>NC_064548.1:16286960-16659460 GCF_023856365.1 Brienomyrus brachyistius
GAATGTGCTTGAATTTTTATTTTTTTTTCGGTCCCCTGCATTTCCCTTCCTGTCATCGTGCTTCTAATCCATTATTCCTTCCTCCCCAGACTTTCGAAGCCAATGATCTGTTCCTGGGGCAGAACTTCACCAAGGTGCTGAATTCCCTGGTGGCATTGAATAAGGCGACGGCAGGTAGGTGGGCGTGGGCGGGTGGCAGCGCGCGGGAATGCGTGGGAGCGCGTGGGAATGCACGGGAATGCATGGGAATGCGCGGGAGCGCACGGGAATGCGCGGGAGCGCGCGGGAATGCACGGGAATGCGCGGGAGCGCGCAGGCAGGCTCACAGGTGCAGCGGGGCGCTGCCTCCATCCAGGCTTTTACTTCATGTCAATCTGAGACTGTAATCTGGCTGATATGAATTAGTTGGATGCAGAGTGTTCCTTCTCTGTAACATTACACAGAACTAGTATGATCCCCATAGAGAGTTTCAGACGCCCCCCAGCAGTCCCCTTGCGTTCGTGCATCTGGCATTCAAGCTGATCACTGTCATGTTTCTGACTGTCAAAGCTAATTGCACTATTAACTCACAGACCAGTTCAGTATATGTATATTCCTCCAAGACAGAAAGATTCTTCCAGAAATGTTAGCTTGCAGCGGATCCTCCGAAATGTCCTGGATCAGAATGCTGATAGGTTTTCAGTATAGCGGGAAGACAAAGGGTGTCATCTCAAGAATACCCTGTGTGGTTATTGGGTTTTTCTGTCTCAAGTGTGACCAGTTCTCCTATTTAGCTGTGAAAGCAACAACACTGTATTGACTCTAAGACTTCAATTCTTTGTTTTGGTTCTCTTTCTTTGACTCTCATTTTCGTACTCGCTCTGGCCACAGACCTTGGCATTGACTCCGTATGCGCACGCCAGTCCTCATTTCACCGGATAAAGTCATTGGACTCGCTGGGCTCCCAGAACACCTCCACCAGATCCTCCGCACTCCTGCAGAGCCAGTACCGCAGTCTAGTGAGTGTCTGCTTCAGTAATGCATCCCCAGTGACATCCAGAGCCAGGAAGCGAGGTAGGGTTAAGTGGCACTGGGCCGCAGTATAGCAAGTATGACTGATTGAATGCACGAGACTATCTGTTTGATTATACCCTTAAGTTAGCCAATTGTGTGGAGATGTGGGATGGTCTTAAGGTAAGTCTAGTATCCTTCCTCCTGCAGGACATGGCAGAGAACTGTTTCTCCCAGGCAGTGGTGAAGGCCCGCTTCAACTTCCAGCAGACGAATGAGGACGAGATATCCTTCGCGAAGGGCGACATCATTCACGTCACGCGCATGGAGGAAGGAGGGTGGTGGGAGGGTCTCTTCAACGGCAAGACTGGCTGGTTTCCTAGCAACTATGTCAGAGAGGTCAAAGGTGGCGGTAAGTGTCTCTGGAGCCAGATGGGACTCTGGGGTTTTGTGGAGATTGCAGAATCATCACAGAGAGTTACGTGTGCAGGTGAAGCAAGCGGGGGTTTCTGACGGACCCATTCCGCTAACCTGTACTGCAGCCAGGGGGCGGAGTAGTACCTCGAATAAGGGCGGGGTCTAGCTCCGAAGTCATCTGCGCCCTCAGTTTTAAGATTAATTTATCTTGCAACTTGTAATTTGTAAGCGCCGAAGATTTTTTTTTCTTACAATTAAATGTGAATTTTCTGTATCATGAAAAAAAAAAAAATTCTGCATCTTCCAGCAAGTTTCGTGCTGAGGAATTACAGTCACTTGGGTGTATGAATCATGCTGTTTCAGCCCAGAAATCCACCACCGAAATGCTGCTTGTTTCCTCATTGTCATTTAATGCGACAGCTGTCTTGGATGATTGCTTCCGCTAATAACATGCTGAACTGACGCAGTAACAGAACTTTAAATATTTAACAGGTAATTAATATTTCAAAAGGCAGACGGATTATGCTTGTTTGGGAAACATTTAAAGATGTTGCAATGCGCATTATGTATCGTGCGCATGTGTAGCGTGCTGTTATTTAAAGGGATGCGAAAAGTGCCTCGGCTGAGAATCACATGGCAAAAGCATAGTGTTTGAATTGGCAAGAAATGAAGCGTCACCTTTATTCAGTGCAGAGGCACCCTGGGTTGCTGTCAAGTCCATTCTGAGTGTGTGAGAAAGGAATCCGTGAGAAGAAAACGTGTCAGATGCTGGATGTATCAAAGATCTTGGGCTGAAGGAGGCTGTGACTTTGTGTGTGTGTGTGTGTGTGTGTGTGTGTGTGTGTGTGTGTGTGTGAAGGGCAGGTGTGAACGTTTGAACGGGTTTAGCTTAGCTTTCTTTATGTGCGATGTAGCTAGGGGGTGCATCCAGCTCCCTCTGAGGTTCCCCATCAGAAAGTGCTATAGAGTGATTCTGCCAGTAGGACGTCCCGATTTTGCAGAGTTCGACGTGTCCCTGGGTCAGCAATGGAAGGCCTTGCATTTCACTTCTTTAACCAATCGCAGTCTTCCTTGTATGACATCGCCGCATTGATCCGTTTTTCCTCATTTCCAAACTCAAGGCTTTCAGCAGTTGAGCTGGAGGTGATGTGGCTCAGGGGGCTGAGCCTCTGTGGCTGTGATTGGAAGGTCGCCAGTTAGAGTTATTATTGTTGTTGTTGTTATTATCGTCATCATGATAACAGCATTATCATCATAGCGATTTTATTCACGATAAAACAGGTACTTTACAAATATATACACCTTGCCGCTTAACATAAAACACAGATTTAAATTAATCTGCTGATGTCAAGCAATGAAGACTGTGATTGGTTAAAGAAGTGTAATGCAAGCCCCTCCCTTGTTGACCCAGGGACACATCAAACTCGGCAAAATCAGGACGCGCGATTTTGGCAAGACTGTAGGGTTTTATTGGGGCAGCCACTGGCTTTTCCCTGAATGCTTCTCTAAAATGCAGAGCAGCTAATATGAAAATCAAAGTAACTGCAGATGCAGCTTACAGACCCCCCCCCTCTTTACTTTCCTCCAGAAAAACCATTATCTCCCAAGTCTGGAACTCTGAAAAGCCCCCCCAAAGGCTTTGACACCTCTGCCATCAGCAAGACCTACTACAATTTGGTGAGAATTGCATTTTTAATGTAGTTGTTTTAATTGATTTACCTTTTCGTAGATCATATTCATATGCAAAGTTCCTCACTACACTGTACCTAGAATGAAGAGTATCTCCAGGTCAATCAAGCGGCAGCAGAAGAAGGCCCTGTTTGTACTCGAGATGGGATGCCACAATTAGCTGATGGCACTGTCCATAGACATTAGTAACCAGGGCTTGCTCGTTAGTGTCATGCACCATTCAGTCCACGCAACAAGAACGTCACATTTTTGTCCTCTGCCTTTTGTTTGAAGATCTTCGCTGTTCACAGTTATCTTCAGAGTTAAGTAATTGCACAATGCAAACAGAGATTCTATGGAGACACAGTAGCATTCCAGTAGTTCCTGTCTGTTACATGTCAGTGTAATTACAGAGGAGGAGAGGGATGGTCTGGGCATTTTACTATGGGGTGTGACCAAAGGACACATGCTATCCCTCCTCCTCAGTGTACAGGCCAAAACTGTTTGTCGTACATAGAGTAGGCTTTTGTGAAGGAATATTTTTGCATTAAGGTGATAATCCAATACAATTTTATGAATAACAGTAGCATGCAATATTTGGAATCCTTAAATTTTCCAGGTAGTAACTTGAAAGCAGAGGTGGATAGTTCAGGTCTAGAAAGTAAAAAAAAAAAAAAAATCCATAATGTTTTATTTCAAACAACCAGTTGAGTATAAAGAGTCACAGTAACAGTGAACAGACGCTCCTCTACTTACGAACGAGTTACGTTCTGAACGGCCTTCGTAACTTTAAATGTTCGTAAGTCGTTATTCAACATAATTTTAAGGGTATACGCAAGTACATAGAACTAGGATGCTGGGAGTACGCACGCTACGCTGCTGCGCGGCGGGAGTAGGGACCGGAAGTCGTACTAGGCGGAATTGGCGCGCAGGAAAAAATTTTGATGTTGCGGACAGGAAACGGGAGCCAAAGGAACACAATTTGGACTAGTAGAGGAGCGTCTGTACTCAACTGGTTGGTTGAACCAAAATCTTGGTCTGGATTTTTACTTTCTGGACCAGAACTACCCACCTCTGCTTGAAAGGCACTTTTCAGAATGTTCATTTTGGACAGTGTCATGGTCTTTAAGTGAACCCCTTCTTAAATGTCCTGCTCACAATGAGCAGAGCTTAGGGAACAGAATTCATGCTCTCAGAATTCATAATCGCCAAAGCCCTGATTATCATAGAATAGGTGACCTTGTTTGGTCAGGATGACCTTGTTTTTGCTCGTTTCTCCTGGTCCGGTAGAGGAAAGGGGGCCTGATTTGGCCTGTTATTGCTTCGCGGAGAATGGCTCAGTGCTGGGGTGTCGTCAGTGGTGCTGGGTGAAACTGTCCTTATTCCAGATCCTCAGATCTGCTACCTGGTGTATCGACAAAGAAGAAAACATGGAATATTATATCGCCAGAAGACCAGAAAAAAACCTGGCATTTTTATATTCGTCTGGTTTGAGGGCAGCGTGTGGCTCCACAGATGAAGCCTCTGTGCCTGTAATCATGTGGTCGCTGGTGTAAGCCTAGCCTCAGCATTACAGTCCCATTCGTGGGCCCTTGAGTAAGGTCCTTAACCCCCAGCCAGCTCCATAAGCACCACTACGGACGGTGGCCCTGTGCTGCCAATCTTGGTCTCGTTTACATACCTGTCATTGGGTCATGGACAGCAAGATGATGATGAGTAAAGTGTCAATATTATTATTATGAATGTATGTGGAATCTTTAGCAGGGCAATAATGTCAAGCTTAAACCGGGCTATGCGTGTCTCTTCAGGTGCTTCAGAACATTCTCGAAACTGAGACGGAATATTCGAAAGAGCTCCAAAGCCTCCTGTCAAACTATCTGCGCTTACTACCGACTACAGACAAGTAAGTTATGAAGTCGTGCGCCTTGTTTTAGGGTCAGACGTTACTGAATTGCACTTGAAATGTCCCCCTGCCCTACACCTGACCTCATGGATCATTCAGCATCTCTTACCCAGAGGAATATGACAGATCATCTCGGATTACATATGGTCTGTCATTCTTTCATGGTTCGAGACTGAAAGCATACTCTTAAGGTTGTATATTCCCCAGAGGCGCCATTAGGTTGCTAGGAGAAGGGGTGTTGTCAGCGTTGTCTGGGTGCCTTGTCATGTTGTTTTTGCTCAGAAGTTCTTTAACTTAGTTCAATAATTCCCAGCGGAGTCCACTGCTTTGTCCCTGCATCTATTTGAAAATACCATTAGCTGCAAGGATCCTTGGGGGTATATTCTACATACCATGTGATCGAGCTCTGACCTAAGTTCTGCCTGCTGAATGAAAGTTATATAAGGAGGGTCTATTCCAGTGGTGTTATTGGTGTCCTGACTTTTGTTTGTGGGCTGCCTTCCAGACTGAGCAACTCGGACGTTGCGCACATCTTGGGGAACCTGGAGGAGATCAACACATTTCAGCAGATGTTGGTTCAGTCTCTGGAGGACTGCACAAAGTGAGTTGTCAGCTGCACCCCCCCCCCCGCTTCTTTGGTAGTTACACTGAACCACTTCAAAGGAGCGTGTTTTCATTTGGGCTGGAGCAAGACTGACCAAGAGTGATGAGATCTTCGTAATTTGTAACTAAATCCCCAACCACGGTGTTTCCGGAGTCTTTTGGTTTAGCGTCGTCCGGAGAACAGGGTGTGCTGCCTGGCGTAGGTGTTAACTTGAAAATGGCCTATAGCTGTAGGAGAATCATGGCAATTCTCTGTAAACAGTGAAAACCTGGTATATCCTGTGCAGTATTCATTTTTAGAGGCGGACATTTCAGGTCCAGAAAGTAAAAATCCAGACTTTGTTTCGACCAACCAGTTGAGCTCTCTGTCCCTGTGACTCTTTATACTCAACTGGTTGGTTAAAATAAAATTCTGCTGTGGATTTTTACTTTCTGCGCCTGAAATGTCCGCCTCTGTTAATCTGACCCATCTAAGGCTACCAAAAATGTGAGTTGTGACTACTGTGCTTCCTGGAGGGATGAAAAGGTTGTCTCTCCTTGTCCCCCCCGGAATTACAGGGACGTCTTCCAGGCTTTGTATGTCAGACCTGCCTGACCTGAGTGTGTCTCCGCTATAAATAGAAAAGCAAAGCTTTCCTGCTTCCTGCACCTGCTGACCATTGCAATATGTCACAGTGAAGCCTGCAGGACACGGTGAAGGCTTGACTTGGCTAATGCTGCCTGTTGTTCCAAAAAAAATAAATAAACGGCTACCTCTTTCAGCTGCACAGTGAGCTGGTAACGATGTTCAGTGGTTCATCTGAGAAATGACCTTAACAGGGAAAACTTCCAAAGTTTCAACTTTCGCTCCTTATTGTTGTGCTGCTAGACGTTCCTGGACCCAGCTTGGCTTCTCAACCTTTTTTCAGATTTTTCCAGTCGTTTAATTATGTTATAATTAGCACACAGTACTATAGTGGTTCGCGTCTTTGAACAAAGACTGCCCAGCTGGCCCATGACTACAGGCTGTGAAAGTGTGCAGTGCATCGTTGTGGTCTGAAATGTACTTGTATCTCCCTGATTGCGGTGCCCTATAGGCTGCCCGAATCGCTGCAGAGGGTGGGCACGTTTTTTCTCAACCTGATGCCCCAAATGAAGGGACTCTATGTGGCATACTGTGCCAACCACCCATTCGCCGTCAACGTCCTCACAGAACACAGGTAACCCGGCCTCAGGCCCTGTTTCCTCATTGGTTGGCTGAGCCTTTTCTGCCCGCATTGGTTCTATAGCTTCCCACAGATTTCCTGCTGTAAAGCTTGTAATATATCTGCGTTCAAAATAGACAAAACGTAGATCCTTTGTGGTATGTGGGAACCCATGGAGTCTGCTTCATATAAAATTGGTCTGTGTCGTCCGTATGTCGCCCCCTGCAGTGAGGAACTAGGAGAATTCATGGAGGCGAAGGGAGCCAGTAGCCCAGGCATCCTCATGCTTACCACGGGCCTCAGCAAACCCTTCATGCGGCTGGACAAGTACCCCCACTCTGCTGAAGGAACTGGAGAGGCACATGGAGGTGGGGAGGGGTTACTTTAATGTCTTTGGTATCAGATAATATAAACATAACGTCCACCTGGTTACTGTATCTAAAGTAGTTCAGCACGCAGTTGTGGGTGTAGCTCTGGTGCATTGAGCTGCATCCTTTGAGCACGAGATTTTCACCTCCAGTTGCATTTACATTTATTTATTTACCAGATCTTTTTATCCAAACTCATGTACAAATGGGAGAGCAAGGCCAACCTGTCCCCGGAGTGATAGGATGAAGGGCCTTGCTAGATGGCCCAGCAGTGAAATCCCAGCTTTGGGATTTGAACCGGCAACCTTCTGACAACTTTTATGTCATGATGTCAGCTGTCGCGTTCTTCAAGTTTATTATTGTGATGTTTACATTTTATTTGCACTTCTCAGATATGTCATTCGGTTGCTGACTGGCCAGGGAAAATTTCTGTTTGATTTCCCATGAAAAATACACCTTGAGGAGCTTAGCTACAAGTTTGTTATACAAATGTCCCATTAAGCACAATATCGCTCATTCACTGATTGTGAGGTGGTGGAACCGCAATAGGAGCAGCGCATCCTGGGATCTGTGTGCTGTGCGTCTTTGTGCGCCTTGTTCAGTAAAATCTGTGTGTATCACAGTTTTTCTCACTGGGTATTACAACATGCTCTGTTCTCTTCTCTGCAGGAGTTCCACCCCGACCGGCCAGACATTCACAAGTGCATGGCATCATTCAAAAGCCTCTCTGTAAGTCAGGCTTTTATCTGCACAGTTCACTGTCATACCGAACTCTCTAGCACCGCCCAGTGGACGTGCATGCTTTGGGAAGTGAATTGTGGGCTCTGGTGTACTGAATATGTTTTTCTAATGTGAAGTAATTGCATTCACATACAATGTTCTTCTTAAACATATGTAAGAGACACTTTTGCACAGTTGAAAACCACTCTTTAACTGAATACTGCTATGGTAATTCCCTCCCTGCAAATTCCTCCAATCCAATCCAGTCTTGTTTTTGCTCCCTCCCAGCTCCTGGTAGTGAGCAAAAAACGTGGACTGTCTGGCAGGGAGCTCGGAGGTAGCAAAAATGTGGACTGTCTGGCAGGGAGCTCGGAGGTAGCAAAAATGTGGACTGTCTGGCAGGGAGCTCGGAGGGAGCAAAAATATGGACTGTCTGGCAGGGAGCTCGGAGGGAGCAAAAATATGGACTGTCTGGCAGGGAGCTCGGAGGGAGCAAAAATATGTACCGAATGTGGGTCACTGAGGATCGGATTAGGAAACAATGCTCCAAACCGTGAGTGACATGGATAAAGCTAGTCAGCTAAAATAGCTCTTGGTGCATTTGAGCAGTCTTCATGGTTTGTCTCAATTCACACATGGCCTCTTGTTTTTTTAGGATTTCGGGGCTTAGTGTTTGCGATACTGGCCGAGTGCTGGTTATATACCACGCCTCTTGTCTGAGTTCTGTGTGTTTGTACAAGCATTTGTTTCATCTGGAATGAGTGAGTTCCTATACTTTACAGAATCCTATCTTTGGTTTGAATTCTGCCCATGACCAGATATTGCTGTCCTGTCAGAAAATAATCTATTGTAGACGGTGTTTTAACCTGCTTGTCTAGTATGTCCTCTCCCCTAGACAACAGGCACATGAAAACCAGAAAATTATTTCTTTTACACATTATGAACCTCTAGCTTCCCCTAGAATGTGTTTGGCTTTATCTGGCGATAGCTAGCCTGTGGGTAATCGCAGCTCTTCCATTGCATGCTTGGATTCATCTCTGCATTAGCATTGAGCTCTTAGCTTGGGGAGGAAGAAGGTCTCAGGCCTAATCTCTCCTTGCAAGTTGCCCCCCCCTCCCCAGTCATTCTGGCCTGGTATCTCCTGAGCACTTTCGTGTAGATCCACTTATCTCATGCTAAAGGGCAGGCTTCCTGAGATTTAGTCTTATTCAGTTTCCATCAGCAGGGGATGGACGGATTGACGTCCGTTTTAGGTCATATCACTTGTAATACCGCCTGTTGTTCTTGAGTATTAAATTTTACTGTGTGTATATTATTTACATTTCTAATAGACGGATGGATATGGCTGTTCCAAGCAGCTGATATTCGCAGAGGCCACCTTGTTACAGTCCTACAGACCAAGAACAGGGCAGCTGGAAATAGAAAGGCAGAGACTTTCTCTCTTTATGAGGGACATTCCGGTGTGGAGACCCAGATCAACCTGTGCCAAGGACAGAGTTGGATAATTCAGGTCCAGAGCATAAAAGTTCAGACCAGGATTTTGTTTCAACCAACTAATTGAGCATCAATAGTCACAGTTACAGAGTACTTGACTGGTTAGTTGAAACAAAATCCCAGTCTGGACTTTTACCCTCTGGACCGGAATTACCCAACTGGCCAAGGAGATCCTTAGTCTGTTTACTGTCCTTCAGTAACTCAGATTCTGGCCAAATGCGTTTCAGTTGAGATGCTTTAATCCATTAAGCACACTGTTTATTGCCCAGTTAAATGCCATAGATGAAATATGTATATTCTGAACAATATATTTTGTTTTTGTTTTTTTATTTTTCATTATTAACTTTTGGTCTCATCCATCCATCCATCCATCCATCCATTCCTTTTTTGAAACCACTTGTCATGGGGGTCCAGAGCCTCAGAGACTATGGGCACAAGATGGGGAGCCAACCTATCACTGGGCACACTAATACTCCATTCACACACACACACACACACACACACACACGGTTTTAGCCATTTTGCCCTTTATTCGATTTTTCAGGAGCAGTACTCTGTTCAAGGGTATTATAGTCGGACCTGTCCTGAGATTCAAACCAATGACCTTCAACATGGCGTTAAACATTAAGCCTTACTGCCTGATGGAATGTTTGACACAGTGAAGCAGCCTGTGATTGTGTGACTGTATGGCATAACATACGAACGTCACACATGTTTCTAGCTGAGTGTTGCCACTGATTTCCCAGATGGATGTGATTTCTGATTTGATTCAGTCTCATTCATTATCGATTGTGACACCCAACAGTTAGTAATCTGTATAAATTTGCCGTATCCTTATGCTTATTAAATTCGGTTAGCGGAGCCCCACATGCTGGTGTTTTGCTAAATCATGGAAGCAATGAGCACTGAAGTGACGGTGAAAGGAGGGAGAGCTCAGCAGCCACGGCACCTTAAGAAAGAGGAGATATTCTGGATACATGTTGTAGTTACATTTATTAAATGTAAGGATACGGCAAATATATACAGATTAGTAACTTTTGGGCAGTACTGTACACATCTCATTATTATTCTTGCCATCTTTCTAAACTGCTTTTCTTATTGTGGGCGTAAGTAAAAGTCCATGATAACAAAATGCTGACCTCCGGACAAATTTTTACACCTGTTGTCTAAAGCTCTGTAATCACATAGCATTTGTCAGCACTGATCTGTGTCTGTTGACACAATTGTGGCAACACCGCCAAGCTATTGGGCACACTATTGTCAGATAACCTATAGCTGAACAGAACTTGTGATTATTTCAGGTAATTTTACTCCTTTTTTGTTTTATAGATAGCGCCGCATTAAGCACTAAAATATTTCATATGATCACAATGTGATATCATGCAGCCCTACCTTTAGTGGGAGTGGCTCCTGCCATTTTTTTTAATCTGCTTTTGTTCCCAAGCCTAGTTACACTGGCTGCACTAGAGTAACAGAGTTAAAGCCTCGCATACCGACAGGAAAAGGCCACACGCTGTCAAAGGCATATATAAAAATATCGATGGTGGGATTTTACGAATCGATATCAGATTATGCAATTGAAGCTCGATTCGAATCAGGAAATTGATTTTTTTTTTAAACCCAGCCCCACAGATGTTGCCAGTGGTATATATAGACATTTTGGGCGCTGTCACCATGTCACGCCACTAACTGCCCCCCGGCCAACAGGCACAGTGCCAGGAAGTGCGTAAGCGCAAGGAGCTGGAGCTGCAGATTCTCATGGAGTCCATCCGATGCTGGGAAGGCGAAGACATCAAGACACTGGGCTCAGTCCTCTACATGTCCCAGGTCATGATTCAGAACCACGGTACCGAGGTGAGCGAGACCATCGGCACGGGGGCTTGGAATGCGGCTCCTCCTCTTCACGGCTTTGAAATGCGCTGATATGTTTGATTCTGCATAAGTAGCACACAGCGCCTCCTTATAAATCTATGGGCGATTCATCCTACAACTTTTAAAATTGTGTATCTTAAAATCATCACCTTTTATTTTTCAAACAGTCATGTACGACTGGAGTTTTCTAGTGAAATAATGAAAGAGAGCTTAAAAATCCACCGGGGCCCAGCTTCGGCAAAACGACCGCCGGTCCATTCATATCACTCTTCGCCAGCATGTAGTAGTCATACCTCGAACCAACATGGAGGATGTGTTCCGACTTTTCAAGTCCGTGTTTGAGCATTGAGGAAGCAGCATATTCAGCGCAGCAACATATTCGATGTGTGTCACTGACGCAGGAGATGCTTTGCGTTGTAGGAGAAGCACGAACGCTACCTCCTGCTGTTTCCCCATGTCCTCCTCATGCTCTCTGCCAGCCCCAGGATGAGCGGCTTCATTTACCAGGTAGCCCCCCCCCCCCCCCCCCCCCCCCCAGGTTGCTCCCAACACTGCGATACTCTTGCCCTCTTAATTGCTATTTTAACCCTAGCGATTATGAGACACTTTCAAAGCTAGTAGGCAATATAGCTTATCAATACTGCAATTAATCGTTACATTTGTTTTACGATCATTTGTTGATTTAAAAAATATGCTATTTTATGTGGCCTGTAATGCAAGAATGCAAGTGAATTGTCTACCTCTGAAATGTTAAAGTTCTTTGTTGTTTTCACATTGGCCATTTTAAAAATGGAAATGTGCACTTTAAGCCGGCACGAAAAACTGTGTAGTTCATGCAACTAGGAGTCGAAATGTGTGACAACTTTATTCAGGATACATACTCATCCTTTCTAGTTAAAGGCCTGTTAAATTGAATTTTTAGTAGTTTCATTATTTCAGTATTGGAGTGTTAGCCATCAGGATGCAATGGTAATATTTAGATTTTTTTTTAACCGTGCACTGGTATAGTGATTGCACCACATCGTGGACTTGTTGGGAATACCCAGCCTAATGTTAGGTCCCTATTCTCCCGTTGCTGTGTGTACATGTGGGGTTTAAGAGTCTCTGAATTAATGCTGAGTTAATAGTGAAATATGAAAAGCATATGTCGGTGTTTTACCTGACAGCTGCTAACTAGACCTCATTACCGTCATACCACCTCATTCATGTGTTTTCTTTCCCAGGGTAAACTGCCATTGACAGGAATGACAGTCAGCAAGCTAGAGGACAACGCTTTTGAGATATCTGGTACGTGGCTATAAAAAGCTCAGTTTCTGTCATATTAAATTGATTGTAAATCCAACCCAGATTAGTAGCCGAATTGGCTTCATGTTCAAGTTACTGAGGAGTGGTCTTGCATCTTGCATGTTCTGTGTGTGTGTGTGTGTGTGTGTGTGTGTGGTACAGGGAGCATGATCGAGAGGATCCAGGTGCTGTGTAACAACCAGCAGGACTTGCATGACTGGGTCGACCACCTGCATCGTCAGACGAAGTACATCACCATGGGAACGCCCAACCTGAAGCCCTCCCCTGTCCCTTTCCACACAGTTAGTTGCTCTGGACTCCGGTGTTTTACTTGGTCTCTGTTGTTACCGTGCATTTCCCGTCTTGTCTTTTCGCTTGACGTCGTCGCTCCATAATACTTTTCTGCTGTCACCCCTCCCTGACCACAGCTTCCCTCACATCCGATCACCCCATCCCGCCATTCCGAGAGCCGAAACGTGGGCCTGGCCCCCACCTACCACACCCTCCCGCACCCTTCCTCACACGGGACTCCCCACAGCACCATGATGTGGGGGCCGCTGGAGCCTCCCAAGACCCAAAAGCCCTGGAGCCTCAGCTGCCTGCGGCCTGCACCGCCCTTACGGCCCTCAGCGGCACTCTGCTATAAAGAGGTAAGAATCGGCTGCTGGAGCTCCGAGTCACCATTGAGAACCTAACTTCCGGCCCTACAACGTCTGCTTCTTCGTCTTCTCACCTCTGTCTCCTTCAAGGATCTCAGCAAAAGCCCCAAGAGCATGAAGAAGCTCCTTCCCAAGCGCAAGCCGGAGAGGAAGCCATCAGACGAAGACTTTGCGTTGCGGAAAAGTGGGTGTTCTTCGTAAAACCGGCGTCGAGTCTGTCAGCGATGACGTGAGGCGTCTTAATAACGACGGGCCTCCGTCTCTTCCAGGCACGGCCGCCCTGGAGGAGGACGCGCAGATCCTCAAAGTCATCGAGGCTTACTGTACGAGTGCCAAAACACGCCAGACTCTAAACTCGAGTAAGTCCGTCCCAGGAAGGCCCATCATCCTCGATTCCGCGCTTGCAAACTTAATATTAGGCCTTACATTCAGGCCTCATGCATATTCAGCCTGTTGAGCTCTGAGCAGAGCAGGATGTGAATGTTCAGCATCGTTTATTAGGACTGTCATTGGAATTGAGTTCTGTTTATTGGGACTGTTGTCACCTACTATTCTATATATTTTAATGAGAACAGACACAGGTATTTATTTATTGCTGTATTCTTGATCAATTCTGTGTCCCACAGAAAACCAGTCATCTGTCATCTTTATTCACACCTGCCCCGAGGTTAAAATGTCTTGCTACCACTCTGAGCTGTTGTCCTCCAAAGGCCCAGCTTACGGTTCCTGTCTGTGCCACTTTCTGTCACTGGCTGTATGTCTGTACAGCAGGAGAAGCACCTTGTCTAGAAATAAATGCGTGGTCCATAGGACGACCCTTAGCACCCTTAGTGTGAGAGACCGCAGACGGCAAAATTACGCGTCAGAACCTTCTGAAAGCAATAGTGTTGCTTTCTGAAGGGGTTAAGTTGCTCTTTCTTGCCCCGTGAATAAATCTCCACCTTAATTCTGTCCTCTACCTGCGTACTAACAGAGTGTGTAGCACCACTGGAGCCTGGTATCCTTCTGCGAGATTCTGAAGATCACCTACAGCCCATAGCTCCTCTAGCACCGGTCATAAGTCTGGACACACTTGCTGAAAATCATTTGTTTTTCAACCCTAAGCAGACATCGAGGTTATGGTGTAAGTATTAAAGAGATGGACTGCTGCGACAGATGACCTGGGCCTACAATCCCTTGACCTAAACCCTATAGGCTCAAAGAGTAAGAGCAGGGTAGTCAACTTCTGCCCAGAGATTGCGAAAACTCCTTCACCACTGTTGGAGAAGCTTTCCAGGTGGCTACACCTGGAAACTGGTTAAAAGAATGCCAAGAGTCCGCAATGCTGTCATCAAAAGACAAGGGGAAGAGTCAAATTTTGAGACAATAAACACTTCCCTTGGTCATAGCAGTATTTGATATGTATTACGTCACGCCTCAGGGCCTTATTGTATAAGGTGGATAACTTAATAGAGAGAAATGCATTATAAGCAGGTGTGTCCAAACTTTCGATCGGTGATGTAGCTAATCTGCAGTCGGCAGGATTTATGTCGCCTGATTGTCTTTTCTCTTCCTCTTTTCCCTTCACTCTCTTGCGTTGTTCTGTTCTGTTGTTCCTCCTTTTGTTATTTGGTCATATATATTATTTTCTGGTGGGGGTTCACCCCTCCCTGTCACATCCCATTTTTATATATTTTGTACACCCTGCTTTTGTTATTTTGAATCCCCCCCACCCCACCCGGACCCACCCCAACCCTCATCAAATTCCTTCAAAATTTTTGGTTTTGCCAAACCCTTTCCCTTCTCCGATTCCCATCCTGGTTTGTATCGGTCCCATCCCACCCCACCCCACCTCCCCCCAGCATGGCAGGGTACTGACCTGATGCATAACCACGTGCTGGCCGATGACGAGTCCTGCGTGGACTCGCTGGGCCGCCGCAGCAGCCTCTCCCCGCCCGGAGCCGACCTCCGACCTGTCTGAAGACTCTGACCATGACAGTATATGGACAGCCCACAGTTACAGAATGGGTTCCACATCCCGTAAGAGCTGCTGCTCATACATCTCACACCAGAACTAAACCCCTCCATTTGACTTTACTATATTTTTTATATCGAGATATGGCTTAATTACATCTTGTTTTTAAACCCTGTTGACCGGCTGCTATTTCTCCCTTAGCATCCCTATTTTACTTTCTTTGCCCCACCCCCCCCATGCCACCTTCTCTGCAGTTGCCAGAATTGTTTTGTTATTTTTAGAAACAGCCCCCTCCCCCACCATGTTGTTATGAGCACAACAAAGGGTGAAGTGGTATTGATCCAGCAGTGTCTGATATTCAGATGTGCGTTCAGAGAGTGTAGCTTCAGAAGGGGCAGGTAGACTCTGTTCCCAGAGAAGTGCGGTCTGTCTCGCTCATTATTTCACCTGCATGTAAATGTATATATTCACACACAGTGTCCCCTCCCCCCTGATCTATAACGGTCTAGCTCAAAAACGAACCGCCGAAGAGATATTACATACATCTTGATTGCTAATTCTAATGCGGAAATATTTTTCACACCAGTTGTAATTTTGAATACGACTGTGAAAATATATGGCTGTTCAAATGTGCAGTCAATTTCCAAGACTCCAGTTTTCTGTGTGTGTATATATCAGACACGGACTCGGTGCCTCTGGATGGGGTGCCGCACATGGGCACATATTTCTTCACCTAATTCTTGCTCTGCTAACTTCTGTTTTGATGGGGCGGGGGGGGGGGGTCATTCCTCTAATTCTTTTCTCTGATTGTTGTGCTGAAGTCTGTATTTACAGTGCTCTATCCAGTCTTTATCTGTCTGTCTGTCTGTCGGTCTATCTGTCTGTTTTTTATATGTCTGTCTGTCTGTCTGTTGTTTTATGTGTCTGTCTGTCTGTCAGTTTGGTTTTTTGATTGTCTCTACCCTTATGTCTGATTTAAAAAAAAAAAAATGCTTTTATTGCAGCGACCAGCCTAAGCGTGGAAAATTGTGACCAAAGTGTGTTTATGGCTGTATAATTTCGCTAACAAATCGGTGTTTAAATTGCATGAGATTAATTTGGTTGAGGACTGTGTGGTTTTCTGTGGAC
Organism: Brienomyrus brachyistius; assembly: GCF_023856365.1. NCBI lineage: Eukaryota > Metazoa > Chordata > Actinopteri > Osteoglossiformes > Mormyridae > Brienomyrus > Brienomyrus brachyistius. Next base: position 16,303,205 of record NC_064548.1, read on the forward strand.
AAAAGCCTTCATTTTACTTACTGGCAAGTGGCTTTACGTATGCCGAAGCTTGAGTTTTACACTAGTACCGTTACAGTGCAAGGCAATGAAAAACCGTAAATGTTGTGGATGGACACGTAGTAAATGTCACCGTTATTTAGATGTGCACTTCAGTGACAGTCTTGTTACCAAGCTACCAAGTCAGCAGCCTCTGAGTGGATTGATGCTTGAAAGAAGAAGGTTGTTTTTGACATTCTCAGGGACAAAACACACCAAAGTGTCAAAATGGTACTTCATCAATGCGGAATTAGGGCTTCCATGTAGGGTCTTTTTTCGAACATTAATGCTCAAACTTACAGTGGGGGAGTCTTAAAAAACTCAACCTAAGCAGATGCTCTGCAGATTAGGCTTCTTCTGTTGTGAGGTGCATGCAGAGAGAAGCCCCAATCAGGTTTTATATCGTGACATCATTGTATTCTATGAACCCCTTTCCCAGGTTTCGCGTGAACTGATTTAGATGAATATTAGTTGTGAAGAATGTGTGAGAATGATTCATTGCTCATGATTACTATCATTTTTCCTCATTACGGAAAAGGTGACCCTTTTGGTGAACTAATTATTGTCATTTAATTCATATTCATTATTTCATTATTTCTGTTGTTATGTGTATTTATTTGAATACTGTGTAGAAATGTATTATTTAGACTTCAGTAAAAGGGGATATATTCATCCTCTTAGTGTTTCATAGTAATAATAGTGTATTTCACAAATTGTCCACTCCCCCCCCCCCCCCCCCCCCAATACACAAGAATTATACTGCTTACAATTCTTACGTCATTATAAACATCACTAAATATGTGTCCATGTTAATTTGCAGTATTAGTCTGAATCATGAGTAAATGTTTGATGAACACGGATGGTATGAAGGCATTAAAGTGTTTTGATCATTTATACTGAGCTCACAGGGGGCGACCAGTGAGACATTAACTGTGGAAATCTATAGTGTCTGCCATTATGGTCAGTATATCCTGAATCCAAAGCTTCAAGTGTGGTGGTAATTTTTAGAGATGAAGTCGAATGGACTCGTAAGCAAAGAGGCACACCTTGTAAAGTTGTCTGGATGTCGGAAGCTGGATCACCTGTAGGGCGTTGACATGGGATCCCTCCGAGTGACGATATACATGGGAACCGGGACCGTACCCATCTCCACGGCGGGTATTCAGCCGTATTTGGGGTTCAGCGGTTTTCATGCACAGCCTTTATCTAGCTTTCTGTATATAGCTTATACCGCAGTAAACAACTGTCTTGCCCTACATGGTATTTCAGAACAAGGCTGTCTTAATTAATGTGCAATTCTTTTTTTGTGTAATGGAGTCATTCCTTGATTTATTTAAAAAAAGCAAACTGCCTCTTTACCTTATTTGTATGTGATGCATATTCACTCTGAACTTGTTATCTAGTTTGGTATGAATGAAGTGTTTGAGATATAGAGCTGAGTACATAAAAAAAAAACATTGTAATATACATTTTCAATAAATATGTCCTGTGGTACTTAATTATCTGTTAGAAAAAGCTTTGGGTCTATTTTTATCAGGTACCAAATGCAACATTTGACATGTATTGTAACTTATGTATTCATTGTAAGTGTATATTTTGGTGTATTTTTGGCTTGGCTCTACAGATGTTGCCTTTGTCTCTCGATGGACTTGAACTTATTGCTGTGTATGACTTGCTTGCCCTGTTGTGTGGACTATAACCAGTTGTGACCATGCCAGGCCAATTGTATGCCTGTTTGTTATGGGGGGGGGGCACTCCTTCCCAGCAAAGTGGATTCATTGGTCTTCGGGATCATGCAGTGTCTATGACGCGGTCAATGGCATTGTGTGAACAGTGTGCCCTAGGTCTGGTCTTTTGCACAGAGTAAAGAAGCTCATATCTTCACTGTTTTGTGAATAAAACTGGAAGATAGAGAAATCGCTCGATCTGTTCGTTGCGCAAGGTACCAATAAAAACTTTTTTTTTCTCTTGTTGTCAAAAGTGCAATTTAAATGGAAAAGTTGTCATTCCCTCGGTATAAAAACAGATTTACGGGAACAGAGTTGTGCTTTGATTTGTACGTCTGAAAAGCATTTGCATGAGATTCCCTATCACTGGCTTGTCACGATGACCCAGTTTTTTTGGGTTGGACATCGTAAAGCTTCCCCTGCAAGCAGCACTGAGTAAGCCGAAATTGGTCGGTCGACTTGGTGAGTCAACCAGTCAGTGGCCGGCGAGATGAAACCGAAAACAAAAAGCGCTCTCTTGTTTTGAAACAGGACCTAGGAAGGAGTGTGGACCTCATATGCTATTTCCTGAGGAAGAGAAGATTATTGTAGAAGAGACCAAAAGCAACGGTCAAACCGTGATTGAAGAGAAGTAAGTCAGAGTTCCATATGATATCCTGAAGTGGGTGGGGAGTCGGTCATAGTTTTCTTGCAGCATCACCCAGACTTTCCTTATGAAGGTCGTTTATTGACTGGGGTCACATATCAAGAAACCCCTTATTGTTTACCGGCAGGTGGCGATGTTACTTTCTATCTTAGGGTACCGGGGTTGCTAAATAACCTCAAAAGGCATTTCATCCCTGAATCTGAAACTAATTAAAGCTAAAACCTTGTAGGAACTTGGTTCATGACATGAATAGCTGAGTCCTTGCTATATTCCACTGATATGTTGAACTGATCGGCTGATGTTGAATGCGGTAGCTGATTGGTTGAATGTGGTAGCTGATTTGTCGAATGTAGTAGGTGATTGGTTGAATGTGGTAGCTGATTTGTCGAATGTGGTAGCTGATTTGTCGAATGTAGTAAGTGATTGGTTGAAGCCACAGACCCTACTGAATCCACAAGTCTCTGGCCTTTTAGATACGCCTCATTGTCCATCTTAGCTAATTCTGCACCACCCTTAAATGCTCCTCAGGATTCTTCTGTGGTAGAGAACCTTTAATAATGCTCTTAACATTTGCCATGCAAATATATCACAGCGATATTGTTATATTACGAATGGGTAACCCAGCCTCGTGACAAAATGCCTCTTTGATTTAACTTTGTGGCTGTCAGTGTAATATTTTCTGCTTTTCATACTTTCCTTCAGTGTATAATGAATGTTTTTAAATTGCTTTTAAGGAGCTTAGTGGACACAGTTTACGCATTGAAGGATGAAGTTCAAGAACTGAAACTGGTAGGTTTCTGACATGTGAGCCTCTGAGGTGGACGGTACCTCCTTATGGATTAACCCTATGCATGCTTTGCTGTTCTTTGACCTGCATTTCATAGGCATAGTTGTATATACATACACAAGTGGGACTGATTGTGTCTTTCAAGTGGTTCTCCAAGTTGTATGTGGGCAGCAGTGGCTCAATGATGTATTTTTGCTCCGTGCAGGATAATAAGAAGATGAAGAGGACGTTGGAGGAGGAACAAAGAGCCTGGAAAGACCTGGAAAAAGTTGTGAGGAAAGTATTAAAGAACATGAATGACCCTTCCTGGGACGAGACCAATTTGTAAGGAGGTTCCTGTCGTTTCCAGTTGATTGTTGTTCTCTGACATGTCTAACCATCAAAAAAACCACAATGGGAACCACTTTACATAGAACACTACAAATCACACAAAATGCCCCAGGCTGTAGGTCTAAATGCAGCTGGTTTGCAACCAGGTTAGACGCCTGACTGAAGCCGTGAACTTTGCGAGTCGACTTGTTGCGGTCGTGAGGCCCGGGTCACCGGAGCCGGGTGGGATTGACGGAACACCGGGAAATATCCGTGGTGCAAAATCCTTGGTGTAACCCAGACCAGAACCTGGGTGAGAAGCTGAGCCTCCCGATAACTGCTCCTTGTGTCCGTCCTGAGCGCTCTCTTCCGCATGCAGCTGCAGTAAACACTGGGTACCATTCACTTAGCAGATGCTAAATGTCTTATTTGTGAGACCAGGGGCCCACTGGCTGTGTGGTACCTTCCAGGCTGTCACTGCCTTCACCCAGCAAAGTCACCCTAAGCCTCATGGGAAGTTAAAGCCAAGACTCACAATATTCTTTTTTCCATTTAATTTTTCTCCTGATGGAAATGCAGCAATACAACATGGAGGACACACTTCAGGTGAACAGTACGCAGGTAAACGTTTTGAAGGCGTTACCTCATTTGTTTTCAATGTACCTCCTCCTCCTGTTTTCAAAGGCTTTGGTATGCGCCGGTTTTATCTTTTATTTTTTATACTTTAATAAGGGATGGGCACATATATGTACCTTTATATTGTAAATAATGTCAATAATGTGCCTTTTCAAATGGATTTTTTTAAAAATCGCTCGACTTTCTGGAAGTCTTAAGATTTTATACACGATATTTGGGGCTCCCTTACTGTGCTGGGCTGTTTAGGGCTATGCGCACAAGACTGAAATTAAAAACATGAATGCTAAGCTACTTATCAAATATTTTGATGATTTTTTTTCCAGTTTTGGTATCATGTGTTGCATATTTAAATGAGACCATGGTGAGAATGCCTCAATGTACTATGAAATATATGCTTCCATTGTCCGGTGAGATTGTCACCTGAGGACTGTTCCACAACCACTGTATTTATTTTTTAACTCTTCTCAGTAACTAACTTGTATTGTTTCTGTGAATTAAAACGGTAAATAAAGCCCTATTTTTGGTTGCCATTCTTATTTAGAAAAGTACAGTAATTTCAGAGACATTGCATCAAAGATTATTCTATCTACCTCCAGTTTGTCTGACAAATCATTTTCCGAAAGCTCTCAAACTTTCATCTTGCCAGTAGAGTTAGCATGTTGCTAACATGAACCCTAGTAAGGTATCTCAGGCTAATAACTCGGTTAAACACTTGCAAAATCCTTAAATGATTACCCAGGTTTAAATTTATCGGTTTGATGTGGGTTTACCTTTTTTATAAAGGTGTTTTCCACCAAAATGTTGGAAGTTCAAGTCCTTTGTAGTGATATGTAACAAAAAGCTAAAATCACTATGATAAAATACATCCCTTAACACTTCAGCATTCGTCCCTCACTTCTTCCTGTTATTATTTTCATAATGAATAATATATTTAATCCATAAATGTTGTCATGCCCCAGGGGGGCGAGCCTCATCTGAAGATTTTTATCACTAGGCGAATGTCTCTCCATAGTGAGGCGGGTTTCTTTTGTCTGTGGAAAGGCAACGGTGACATTTGCAGGAAGAAAAGCATCCAGCAGACATTAGCATCAGAACAAAGCGATCCAAGGCTTATGCACCAGCTGCAAACAGCGAATGAAAATGTTGGCTGGCGCGGCATTTGTCTCATCGCAGTCACCCAACAGGTAAGCGCCCGTCTTGGACGGCAATATCGCTGCCTTTGTCCTTGCGGCTGCTTCTTGTCATTTATTGAAAGCCTGGGCTTATTTGACGCCGAAAAGTGTCACATGCGGACGGTCATGCCACCGTCCCGCTAGCCGGATATCAAAGGCTTTTTGCCAGCTACCTTAGTTTGCAGAAAGATCTGTAGCCTGGTGCTGTTATGTGATTCTGGGGTATCCTAATTCCCACCATTCGACTGAGGCAAAAAAAGAAAGAAAAAGACTAACTAACTTCTAGGGCCCTTGACATAATGTCACCTTAGGCCCCCTGGCCAGCCTGGAGATGGCCCTGATTACCATATCAGGGAAACTGTCCTCATGCAAGCGAAACCACCACTCAGTGTTACACTTCTGATGGCGTCGTCCTGGAACGGCACATCCTTTACTGGTTCTTGACGTTGTTCTCTGTTTGCTCTGCTTTCTAACGACGTGGACCAGATCCAGAGGAACATCAGGTAAACTCCACAATGAAATATTCAGAACCTTTGAGCTTTGGGAGTTAAATCTGGTGGGTTGGTGTCTGTTTATTTGTTGAGTCCACACTGTCGCTAAGAACATTGTGAAAGACCAGTGTTAAGTCTTCGCACTGCTGGTTCTGAGGCCCATCCTCGGTGCTCCCTTCGGCCTACACATGCGGCCTTTGCTTCTTCAGCCTTACAACCTTCGTGATTCTTGCAGTGCCTGTTAAGCCATTTGCAGTATTTTCTTCCACTACCTTTCCTATTGATGCCATTCCTCCTTATACACGAGTAATTACATGGTGTTCCGTCGTAGTGAAACATAACAAACCAGCGGGGCCAAGATGGCCATTGTGTTTCCTGAGTGTATTCACAAGTTGAAATCCCCCACTGGGGAAAGGAGATTAGACTGGACCTAAATCTGCCAATGTCTATTGGCCAATTTCTGCTCAAGTGCAAGTTGTGGATTTGCTGTTTTCCAGTTACCCGAGGCTAACTGGTGCCAAAAGTCTGGAAAAAGCAAGTACGTACACCAATTGGAAAGCCAGAGGAAAGCAGGCTGGGAAGAGAGGAGCCCCACTGCCGTTCTCATCTTTTCCCACCGCTGTAAAGGGCGAAGGTTATGTATATGTTAGTCTTATTAAGGTGACAAGGCAATTTAATTCCTTCGTGGGTGAAAACTCCGCTTTATTAATTTACAGTACAAAGGGCATCATTTTGCTGGAGCTGACAAAAAGCTAAAATGCCAGCCTTTGCCACTTATCACACTAGCCCCGTTCTCCAATGAATAATGAATGTCATCTTTTGTCTCCTGTAAAATATTTCTACATTAATATAAAAGAGGCCCCAAACATAAGAGTGCTTGATTTATCTTCAACATAAACACCACCCAATCGAAAGTCATGGGACGTGTAGCCATGAATAAAGTATCTTTATTCCAACCAATGCACAGTGTTTAAGAGCCACCACTGCCCCGAATCACCAACTCAACACAGATACAAGACTTTCCACCAATTTCTGTTAGAAAGACGGTATTATATTTTGTTTTTCTCTATCATTAAAGTATTTGTAGGGACAACTTACGTATTACCAGAAATGACGATCTTGGCCTTGCCATTAATCACTGTCCTTAGTGTTCCATCTGCACACTAAAATATTGATGTATTTAGTCCATCTTATTTTCCTGCAAGCAGAGGGGTGTCACATGACACTTGGGGGGGTCATTTAGGTAAAGTGTATGAGTTTTTGCTTCTGAAGTTTCTATGGTCACTATGCATATGTGCTTTTCCTGAAAATATAGCAGCAGGAGATGGGGATTCCTTCTGCTGTCTGTTCTGATGCGCGTAACTTGTTCTGTGCTGTGTTTATTTGCGTTCTTTTTTAGCACGAAGCAAAGCACAGAACGCACAGCCACCACACCTTTCACATCAGAGCTTCTCGCTCCCTAGCAGAATGGCACTTTTCTTTTCGTCGACCAGTGTGTGCTGCTTAAAATGTACCTTTTAACTCTGAATTGATGAAATCCAGCTCTACTTGTCTTTGATATAATAGCCAAAGATCTCCATGGTCGTGGCACATCACCAAAATTTAGTCACATTGGCGAAGTAGGTTAGCAGTTATTAAACAAAACAAACACTTATAAACATATAATAATCTCCTACATGGATACAATAACGGACGTGGTTATGTGCACATTTACTATAACACAGAGAGCTGTATTACACTTTCCCTTCAACGATAGTGAAAGAGTGTGTAACTATGTTATATTCCACTGCATTAAAGCATTAAAACATACTGAAATCTGTTATACAATAAGTATGTAAATGATTTTCTAGGAACAGATGAAAGGGAACTGGAGTTCATTCTAACTGCCATGTGAAAGTAATTCTACCTTTACAGTGATCTCAGCACCCCACATAGAGAATTAATAACCTCAGCCAACAGCTTAAATGTTCATGTGTCATTAATATGTCTACAATGCAATTCAGTGACACCTTTTAACACACTCAAAGGTGCCCTACTAACTGCACAATAGTAGTTTCAATAAGAAAACTTTCACTACATATCGCATTTTTTAGTGGTTTCAAATATGTGGTTTCAAAAGACGTCTAGTTCTCGTCCTCCTGGGGTCATGTAAGATTGGTGTTTTTGTTCAGGGGAGAAGGTGACGGCTTTCTGCTTTAGATGTCAAAAATTCACAAGCTGGTTGCAGGGCCATTGAATGTATCAAGATGTCTTTAATGAATCGGCAGTAGGTTCCTGCCTGCCCCCTTCAGCACCCCACTGCCAAATCCCCATCTATTTTTCAGCAACTCTATTCAGTGGCTAGTAATCACTTAGATTTGACATGTATTGTGCGGTCTGAGACGCCCCCCCCCCCCCCCCCCCCCCCATCTACTACCTGTCATTAATGTGTCGACATTGCAATTTCCCAAAAAAAGAAAAATATATATTATCAAATGAGCGTGAAGGACTCAGTGTCATTTTTAAGCTTTTTATAGCGCGAAATAGCGGCATGATAATTTTTACTCTAAAAGCTGTTCGTGTCTCTGAAGCTCTGAAAAGAAAAATAAAGCCCATTGAATGACATGAATAAAAAAAAAGGCCTTTGGGTTTTGACCAAAAGACTCCCTTTTCTTCAGCTGGTAATCAAACCGGAGCTGAAATCAAATGGAGTTTTCTTATGAAAATAGCCTTTGTTGTCTGGAAGGCTGGTAATTCATAAACAATAACCAGCGCTTTCGTGTGAATAATAATATATTCATTCCCTGCTAAGGGGTGAAGCCGGTACTCCATCATTGTGGTGCCGCGTATAAAAGGCAGCTGAGTTTGGCTGCTTTTCCAGTTGGCAGGTTTGTCAGCACTGGTTAGGGCTGCTGTTTCCCTCACTCCCTCTCCTCTCTCTCTCTCTCTCTCTCTCTCTCTCTCTCTTTATCTCCCTGGCTCCCTCTCCCACTGAGCCACACACTAACCACTTCATTTCAGCAGAACTTCAGCTAAGGGATGCCTGATTCTGCCTACCTCACGCCAGCCCTCCCCTACTCACCTTTATCCTTAGAGAACCTTTAGTGTGGAGCCTTGGACTGAATAGATGTAGGTCTCAAGGTTGCACCACTATTCCCTATTAAAGGTATAACTTCTTATAAGTCAAATTGCCTTGTGGGGGGGGGGGGAGGGGGCAAGGAGGGGATTTGACTTTCACCTTGGAGAGAGGATTGAGTGCCTGGAAGATGGGTCTGCTTCCATATCACTGCTGGAGTCACTCCTACTTGTCTCTCCATGGCTGGGGCCAGGCTGTTTGGATACAGGCTGTTTGGATACAGGTGGTTTTCTTCCTGGCAGGTGCAGGAATAACGGATGGGAAGCTTCTCCTGGCAAATACTTGGACGGACAGAGACTCTGAGAATCCTGCCTTAAAACTTCGAGAAGAACAGAGAAAAAGAGAGTCAGACAAGGAGCAGGGAATGCAGCAGCAGGAAGTGAGTAAACGTTTGTTGCTGTTCGCCATTGCGAGGTATTAGTACTGGGTGCTGGCACTGTGTGCCCATGTGCTGCTGGGGGGGGGGGGGGGCTGGTGTGTGTGTGTGGGAGATTCCAGTATTCCAGCACTCTGCAGTAAAAATCAAGAGCAGATAAGCAAGCAATCTCCTACTTGAGGAGTACAGTAAATATGGGCCATTGTCCAGGATGATTTTGATATGTGGGGGCTTTCATTGATATTTCAATGATATTTTTTTGATATTTCAGTTGAGCAGAGAACTGTATCCTAAAACTACATGTTAGACGACTTGAATGATTCGCATAGTTTGAATTGGCAGCGTTGTATACGCTGATCTCTTCCCTGTTTAGAATCCCGTCCCGGCTCTCCCAGTGCACATTTGGGTCGGCTGCCCTTATTGGGGTGTTACGCCCCAGAGACTGTACCCCCTCTGTGGCTACAACCAGTGGCTGGCAAAGTGGTAACTGCTTACATGATTTTCTCATTTTTCTAAACTATACATAAATAAGAGCACACTAATAAATGTGCTGCGACTGAACACTGCACTTATGATGTACAATATAGGTTTAAAACACATTGCCTTCATTAATTTGGTGCAAAGTACAACCACAAGCATTTGCTGAGGTAACTTTAAAGTTTTACCCGAAAATAATGTCAGCTAAACAAATAAGTAATTGAAAATATATCTAAAATGCTGTGTCTGAGTATTTTTATGTACATTATATTATTTCACGTGATTTGCTTTGTTTCATTTTTTTTTAGGAATGACTATGCTAGAGTACAGACAGTCATACGCAACTTACTACATAAATTCTGCTGTGTCTGTTTAAGCCAGTGTCTCTCAATCCGGTCCTCAGGGACTACCAGGCGGCACACATTTTTGCTCCCTTCCAGATAGTCCACATTTTTGCTCCCTCTCAGCTCCTGGCAGAGAGGGAACCAGAACATGGACCGTCTGGGGGTACCCAAGGACTGGCTTGATAAACATTGGTTTACGCTATATCATTCCTGTCTGCTTTGGAACAATGGAGCAGAACTATTGTGCCGCTGGAGTGGTGACTGCAAGGGCAATCTGCCCCAGAATAGCTGTCAGGGAATCGCAGGGCTGCAGGAGTGGTGCAAGTCCGCACTGCTGATACTAAAGCAGCAGGGATGCTTGCGGAGGTGCGGCCGCCACGTCTCAGCTGCCTACCAGCAAAGGATCTGAAAACCAGGACACTCAGGGCACCAGGCAGGGGGACATCAGGCAGGGGGACACCAGGCAGGGGGACATCAGGCAGGGGGACACCAGGCAGGGGGACATCAGGCAGGGGGACACCAGGCAGGGGGACACCAGGCAGGGGGACATCAGGCAGGGGGACACCAGGCAGGGGGACACCAGGCAGGGGGACATCAGGCAGGGGGACATCAGGCAGGGGGACACCAGGCAGGGGGGCACCAGGCAGGGGGGCACCAGGCAGGGGGACATCAGGCAGGGGGACATCAGGCAGGGGGACACCAGGCAGGGGGACATCAGGCAGGGGGGCACCAGGCAGGGGGACATCAGGCAGGGGGACATCAGGCAGGGGGACACCAGGCAGGGGGGCACCAGGCAGGGGGACATCAGGCAGGGGGACACCAGGCAGGGGGACATCAGGCAGGGGGACACCAGGCAGGGGGACACCAGGCAGGGGGACATCAGGCAGGGGGACACCAGGCAGGGGGACGTCAGGCAGGGGGACACCAGGCAGGGGGGCACCAGGCAGGGGGACATCAGGCAGGGGGACACCAGGCAGGGGGACGTCAGGCAGGGGGACACCAGGCAGGGGGACGTCAGGCAGGGGGACACCAGGCAGGGGGACACCAGGCAGGGGGACATCAGGCAGGGGGACATCAGGCAGGGGGACACCAGGCAGGGGGACATCAGGCAGGGGGACACCAGGCAGGGGGACGTCAGGCAGGGGGACACCAGGCAGGGGGACATCAGGCAGGGGGACATCAGGCAGGGGGACATCAGGCAGGGGGACATCAGGCAGGGGGACACCAGGCAGGGGGACATCAGGCAGGGGGACACCAGGCAGGGGGACGTCAGGCAGGGGGACACCAGGCAGGGGGACATCAGGCAGGGGGACACCAGGCAGGGGGACGTCAGGCAGGGGGACACCAGGCAGGGGGACGTCAGGCAGGGGGACGTCAGAGGCTGCCTCATCCTGTACTCCCAGACCACTGGCAGAAATGCTACAAAAAGCTAAAGCAAATTATAGCTCAAGGGATACATGGATTTAGGCTTATATTTAACATTTTATAAGGTTGTAGCCTTTTACCCGACCTCGCTCCCCTGATCAACCTGTCTGCGGTAAGCCTGCTAGTTTCCAGACTTAAAAATTTTACATAATAAACACCATAACATAAAACAAATTCTGGCAGAAAATAACTTAATTATAGTAATAGACAAGTTTCCAACCACTAAAAAACTTTCTACAGATGCACTTATACTTTGCTGGTATGACTAGCATAGCACTTGCTGCACAAAGTATGCTGATCTCAGCATTTGTATCTCCATCCAGTTTTCGCTGAATTGCCAGGGTTTCCAGCCAATCACCTCGTAACTCAGGGACCTTCCCTTTTGATGGACCTCTTGGCCACCCAATAACCCGCAGCTCCTTGAAACAGGAAGAAACTGGCTACGCCCGAACTATGGCTATGTCCGGACCGCATCCCTCGAAGGACGCGGCCTATGTCGCCTTTGTAGGCTGTCTTTCGAATGTCCGTATGACGAATTTTGAGATATATGATAGGCTGCAAAGGATCCAGTGGGTGGATCCTTCGCAACCGGGCAAAAGAAGGACGCATTCCTAGACTGCATTTAAAGGAGCCCTTGAAATGGGACAGCATTGTTGCATTGTTTTGCAGTCGTTCTTTGAATGCAGCCTAAAAAGGATGCAGCCCCTAAATTTGAACAGCACAGAAAAGGTCGAGTTCAATGACATGTCACAAGCCCCTCCTTATTTAAAAGTCATGCTGCAGAGCATCGTCATGACTCTGGTCACTCTCGGCGGGGATAGTGGCCACTCAGCGCGGCAGGATGCCGGGAATGACTTTTAAAACCTTAAACTTGGTACAAAGTTTTGCATATATATATATATAATATAAAGCCCGGAATTGAATTAAGCAGAAAAAAACTACAATTAAACACATATACTTTTATTTGTTGTTTTCAAGACTAGGTAAACTGGAAGTGCTATGGGAAAAAGTAATGAAAGGGGTGCTCATCTAGTCATCCAACAAGATATCAGTAACCTTCTGAATTACAGAAGAAATTATTGTTAGTCTGTATTGTGTTATTCTTAATTGTACATGTTCTAATGCTTGTGTTTTTTTTTTTTGGTCTGAGCATAAAAACACCCTTTAACACTTCCTTTGACTGCCTAAAACTTTCACACAGGACTGTAAAGAGGAATTAGATTATGTCTGATTGTTCAGACGTCCATTTGTATTTAGGTGTTGGTGGTGTAAGCGTTTTGGTGTGGCCAACAAGGGAGTCCATCCCAGTGATCTGTGTGGATCCCAGTGCCCCAGTCCAGTGACGGGGACTCTGTGCTATAAAAATGCTGCCATCAATTGGATGAGATGTAAAACCGAAGTCCTGACCCTCAGAGGTCTTAAAAGATCCCTGGGCATCTTTTGATTAGGGGTGGTACTCGAATGTCCTGGCTAAAATTACCCACTGTGGCCCAATCAAATCTGGTCTCCTAATCATCCCCTGAATCTAATTGGTGAATTCTCTCCTGCCCCCTCACCACCTTAGCTACTGTGTGGTGAGCGTACTGGCACAGAATGGCTGCCACCGCATGATCCAGGTGGGGGCTACACAGTGGTGGGGGTTCCAGTGGCTCCCCATTGGTTCTGCAAAGACCTTTGTGTGTCTTGAAAGGCACTATATAATGATGTGCAGGTAGTGTAATGAACAAATGTCAGACACATACCACACTGATATTACAGCTTGTTTTCCTCCAGCTGATTGCCCAAAGCACAGTTTAAGGCTCGCATCCGCAAATAGCCTAATCCTCCATTATTTCCAAATCTAGTTATTCATGCACAAACCAACCAATTTTTTTCCATTTTGCCTGTATTTTAATCAAAAGGTTTTGCAGAAGTTAAGGCATCTCCTGCTCTAAGCCCTCCTGTCGTGCACCTTGTAAAAGTGGTTCTGAGTGGGACTGGGACTGACCTGTTGCGTTATGGGCAACTAACCAGAGTTAATCTTATATTCCTGACAAAGCTAAGACCCCACCTGCTCTGAAAACTTTACTCCATATGACACTGATTGGCTATTTATGCATTGTAGGTCACCTCCTGGTTCTAAGGTACATAGTGTATATCTGTGAGTATACAAGAGCTGACAGAGATATTGATTTTATGAGTAAAATGCTCCTGGGGGAGTATTTTGTTTCTTCATTAATGGGATCGTGACTTACAAAGAAGGACAGAGGAATGGCGAAAATGGTAAAGGATGGCAGCAAAGATGAATGCTGAGGGAACAGGGGGCGGCAGGAATGAGGGAGACTATGAGAGGAGGTAATGTGACACGGTTTGGCTTATGGACGTGAGCTATTCATCCATGGCGTTTAAAGCAGGGCTATTTCCTGTCAGGGTCTGTAGGGTCACTGTGGTACCAAGCAGACTGAAGAAGATCCAGACAAAGCAGGAGTGGAGCAGACAGGCTATCACACTTGCAGCGACATCTTTACAGCGTTCAGTCCTACAGTGACAATATATAATTACTGGCCCCCCATCTTGGGTTGTTCCCTGCCTCGTGCCCGTAGCTTCCGGGATAGGCTCCGGACCCCCCGTGACCCAGAAGGATAAGCGGCTTGGAAAATAGATGGATGGATGAAGATCGTCAATGACTAGTCTAAAATTGGTTCTGTGGTGACCCATAAGGAACATTATAGAATAGCAACTGGTTGAAAGTAATGCCTGTTGGTTAAGCAAACATATGACTTTGTGCCCTATCTAAGGAATAAAATGTGAGAAGGTTTGTTTTCACCATAAAGGAAATTGTTTTAACATCGTATAATGTTTAGAAATTATATAGCCGACCATACCTGTTTCAATGAAGACAAGGTAAATATCCACGTGTTTGCAACAATAAATGTATAAATTGTCTATTACTGATAATGTACTTGTCAAAAATCATAGACTAAGCTCTTACAGTGTGTAGTCTCACCCTTAATTTCGTATTTGTGTATGAAGTTTTAATGAAATTGATTTCTTAGGGTATTTACATACCTATGGTTCAATTTCTCTGTTCAGAATCGTGTCCGAGTTTATGAACTTGTAGAGTTTTCCCCTCCGTTCGGTTTGCTTTCACATAGAGAAAAATCCAAGCGAAGCAACAACGCGCTACTACAAATAACGTGAGAACGTCCATTATTATTTTCATTAACGGAAATTACCTATTTTATCCGGCACAATATTAACTGGTACCCGACTGCTGGGTTTATGAGGTGTTCTGTCCATCAAGATTCATGCTGCCATTGAATTATTATTTTATTGAGTTCACTCGATAATATTAATTTAATAATTAGAAGTGTATTTTAAGTGGAATAACAAAAAAACGTCAAAAAGCTGGCAAGTTTATACTAGGGATGTCCAGATCCGATCACGTGATCGGAAATCGGGCCCGATCACGTGGTTTCAGACTCGATCGGAATCGGACGTTAACTCCCGATCAGGATTCGGATATATATGTATATATATTCTCATTATTTTTTAACACATCTATAGTTATGTGGTGGCCCAGAGTTAGACCTCTTGACTCCACACAGAAACAGCAACGCGGCCGCATGACATCACTTTTTTGAAGACGCTATTGGTTAAATGCCGGCAAAGTAGAACACAGAAGCAGCTTGAAGCGGAAAGCACGAGTATGTCTGCGGTCTGGAGGTATTATAACAATATTGCTATAGCAAACTGTGAGATACAGTATGTATACTTAGGATTGCAAGAGGTGGAAAGGAAAAGCCTACATTTAACACAACAAACCTAATACGGCACCTCAAAAACAAACACCCGACACAATACAGCGAGGTTCCCCAGGCAACCCAGCCAAAGACGAGTCAGCTCACGCTGCAGGAGAGTTTGAAGAGGAGAGAAAAAATGCCCCGTGACAGCGCGAAGGCACAGGACATCACAGCCAAGATAGCACAAATGATCGCAATGAGTGACCTGCCATTCGCCTCAATTCGTGTCAATCCAGAGAACCCTGGATTTCTTATGCTTATGGAGCACGTAGAACCTCGATTTGAAATGCCGTCTCGCCACTATTTCACCGAGAAAGCTCTGCCAGCCCTTTATAAGAAGATTTCTGACAAACTACTTGTCCTGTTATCAGATGTACCCTATGTTTCGTTCACCACAGACATCTGGAGTTCGTCCACAGCTCCCATGTCTCTACTAAGCCTTACCGCACAGTGGATTGGCTCAAGTTTTGTTTACTGGAAAGAACATGCTAATCAGTTTCCCTCTATGGCTGCTGTTGCAACCCAGTATCTCAGTGCCCCCTGCAGCTCTGTGGACAGTGAGAGACTTTTTAGTGCCGTTGCAAACGTCCTTGATGAGAACAGAAACAGGCTCAAACCTGACAAGGTAGAGATGTTAGTTTTCATTAAGAAAAACATACATTTCCTTCTGTGAAACTTACTACTGTGATGACAGTAAGAGTTAGGAGTGCAGTTCCTAAAAGCACATTACTGTCTTTGCAAACACTGTGGCACTTTTATTTTTTTTATTTGTTTACATGCCTGCCAGGTATTTTAAGTTGAGGTGCTATTTGTTTTTATATTAGAGTTTTTTTTATATATATTTACTGTTGCACTAGTCCAAAAGTAAAGAATTTGTGTTATTTATTACTTGATTGTTCAAGCTACCTTACAGAAGTGCTCTGTTTGTTAACAAAGTTGTTGAATGTTAAAATAAGGTGAATTAAATAAAAAATAAGGAACATCCTGCATCTGTTTCTTCGCTCTTCTTTATTCTTTTTTTATGTATTATAGAAGTATCGGATCGGGACTTGGTATCGGTAGATACTCAAAATCAAATGACTCGGACTCGGACTCAAGGACAAAAAAACCTGATCGGGACATCCCTAGTTTATACAGTGTTTTATGTCATAAGTAGTACAAGCTTATTAAACAGAATTTAGTTTAAAATGCAATGTATATTTTATGTCAGTAGGTGGTAGTATTGCTTTACTAAAATAAATATTGAAATTGATTTCGCGCGATTTCATTTCTAAACGTTATGATCTGCACCCATGTACCAAAGTGAACCTGTCTTTATGCTCGTGTCCACTTCATAACGAAGAGCCCATAATAGTTGCTTCTGAGCCAATTAGGCGCCCTTAGAACTATTCGCACTTTTCTGCAGTGTCCGCACGCACCAGCTACGCGATAGGTCGCCAACCTCCAAGGGGAGGGGGGAGGGTGGGGGCGCGGACTTGCCACCCAATTTCACTTCTGCCACTTTTGGGGGGCGTCGCGATGTAGAGGGAGGGGAACGGTGTGAAGGATGATGTTAGGTTAGTATGGTGTAAGCAATAATAATTATTTACCTGGGCGCTACATGGGCTAGGAGTGCCGGAGAAAGCAGTAATATTCTTATGTTTATATTTTGTCACTTGTTCTAACGGCGATAGGTATCATGGAACTGTTTGAAGTAATGTAATTAAACAGTCACTAGAGGTCGCTTAAGTTATACAGAACCTCATGGCCGCCCTTTCCATAGAAAAAATAAATACAATTTTTATACAGGAAAATAGATCTCAAAGTTTCCTTTACGAAAATTCCGCAGTAACCTAGCCTATGTATTAACGTAGACGTCAACGTTAGATGAATTAAGAGCAACAGTGTAATTGAAGAGCATGTAAAATACGAAATATTACATCATATTCAAGCAACGGCTATGTAATTACGATTGGCAGCAGTCACAATACTCTGTGTAAACCTATATACTGGGTCGGTATTGCTGAATGAAGAAGCTTTGTATTGCTTTAAAGAATTTATTAGTAAAATATTGGTACTTTTGGCGTTACGCCCGGATCATACATTATCCGAATTTTAAACACACAAAACTACGGCGCTCTAATCCAAAAATAATGACAGACCTAATATTTGAAGTTATAGATGAAATACATTAATCATATGTGTAAATGATTGCTGAATGCAAAACTAATATGATCAACATTATTAGTTATTATATAATTGTATTCTGTACAACGCAAATTGTTTCTGCTATTTTATACTAAAAAGCTACGCTGTGGTAATGTTGCTGTAATACATATATTTAAGAAAATGAATGGATTTATGCATTTCTCGTTGACTTTATATGGGATGTGGGATATATGTTTATATGATATACATAATTATTATACATATTATTATAAACCATTATGTCTTCTTCGTACTTGTACTTTTTCATAATACTGTTGACTAATTTCAACAGCATCTCTAAAGACAATAAACTACCGTTGTAGTAAAAAGTAACTATTTTTGAAATACAGTCAAAGGCCTTAGACATAATATTACCGAGAATGTTGCATACACATAGACCTACTATACGATAGTTTACTTGCAACAGCTGAACGCAAATGTTAATTTCCTCGTTATGTTTGCTAAATATATTCAAACCACGCAACGTGATACCATTAGGATGGAAGCAAACGGTGATTACAAACGATGCAGCAACAAACCGGGCAGCGTCCTGGCAGCTGCTGCAGCAGCGAAGGAGCGCTCGGGATGACGGCAGCGGCCAGTCCGCTTCGGGGCGCCTCACAAACGGACAGGTTCCCCGTCATTGTGGCTCGCTGCCACGCAGCGAATGTCGCTGCCCGTAATTAGCAAATGTAGCTGCGAAACGAGCAATTTGATCGCAGATTATCCTTGAAATTACACAAAGATAACCGACAAGCCATCACAAAGAAAACTGGATATATATACAACAAGGCCGCGCTGAGCTAGCAATGCGTTTTCAGATGCTACAATTAAGTTGCAACTGTTGAATCTAAGGTGATATATTTCACATCTATACAATGTAATACAGTTTTGTTATAATTTGATACTTTTCAGCTTCGTTCTGATTTTCTAGGCTACTGATATACTTACAGTTTAGGTTTAATACATTATGCGCAGCTTTTACTACAATAACACAAGTAGTTCATATGACAAAGGGAAATCAAACTGAATTGTATAGAATTGTTAAACTGTGTAGAAATTTCACACAAGCGTAAATAAAACTTGTTGGAAAATAAGCACTGAAATCATTCAGTTGTCATTGGTTAAATATCAACGTGGAAAAGCTGGAATGTGTTTCATACTGCTAAGGTCTTATTTTCTTCCCTTTTAACATTTAGTTTCTGCTCCTTTTTGTCAGCATATTGCAGTTGTTTACATGATATAGAAATTTACTGAGTTATATGAAATAAAAGGTGATTAAACTAGCTGGAGATTTGGGAGCGGAGAATTCAGATTGGTTATGTTGTTAGTGGCATTTCATGGTGCCAAGGCATTGTGAGTCGTGATGATTTTTAAATTTATTTTTAAAACGTTTAATCACTATTTTGTGTATATGTTGCTTAATTCAGACTCCTTAATTCAGACTCTCTTGGGCACTTGGGTTGCAAATTGTGAGATAATTATATTGTAATTGGCCCGTGATGGCTTGACACCATGCTCTGGGATATTCCCATACCTTCCAGGATAAGCTGTGGATAACCAGGACCCCACATAGGACAAGTCGGTATAGAAAATGAATGGGTATATTTTAATCATCCATCCATCCATCCATCCATCCATCCATCCATCCATCCATCCATCCATCCATCCATCCATCCATCCATCTATCTATCTATCTATCTATCTATCTATCTATCTATCTATCTATCTATCTATCTATCTATCTATCCTTTTCTCTCCAGATCATCTCTCCTTGGGAAAGTCACGGTCATTTAAGTAATCATTTTATTATTTATATAAAGCTGTAAGAGTGAAGTCTGTGGTCCACCTGTCCAATCCAGCTGCAGGCCAATGAGGGGAAAGCTCATTGTGAGGTCACCTGGAGTGAGTCCCCGGGTGTCCAGATACACGCGATGGTGCCTGACGTCTCCTGGAAACCCATATTGCCATGGAAATGAGTATTTTCTGCCGTGTTCTGAAGAAAGAAAGAAAAACAACCCCCCTAACCGAACAGCCCAAATACATGCAATTACAGAGCATCCGCCGCTCTCCATGAAGGCTGCATTCACTCCCCCGCCTCCTGGGGGCGTCACAGAAGTACCTGCCCTTATGAATCAGGTAAAGAGTATTTGTGGCAAATTCGCTTATTGCATATACATGTATAAAAAAGGGAAGCTGATTACAGAAAACAGGTCACCTATGAGAATGGGGGAAGCATTTTTAGCCATTACATTATATTAAATTACTTTTTTTTCCCTTCAATTTGGCCCCACTCCCGGTGGCGTGGGATCTGCAGTTTTTCATTCATATTTAACAGCCATTCAGCCCTGCACGTGCAAAACCAGCTGCTTGACTGCTGCATCCCAGCAGGAGGAACGGCTTTGCTTCGCCTCGCGTAATTATCCCCATTTACCTCCTCCTTCAGCTGATCCCACATTCTGCCTTTTTATTTTAATAAAAATATATATATATATTTTAACCCCACCCTACCGCTGCCCCCTTGTCTCCCACTGGTTTGCTGGGGGGGGGGGGGACTTTAGACCCAAAGTAGCAGAGTCTGGGGCAGAGCACTGCCCATCCGCTGACAGCAGACTCCATTTGCCCTGCCGCCGCCGCCTTTTCATTTCCCCGATGACAGGCGGCAGCCACATTATGCATAGCAACAGGAAAATGGCTGAAAGCCCCAATGGGGGCCATCTCACTGACCGCTGGGCCTTTTAATCCGTGTCAGAGAAATCACCGTGACTCAGCGGGCTGCAAACTTTTCGCCCGTTGCCATGACAGTTTTGCTTGTCATGCTGTCCCCATCCCTGGGCCTCTTGTCCCCCCCCCCTTTAATGACGACTCCAAACCCCACACAGACAGGTGTCAAAACCTTACCCCTTTTCTCAAGAAAAAAATAATGTCGTATGTCTTGTAGCAGCTAAAGGTTTGGAAAATACAGATTGTCTGTGATAAAGGTCACAGAATGTATATTTAGCTGAGTTACTATATAATATGATTATATGCGTTTTTAGCACTATGTCAGTCTATTCCTGTAATATGCTTAAGCGGCATTCATGGTATTACATCCTCTAACAGTCCCTTAGATATTCTAAAAGAAGGCCGGTGAAAGTGTTCTCTTCAAAAGCGACTATAGCTGAGCTAAGATATTTTGTCACCACCAGACCCAATTTATAACTCAGTTTTGGTAAAATATGCTGTGTTTTGCATTTGAGCAGCAGCCTAGATCCCATGATTGTAAATAGGTCAGATATCACTGGCACCAGATGATAATGAACTGTGATTTCTCTCTAAGTCCTTTCTAGAGTAACACTGATTTGAAGGAGGGAGTCTCACATAATTCCCTGTGCTTCCTGCATAGACTCCTCTTCTTCCTCGGTTATTCTAGCTTGGTCACTCCAGCTCTCAGCTAGATCAGACCCAATCCCCAGTCCAGCTTTCGTATGTTGGTTTTAATTCGGTTTTAATGTAGGAAACAGAGAAAGGAAAATTCCTCATAAGAACGCCACTTTTCCTAACCCTGCCCGCCAAATGCATTTTGACAAATGCATTTACTTCATCCTGGCTGACAAAAGCTCGCTGACGTTTTTCCTCCACAATGAAGATTTGAGCAGAGAGGTGGGGTTGCAGAAATACATGTTTAATTAGCGTAATTAAAACAATTAAGATAATTAAGCATGGGCCCTGCATGCCAGATTATTCCTGCGATAACTCAAGCAGCAGGCTGGAATGCCCCCCCCCCCCCACCAAGGCTACGGATTCCTTGTACCGTAGAAAAGTCTGATAACCAAATTCACAATCAACCAGCAAAGAATCTGATAGGTTAATGGAGAGAGAGTCGACTGTACATTTTTAGTAATTGGACATCATAAATCTGAAGGGGACTTGGCAGGGGGATAAGGAGGGACCTGCTTTCTGTCCTCTCTCCGCGCACTATATATCAGGGCGACGCTGAATAGGGGAGCAGGGGCACGATTTATACATTACCAAGAGATGCACGGCCGTGGTTAGCCCTGCGCATCGATTGGCCGCCACGCCGCGCCATTCTCCTGCAGGAAATAAGCATCCGCGGTTCAACAATGCCAGGCTCCACTTATCAAGATCCCTCCTGTACCTGAAGCTGTCAGGAACCATTAACCTTACCTTCTTATCTTGACGGCGGTGATTAGCACAAATCCCTTAAATTCCCGTTTACAGGCTCGCTGGGAAGCGGGGGGGGGGGACTCACAGTTGGGGGGGAGAGAGATGTGCTGAGTTTGTGATGCGGGACGATAGCATTATAAGGCTGGCTGTGGAAGCACTCATTTTTCATTTCTTTTATGGGGAGGTCAATAGGGTGACACTAATAAATGTACTGCATAATTGTAGCTCTTTGGGGCCACAGTTTTTCTTTCTTAGTGGTTTTCTTTACCTGGGCTTCTTTCATAAACTAATTCTAATACAGTCATGAAGCAACACAACTGCAGAAGATGCAACTTTAGAATATAGCGTGTTCGCGTATTGTGTGATTTGGGAAAGTTCGTATAAATGAGTGAGGTGCCCCCATTTACTCCTGCTCCATCATCCTGAGTCCTGCATAGGAATAAAGGTTTTGATTGGTGATGTTTACAACTGTTCTGATCTGACTTGCAAGGACATGAGGCAGAGTAATAGTTTGTAACTTAAGAACTAGGGCGGGTGAAATCGTACAATATGGACGCCCATAGGTGTAACATGGCAAACCATAATATTATGCTATGGAGCAGTGAAAGCTCCTACCACTGTACCTTGTGTTGCGCCTGTTCCTAAGGCAACCAAAACAGGTGTGTCTCCGGTGGTCTGTGCCTCATACTGTCTCTTAATTGCACCCTGTACCTGACTGTGGATTCCTTGGGCAGCTTTTCCCGGGTCCTGCTCCTAGTACCTTTGTGCCGTGTGCTAATTTGACATCTAGCCGACCTCTTAAGTAATTAAGCTTCTTCGAAATCTTCATTGAGTGCCCCACACAATCCAAATCACGTGCAGGATTATTATTGCGGATCAGTTGTTACTTCAGTTCTTTTAATTGAACTAATATAATGTATGCATTTTCAGTATTAAAATAAATCACCTTTATCTGATCATTTCATCAATATAAATAAAACTGAACATATCTGAACATAAAACTAAACCATTTAGATCTGTCTAATTAATCGTGTCTCACCATTACAAACAATAATTTCATTTAATGAATATGGAAGCAACCCTGTACTGTAGCTAATGAGCATGATTCAATTTAATGATAAATATTATAATAATAAAAAAATTATGAGCATGTTTAATGAGCCAATGAGCATAATTTAAATGAACATTTGTAATATTTGTGATATGAGAGTCATTTACTCAAAAACTCAGTTAAGCTTAATTAATTAAGAGCTTGTCCAGTATGCAGGGTGGGCCTGGAGGACTGGGGCTAGGACTTCCGGCCACATGCCACCTCATATCGCCTTGTCCTGGGTCCGGCTCATGTGTGCCGTCTAGAAAATGGGAAACCGCAGAAGAAGAAACAAAAACTGAGGCTCGGCAGGTTCACGCAGCCGCCGTCAACTGACATAGTGGGGAAAAAAACGATAGATTAGCACAAAATAATTATGCGATGAATTGGTGTGGTTCTTTGAATTGTCTCCTTGTATCTGCGATGTTATTGTAGTGGTGTTGGTAGGCCATGGATGAGGGATCTGGCCTTGTGAAGGCCCACTGACAGTGGTGACACGTAATTGGCTTGGACGTGCTTTACCTCTGCAATGCTAACCTCTTCACGCACCTCTAACTTGACCTCAGCCATCGCAGTGACGAGTCTCAGTGAAGTTTTCCGTCCAGCTTGCCACAGTTTTATTTACGGGCAGGTGGATGAAAAGTGGTGGTGTGTGAGAGGAAGGGGTGACTCTCTACATTCTCCACACATGACACAGTTATTGTGCAGCACTCTTTACATTTATACGAAAGAGTCTAACATGCTAACAGGCAGAATGACCTGTCGCCGTCAAGTGGCAAAGTCAATTTGTCACTGGCATTTCTGCAGTCGTGGTTAAATATTCGAGCGTGTCCCTCTCGTACGCTTGTTCCATGAGCACTGCGAGTGAATAGTACTTGCAGCGAGTGGAAAATGCCCTGTTATCACCCAACCTGAAGGAATACTAGTTTATGTAGAGTTTCATAATTGCAGCTGTTATCCAGAAGTGCTAGCTCTTTGATGGAGTGACTCTTATCAATCTTTTGCCCGTCATCAGTTGACAGCCGGCTGATTTAAATCTGGGAAGGGATTTTGTTCTCTTTTTTATAAGGAATTAAATGCACGATGTGGTTCTCTTCAATGTATCCTTCTGCCTGATTTAGAAAATATAGGCCTCATGTAACAGTTCTGTTCCTGCCACTGGCCCTTCTTCAGCCCCCGGCCCAGGCTGCATTTCACCTGGACATAGGTTGTCATCTTCAGGGATAGCCTTACATAACTCCCCACCACCATCACCATGTAGAAATGTGCCAATGTACAATATGGATCAGGGTTGAGTTTGTATATGAACTGGACGGGGGGAAATGATGATTTAAGAGTCTGATATGAACAGATGACAAAGCACTGAGGAACGGCAGAAAATAATCAGTGCTTTATATAGAAACTGCTACGAAATTTCTCAGATTGAAATGTATGCATGCTGGTGCCCCGTACATCTTCTATGGAGTGAAATAAAATAACCACCACAAATACGTATTCTGCTGAAAGGTTTTGTTTATTATGTAATTACTTGTGCCTGAGGAAGGTTAATGGGGTATTGATGTTTAACTCCTTCATGTTATGTACGACTCACTTGCGTACTTCGATCTCTTGTACATTTTTCTGCAAAACAGCACGTGGTGGATGCTGTGTCGTGTCACTAAATACCCTGGAGCCCCGAAGAAAGACCTTTCATATGCAGTTCATTTCGTTGCACATAGATGGCACTTTTGATATTTGATAGAGCATCGGGTGCGTTGCATTTAAGGCAATGCATGGAAGCGTAACGGCAAAGTGGCTCGATAATTGTCGAAAAAACCGCATGCAACTCGTGCTGTTTGTGTAAACTTTCTCCCGCACTGCAATCGGGTCGGATGCAGTTTGAGGAAAATGTGAAAGTTTCCACTGTGCGATGCTCTGCGTGTGCTTTTATTATGCCGAACTGCAATAAAATATTATATATATTTATTTATTTACTTTATTATTATTTTTTTTTTATAGAGAATAGACCAATTAGGCTCCCTTCGCATGCCATCAGCAGTGCAGGAAAGATCGTGAATATTACATTGATTAGCGGGATTAGGTTAATCATGAACCCATAAAAGGTGTCAGCCGCCTCCCCTTCAGGGGATATTGCGCGAGTCGGTGTCTTGAGGTGAAGCAGGAGCTGCTGATTGCATTTCCGACATCTGAAAGGCTTTGGGTGCAGTCTATAAATGGCATTAGATTAATAAGAGCAATTTACTTTTTGAGCATATTTATCTCATCGCAGGAAACAGGAAACCGTTACCCGAAAATCAGGGTAACGACATGAAAAGGAAGCGCAGTTGCATGTATTTCGCTTTATAGTCAAAAGGTTTAATATGTAAATATTTAATATTTCAGATTTTGTGTTGTATCTCTGCTAAATTTCCCTCACTTGTTTTCTCTCTCCAAATCTGGCAGATTGTACAAGGGAATGAAAAACAGACTGTCGCCTTGCAAGTCTTACTTATCATATTAATTAAAATCTGGTCCTATAATGACGCCAGCAGCTGCAGGGAAGGCGGGGGGAAATTAACAGACGTTTGATTTGTTGTGTTGCTAATGTGACACTTATTATACAGGTCAGCGTAAAACAAAGCCAGAAAAGCGGCTCTGCTCACGCAGATGCGGAGACCGGCCAGTCGCGCAAAACCGCTAAATATTGCATTTTTAATCTCCTCAAACAGGCTACGGCTTTTTGAAGACAAGTGGTCGCCATGGAGAGAACGCTCTCATTTTTCATCAGTCCTGCCTGTGAGTTGGCACACGTGTCGCTATACGAGTTCCTTTGGGGACACTAGTGGTAAAAGTGACGTGGGGTATTGTGTATTTGTTTATCATTTAAAAATAACCACAAAATGGGACCACGATGCACCATGGGTGTTACTACAAGCGTGATACTACTAGGAGAGACGCACAACCCTGTTAAATCATACCACTGTACATCACAGCTTTACGCATCTCTGGTGGGTGAACTTGCCTGAATGCTGTTAGTGAAATGATTACAAAAAGTGTTTCCTTTGCGGTAATTTACCGTTAAAATATTTAAAATGAATTAAATATACCATAGTGATAAAGAAGCAATGTATCACTTGATTGACAGATCCCACTCCACTAAATTACACAATTATTTTTTGGATATCCTTGACAAGAAACAATATATTTTAGTTGGGGAAGGCTGCAATATGTTCAGGAAAGTAGTTTATAATTGGGAAGTGTGTGGGTGATCAGGTTGTACTGAAGAGATGTGCAAAGGTACGCAAATAAAGGTATACTGGACAGTCTGTTGGAGTATCAGAAGGTCTGGCATGATATTCGATGGTCTGCTGAGGTATTGGACAGTTTGTCGAGCTGTTGCATAGTCTGCAGAGTTACTGCATGTCGTTAGTAGCACTGGACATATTGTCAAGGTACTGGACACTTCATATAGGTATAGGACAGCCTGCTGAGGTATAGGACAGCCTGCTAAGGTAGAGGATACCCTGCTGAGATATCGGACGGCCTGCTAAGGTATAGGATAGCCTGCTGAAATATCGGATGGCCTGCTAAGGTAGAGGACACCCTGCTGAGATATCGGACAGCCTGCTAAGATATAGGATAGCCTGCTGAGATACCGGACAGCCTGCTAAGGTATAGGACACCCTGCTGAGATACGGGACAGCCTGCTAAGGTATAGGACAGCCTGCTGAGATATCGGATAGCCTGCTAAGGTATAGGATAGCCTGCTGAGGTATACGACAGCCTGCCATATTGGTCAGTTGCTGTAATATATCCTTTGAATTTTCTGCCTTCAAAAATGTATACAATATTTTTTACCCACTGCAGTAAAACAAGCCATGTTGCACAAATACATAAAAATTAATACTGCTTGAGGATCATGTTGTCTCAAAGTACATGTCAATATGTTGAGTTTTAAAATAGTGAGCAAATAGCATTAATGCTATCAAAATACAAGACATTCTTACAAATCAGTGATAGAAACAGGTTCTTATATGTATATGAATGCTCTCTAAACAGACATGTGAAAGTATATGTTTCAATTCCTACCTTTAGACAGCAGTGGCTCTGAAAGACACATGTCTGTGTGTACGTCCACAAGTGAACCAGTGAACAGGAACCAAAAACACATAATTCTGTGGTGCCAGTCACATCAGGCATCAAGAGATTAAGTGAGACAACATTACTGTGTGTTCAGTGGTCATGACTCTGGTTGACAATTAGGGGGGTTGGGGGGGACTATAGGGGGCTGAGTGACAGAGGGCCAACTGTCAGATGACACCGAGAGCGCAGCGCCGTGGGAATGGGCCACACACTGCACATTTAACGGAATATTCCTGGTAATGTGATTACTGCTAGATTAAATCAGATTGTAATAAATTCAAATTCCCCAAAGGAAACTGCTGACCTCTGTTTGACCTTTACCCCCTTGGGCTTTCTTCACCTTTTTTTCAATTGCTGCCATCTATTGAGGCCGTTCCTGTACATCCATTCAGTCAAAGAATCTAAACCAGTGTCTCCCAGTCTGGTCCTCGGGGACGCCCAGATAGTCAGCACTTTTCCTCACTCCCAGCAAGCGGTGCCCTGTCTGGGTGGGATCCAAAACGTGGATCATCTGGGGGTCCCTGAGGACCGGCTTGAGAAGCACCGCCTTATATGACCCGTTTACCTTTTCATGCTTCGGTAATTTTTTTTTTTTACTGTTGATATTATTATGTTGCAATTATGTAAAGATTTTGGCCTCACTAGTTTATTTCTTTGTGGTTTTGAAGCATTGAATAGAAAAAGAAGAAATGAAATGGCACAGCTGCTTGAATCATATTATTTATCATTTTCAGCACCCCATGTAGTACTAAGTGGAACAAAAAATACTTACACGTATTCTCATTGTCATGTGCCGTTTGAAGTCTTATCTGATTCCTGTTGAAGTTGTGTTTTCTAGTGTTTTTGTATAAGAGTTGAACAACACAAAGGGGATAAGCTTATAATTGATGCCTCAATGTTTACATATATGTAGTCCTGTTGTGTTTTTTTATAATGGCAAAATAATGGTTTTTGTGAATACTAGAATTCTACAGATAATAATATATAATTGCCTATATGCCTTTATGTGTCGGTTGAGTGCGAAATAAGGGAAGTGTTGGAGATCTTTGCCGCTCTGCCTTTTGAATAGTCACTTGATGATAGAACATGGGAATTACATGGAATGACCTCTGAATAGTAAAGCTTCCATACTTTCATTTTAAGGAACTACTACCTAAACAGTAGAGGCACAAATGACTGTCAGAAACCGCAAATAAAATTGATAATATTAAATATTGTGCTGTGCATGTCAAACAAAGGGATGATTATAGTCACATTTATAACAGAAACTGGCATACTGTGCTAAGGTCTTTCATCTACTTGACAATTTAGATCTTTTAGAGGGAAATTATGGAACCACTGTGACTTAATGATTGTGCTTCTGGAGGATGGCAGTGCGACACTGCAGCACCTGTAGAATCAATCATGGTGAAGGTGACATATTGCAGTGTTTATTCTATGCTTCCCCTTTTAGTTAAGACATTCCTGTCACATTATGGGTAACGCTTCACATTAACTGCACCTTCATAATGCATTCATAGAGCATGCCTTAACTGGTTTAATGTACATTAATAACCGACAATATATGATTATATAGCGTTTGTTATTTTTTTTAAGTAATATTTGTGAGGTACCAAGTCGTCTATAGGTGTGTTTGTGTGAGTGAATGGTGTGTGTCGATGCCCTGCAATGGGTTGGTGGCCCACCCTGGGTTTTTCCCTGCCTTGCACCCATATTATCCAGGATTGGTTTCAGACCTCTGCAACCCTGAATAGGAAAAGCAAGTACGGAAGATGGATGGATGGATAGGTAGATTGATATAATGTTTGTTATGAATGTATTTTAAAGCTGTTGGGGTTTGTTATGATGTTATGGTATACAGTGGAAACCGCTTATAGTGATCGTCAGCTAGCCAGAAGTGGACTGGTTACCGCCAGGCAAAGTAGGGTGATCAAAGTAAAGTAAAACAAAAAAGAATTACTGCAGTTTTAATTTTTTTCATATGTTGTCATGTTTAAAAAGACTCAGATGAACACTGTAAGTGGACTACTTTATTATTATAAGTGATTAATTTAAATATTATTAATTGAATGATTCTACCCCAGACTTTTTTATCCATATAAGCAGTTGATCACTACTGTATAACCTTAATTACTATAAGCGGCTTCCACTGTATAGGGATTGGACAATGAAACTGAAACCCCTGGCCAATAGGGTTTTGAGGTTTCACGTCTATGCAGTGGTACCTTGGAACACAAACTTAATTTGTTCCAGAAGGCTGGTCGAGTTGCAGTTTGGTTGAGTTCTTAGTCAGATTTCTCCATAAGAAATAGTGTAAATTTTATCTGTTCCAGACCCTCAAACTTATCTACCTATCTGACTAATGATAATAAATCATTAACAATCAATATCAGAATTCAGTCAAGAGGTGCTGCGAGATTAACAGCGATTTATAGGCATCAGCATCCTAGGAGGCCCGTTTGCGTTTGTTTCAGCCCATCAGAGACGCTTCTTGAGCCATACAAGTTATAGCGGGTTTGCTTTGTTTTGTTGTGTTCTGAGTCTTCGGTCAAGTTTTTTCTACCGAAGCGTTTTAGGTCCAAATTGGTGGAGTTCAATGCGTATCGACCCATGCAAGTTTTAGCAGGAACAGTCGAATTCCAAGATTTAGGTCAAGGTACAAGTGGAAAAAATTTCAACAGACCCATTCACTGTCTGAGTTGGTTGAGTTAAGAGGCGTTGGAGTTCCGAGGTTCTACTGCATATGCATGTATGTCTTTACTGCACATTCCATTAGTAAGAGCAGAGTATGAAAGTTGACTTAGCAATAGTGTGGTTGCTGTTCTGCAAGAGGAATTGATCAAAATCCCTCTGGCCACTGTGAGGGACTTGTATCTATCATTCCCAAGATGAACTGAGATGAAAGAATGAAAAGTGATTATTGTGGTCTAAGACCAGGTGTTTCAGTTTCATTGTCCAATCCCTGTTCATGCTGCTTATGAATGTTCTATGAATGCATTATGAATGTTGTACAAATGCATTATAGGAACGTAAAAACATTTTTATACATTTTTATAAAAATTTACAAACGAGAGGAGGCTATTCGGTCCATCAGTGTACCTCAGAGTTGTTAAAATCTTATCTAGCTCTGATTTAAAGGAACCCAGGGTTTTAGCTTGCACTACACTAGCAGGAAGACTATTCCATACTCTAACTGCACGCTGTGTAAAGAAGTGTTTTCTCAAATTCAGTTTAAAATGCTCTCCCGCTAATTTCCACCTATGACCACGAGTTCTAGTATTTAAACTAATATTGAAATAGCCATTTGGCTGAACAGCATCCAGACCTGTTAGAATCTTATATACCTGGATCATGTCCACCGTTAATCTCCTTTGCACGAGGCTGAACAGATTCAGCTCAGCTAACCTCCCCTCATGGAAGGCATTCTGTGTGATTTATGTAAAGTGTTACATCATTATGGGGCCTCCAAAGTGTAGCTGGATCCAGGCAGTTGGCTGCAGACTGTATGTATGTATGTGAAACAGGACATGCTTATTTATGATACTTCTCCACAGCTGTTCATTAGTTATTGTTTGATTTCATTGCAGCATACATGATACAGGCATACAGGCAATGCCGGTTATGGTGATGCAGTGTGCTAACGCGTCATTCACCCTGCTTTTGTTGAACCCGCTTTTGTTTGTCCGTTAACCAATCGTGAGCCACAGTGTGTTGCTCAAGTGATTTTGAATTTCGTGTCTGTTTTGTTTTCAGAGAATGCCATCCTCTACACTATTCCGACCGATCTATCTTTTTGGTGCAACCTCACAGACAAATTTTCATTCTCCGTGCTCGTCGTCTGTGAAGTCCCTGCCAAATTCGCAAAGATTACGCTGCAGTTGATCTTCATCAGATTTCTCTGGATACCTCAGATGCAGCTACGTTACGCCCTGTCCCTCTCGGTGGAGCGCGGGTGCTTATTTGTTACAGTAGATGAGGAGGAAAGTAAAGTGTGGAACATCAGTAGTCAGGGGGCTGCAAAAAATCCCAGCTTCTTGGTTTGTTCCTCCATATTATTTGAGAGCGCTTATTTGAACAACATCAAGTGGGTACATTAAACAGACAAAGCTATTCTGTTTTATTCTTTGGTCAAGAATAAAATAGGTGTCCTTGGCTAGATTCCTGATTGAAAAGGGTTCAGTTAAATGGATGCGGTGGATGAGTCCTTGTAGGAATCCTTCAACAGAACAAGTTTGGTGGATCATTTCTGGTAGAAGTGATTTAGATTCGGATCAATGCTGCTTCTGGAGCCAAAACTGCCATATGAGGGAGCGCATGCCATGATAAATGGCTTTGGGCTGGGCAAATTGTTATTGAATGCTAGGGCTCACATTTAACCTGCATTATGGGATTCAATTACCCAGCAATCAGCGACACGGGCTGTACGGGGCCTGCGAATGGCAGTCCTGCTTCTCCATCGAGGAAGGCGGCTTTTTCAATTAAAATGTCCATAACTGGAGCGGAGGAGCAGGGGTCAAATCCTCCCATTGCTCACCCACCCCCCTGGGCCTTCACTCAACTGAAGTCTTCCTCTCCCAGTAATAGCTGCTGGCGACAGCAGAGAATCTTTGACCATCTGGAAACAGTGCACTGTTGATTCCCTCCCGCCTCGATGCTCATTGAGCTCCCATCAGCCCCTTGGTCTGAAGTGGCACTCTGCCAGATGGGTGGGAGTGAAGTGACACACTGTGTTTTTTTCTAGGGGGGGGGGGGGGGGGGCTTATTTTATTTAAGGTGTTTCGTGTTTCATCTAATTAATTTAGAAGCACCTGCTTCATCATCACGCGAAGCTGTTGGCAGAGAGGGGGCCAAATATACCCTGAAGTATGCAGAGTGTGTGTGTGGGGGGGGGTGTACACAAACTGGAGTGCTCTGCCACCCCTTCTGCTCTAAGCGTCTTCCCCCTTCCTCTGGTCTGCTTCGGGGGGAGGGGGGGGGAATCCCTTTTTCTTTTTATTCTTGGCTAATCAATTTACCTTGCTGACTGTACTCCCTCCATTAGATCAATCGATTCATGAAGATTAGTGAAGTCTGGGAGACTTAAGGATGGATGGCAACAAAACATCCTCTTTGATCATATCTGTCACCCTTAGACTTATCAATGGACGGCCGGGATGGTAGCTTCAGCTGTAGCGAAACTGGGCAGTATATGGAACTGGGGGTTAGGACTCTCAGCCTATGATTGGAAGGTAGGTCAGCAGTTCAAATTCTGTGGTTGGCAGTGATTTCACCCTTGGACCCTTAGGCAAGACCCTTAATCCCCAATTAAGACCCTTAGACTCCGCTTTCTCAAATGTGTGTTCCTTTAGATGAAACAGTCTGCTAATTAAAAGTAATACTACCTCATTTTCCCATAATTCCTCTGCCTGTAGATCCCTCTGTAGCTGTGCTACTTTAATATTAGCACCTACTGTAAAGTACCTATGTGTTTTATGTACAGAGAAAGACTTGCTAATACATGGTCTGAAATATACCCAGCAGAGCAGGCTGCTTGTACATCCAGTGAATTGGTGAGCTAGACCATGTTTATAAAGTGGCAGAGGTCTGGACAGGGTATATCCCAAAACTGTACACGTCCACAGAAATGGTGCTTACTTGCGAACTTATGTTTTCCACGTATCCCGTGGAGTTTTGGATATTTTCTCTTCATTTGCCAACCAATGATATTTCCCAACAGGTGGTAATATGGTAAATTACCGTATATGGTAATGGATTACAGCTTGGACTGTAAAACTAAGAAATAGAGTAGGATTTAACATAAATGGATTTTAATCATAAGCATAGTCTTGTAACTAGCAATATTTTTAAATGCTAACATTAGTAAAAATACTAACAAGATATTGGTTACTATAATTATTATTATTTTTAATACTATTATTATTATTATTATTATTATTCATCTGAACTTATGACTGCATTGCTGTCCACTTTATATTACAGTTTTTCTCAATCACTTTGGTACATATATCAGATCAGAATAAAAATTCTCATAACTTCTTGTACAACCTCCACCTCATCGAGTCACTTGTGCACATCATAAATGCATTATTTTGGTCAAATTGCAAATGCTTTGCAGATATAATCATCTGCTGATTCCTATGTATTCAATTGTTTTAGACATATTGATAGAAATATATTATACTATATTGACAGAGCACAAATCAGTGTTACAATCTGGCAGTGGAAGAACAACAAGGAAATGAGTCAAAAGCCGGTGGGAAGAAGAGGAGTGAGGCTGCAGGGTGGAAGGGCAGGGAGGCAAAACAGAGGAAGAGGTAGAAGAGGCCAAGAACCGAAGCATCTTCCAGACTAAGTAAGGAACACAACTGTGAATCTTCTCCTCAGTCCTGGCTGAGGCTGGTCGACTGGTGCAGCCGAATGTTGGGAGAACAACTGTGTCCTCAATCAGTCAAACATTTCAGAGAGACAATAGGTATTTAATCCAGCAATGCACACTGTCCTGTAATACCGTATACTTACTGCAATGCTTCATATTACAGTGTTCCACTTGTATTTTATAGTGTAGTAAATTTATTTTATACAGTTATATACTGGACATGTACTGTAAAACACAGATATGTGTATTTACAGTGTGTGTTTGTGCATTACAATATATGTACAGCATGTGCAACTTTGTACTGTTGAGATTTATATATGTTATACAGAAAAAGTACAACTTTGTTGCAAATGTTAAAGATGATTAGAGGAATTTACCAAAGCGACTGAGAAAAGCTGCACAATCTCATACCATTCTTAGAAAATGATTACTTCCCATTACTTCTTTGTTTACATATACACTTACTTAACTGTTTTTTTATAAAGCAGAATTTTAAAGCCCATGCTTTTTACAAATGAACAGGTCAAGAAGATCCTATGTCTCTAGAGATATAATCTTTGATTTCTCATTCGCAGTTTGCATTCTGCCGTTTTTACTCCCAACCATATAAACTGAAATGTTTTCACATCTTTTTTTAGGATTAAAATTTGACAGAAGGACACAACTTAATCTGTGGCGAATCATATTAAATCTGAGGCTTTCCTTTACATTCCTTTAAGGAACATGCATAGGTTCACGTTCAGAAGTTTCTAAATCCAGCGCTGTTGCCGCTAACTCTTGTCAGCACCGTTTTACTTCTCTCTCCATGAAAGAGCATGTATGGGTTATACCACGCCGGGACCCACGGATTCTGTAACAGCTTCTGAACACGGCGAGATAAATACCAATTAATGCCTGAACAAGGCAGACAAGACCATCTTCCAAAGCAGGTTTATTTTTGCGGTGCATCGTCCCATGCCAAGGGATTCTGGAGTGCTCTCCAGCATTAAAAACAAAACCCTCGCAAATCCCCGGAATGTTCCAGTCACAAATCTCGCTGATGCGGTTACCAAATCACCGGGGCTTCTGTGTTTTTCTGGGAAAACAGGAAGATGATGACGACGTATCTCACGTGTGATTAAACATTGCTTAACGCTTTTAGGTGAAGGAAGAGCTTTAGTGATTGTGCAAGTGGCAGAACGTGAAATCATAGAGTGTGTTTGAGGTAGATGGTTCCAATGTGGCTCAGACAGAGCAAAGGGGCCTTTTGACTGGTGTTTCTGCATCGGGATTTTCTGACAGGCTGAGGGACTGTGTCCTTAATCCGGAGCGAGGAGTATCACAAAATCATAAGCACAATGCTCCTACTTAACATGATTCTGGCTGGTAAGCAAACATACAAAGATTAACAAAGTACTTGTTTAAGTAATGTTGAAGATGAGCTATTTAAACATGCAGTTTCGTTTGCATTGTGGGTAAATTCTGCATTACAACCATGCATCCTGGTGAACCAAGGTAAAATATTAATCCTAGAAAACCAATTAGGTCAGTGGATTATTTGGAAACAGAACTACACTCCGATCTGAACAGAAATAGAGGGCACCCATCTATTCTTCTAAGTGGATTTCAAAAAGAACAAGATAGCTCTGTAAATTTGAGCTTATGGGAATAGCACTTAGACGGATATAACAACAGCACTAAAGATGTTTCTGGAAACATTAGTGGGCGAATTGACAAAATCCTTAACCTGCTGTCTGAAGGACCAGGGGGAGTGGATGAAGGGAACCTCACCTTTCTGTTCCGATTGGCTCCTGCATTTTGCCCTTCAAAATGTCTATTGCAAAAAAATTGTCTTTTGGAACGATGTCAGATGACATGAGGCCATTTTGTGCTTTCAGCCCGAATTCAAATGACAACATTGTGACAATTCCCTGAATCGCCTCTCTCCTGCTTGTCCACTGGCATGGTTGTGAAAAACACATTAAGGTAATGGGGGCTCTGTCAAAATTGTCATAAATTAGCCTTTCGTGAGAGGTTCCTGCATTTAGCAATACCTGAGACGTAACAAGCAAATTACTTGATAGTACATGTTATTTACAATTTACGTAGGATATTTACATGCTTTTTTTATAGTAATGTCTGTTTTTCAACATAAATTTTTCTTCTAGGCATGGGATGTGTTTAGACATCTAAATACGGACCTGTCTGCCTCTCTCCTTCACTAAGTCCCTCAAACTCAGAGTCGCTAAGCTGACTGGTGCTATCTCTACCATCTCAGTGCCTCGTCTCACTGTTTCTTTAATCAGCCCCCTGGCATGAGAACTCCTCTGGGTCATACGGGGGACTGCTGAGAATTTAGACGGGGGAAGTGGGGGGGGGGGGTCTGATAACATTAACGGTAAAGTCATATTCTCCTACTTACTTATTTACATCAGGCCTTAAGCAGGTGACCAAATCGCGACACATTCTTGGCACCTTTGTAAGAAACCCATGGACAAGGCAGGTGCTTATTTCACAAGGTAGATGCTTATTTTGCTCTTAAACTCCTTCTCAAGCTGAGCTACACTGCGAAGTCGCCCTGTCCATGTTAGTTACCCAGATATTTGCACGACACGGCACAGGCATTTCTAGAAACTTACAAGCAGACATGTGGGACAGAACCGGGGGCAGGGGGGGGGCTGTATGTCGGACCTGGAGGATCGACATGCACAGTCTGCTTTCCCGGGCTCTCGTGGAAAATTAAGACGTTCATTAAATACCGCGGATTAGAAAGCTTAAATCATCATTATGGTAATATATGTCTGCGACAGTGCCGATAAAGGGTGACTCACCTTATCATAACAAACACCTTTATGTGCGGGTTCTTCTCTGGAATCTCTAGGGGACATGTTGTTTTTATGGGATTTGAGAACTACAGTTTCTCACCGATGAGAACAGTATTACGTTCTAGAAAAAAAAAGCTCAGACATTTCTGTTTTTTCCCCTTTCCTTCTTCTACACTAGTTCCTTTAATCTCTTTTTGTTTGTTTAATCTATTCGTTTCGTTAAGTCTCTTCTTTACCTTCAGAGTGAGTTTTTCACTCCATCACAGACCCTCTGTGCACAAACATCAGGGATACAGAAATTAGGAGAAAAAAAGACGTATTTAACAGTTCCTCAGTTATCGTGGCAAATGTACCTCTAGGTTCCTGGCTGGAATTCCTCTCCCATTAGAGGCTGGGGGATGGGCAGGTCAGCACAGTAAATGACAGGCATCCAGCACATTACATGGGGCTGAGTTGAACCATGAAAAACACAATAACGAAACCCATGTGGTTTTGTTTGCCCTCCCCAGCTCACAGTTTACTTGTCTCGTCGGTTCTGGACTGGCTTGGATGCTTTAAAAGCTACAAGCTGCTCTGAAGGCCAGAGATCCTAGGTGTAGCTATCTGGCGGGACTGCAGTGACGTGGAAAGTACTGTTACTCCACTAGGCACAAAACACACCGTGGGATGTGATTAGCCAATAAGAATCACTGCTTCAAGCTGCAAGTTATCCTATCTGCTTTGTCTGAGTCGCTAATGTTTTTGCTGCTACAGAAAGTAGCTTGTGAATACTTCCCAGGGTCTGACTAACTGATTTTTCTGTTGATGCTGCATTGTGTACAGGTTAGTTCAACCTTATTGTTGTCGCTATTCTTGCTGTTGCTGTTTAGCTGAGAAAGTGGAATCGAAGGTCTTCGCATTGTGGCCACAAGGACTTCACTGTACAATGAGACTTGCTTCATGGTGTTAAATTTGATCAGAATCAGAATAATCGTCCTTGGCGTCATTTTTATGAAAGGAGACTACAGTATGACTACAGTATGGTTGGTTTCAGGACCCCCCCCCGTGTGGCGACTATAATCCGCAGGTGCTCAAGTCCATTATATAAAATGACGTAGCATTTGCATATAACCCACGCACCTCCTCCTTATACTTTAAGTTAAATTATCTCTAGATTACTTGTCATACCCAATACAATGTAAATGCCATGCATGTAGTTGTTATGCTATATTGTTTAGGGAATAATAA
Source organism: Brienomyrus brachyistius (assembly GCF_023856365.1). NCBI lineage: Eukaryota > Metazoa > Chordata > Actinopteri > Osteoglossiformes > Mormyridae > Brienomyrus > Brienomyrus brachyistius. Next base: position 16,340,501 of record NC_064548.1, read on the forward strand.
CAGTAAGTCTGTACATGTTCAGTACAGATGCAACCATCATACTGTAGTAGATATAGAAAATGTAATTATAAATAGAGAAATTATATATTATTTCTCTCTCTCTCTCTATCTCACTCTCTCACACACACGCACAAACACACACACACACACACACATTTGTATTCATATCTTTGTGAGGACTGTCCATTCATTTTTATGGGGAAAAACCCTAATCCCAACAATGAAGACCTTAACCCCTACCCAGCCCTAACCTTAACCTTAAATAACCAAAGAAAATACAAGACTTTTGGAATTTTTAGTTTCTTTATTGCATTCACAGATTTTTATAAAAATTGAATTTCCCCTTGTGGCTAGGGGTGGTTCTAGGGGAGGAGCAAGGGTTGGGGGCAATTTCCCTGTGAGCTAAATACATATGGTACTTGGGTCTGAAATAAACGTACTATTATTATTTAAATTTATATATGTGGGCTAACATTTTGTGTGCTGGGAACAGGCGAAGCACAAATGTGAGGACGTTTTCTTGATGGACTCTAAACGGGGGCGGGGTTGAGTTGATTGAACTGGTGAAAAGTGAAGTTACTTTTAAAGATTTACAGAAACAAAATAATCAGGTTTGTGGAAGTAAGACAGTGTAAACAAGAAATCAGAGTGAATTGCATATATGTAAAATCTGTAAAATGTGACTGCAAAGCATTGCATTAATGTTTATCGGCTTTCAAAATTGACTTTTGCTTCTTAATGCTTGCAATCTAGTGTAACTAATTCTTTGAGGATATTAAGGTTAAATGCATCTGCCCCCCCCCCCCCCCAACAGAACATCACAACTTTTTATCACATTGTGGAGACATTTGGTCCCCACAATGTAATATTTATGTGACCCACACACACATACACACATATATATTCTGTGTCAATACTCAACAACAGCCAAAACCGCACATCACTTCATTTGCGAGGATTTACCGTAGTGCTCGCCGCACAGCAAATTCAGATTCAGCTTTTTTGAACTTTCTGGATTCTGTGTTTTGTAAAATTATTTTGCGGTTGGTTGAATCCACAGATGCGGAGCCTGTGGTTGACTGTATATAGACAGTTTCTTGAAATAAGATTAAATAGCTGTTGTGGGAGCTTTTCTTGGACGCTTGATATATTAGTTTGTGTCTCTGTTGTACATAGGATGTGTACACACCCCCCCGACCCCCCCGCCAAGGTTTCACAGCCTTTCTCCTTTTCAGATCTGCAGAAGCATTTGAGAAATAACATGTAAGAGCCAAGCGATTAAAGGGAAGACCTCACTCATCAAGGTCACATTAATCGCCAAAGACTTCCAGTTATTGGGTTTGTTTACTGGGATGTGTGGTGCTTTTCCACACGCTCTCAGTGTCTCACAAATATGACACGTATTTTCACAAACGCACCCCAGCCATGATGCAGAAGTGCTCTCCAACTGTTTTTTTTTTGACACTTTTGATTAAAGACCAATGAAGGAACATCTGTATGGATGCATGAACAATGCATGGCTCCTTAGAAAGATTGATTTTCTACATTAAAAATGGATCTTTTGTCTGGAGCCACATGGTTCTTTGTTATGCTAATATGAAATGGAAGATTTCCAATTCAATTTTACCTGAGTGGTGGTCAGCTACACTTTCTTTTGTATTTTCTCAGACCCTTCCAAACTAGCCGTGGCAATTTCTGGGAGTAAATTGACAGGAAGAGATTTTTTTATATGATATCAGGGCTATTCAATCACATCAGAGATTCGTGCAGTTGGCCTACATCTGCAGATTCAACTGTCAGCAGAGACACCTTCCTTTGCAGATACATTTAAGCCGACGAAGAAAGAAGAGACTATGAGTTCTCTGCCTAAGTGTGAGAGCTTTGAGATGTTTGGCTTTCAGGCCCAACTGGTGCCACTGTAACAAATCCAACAACAAAGCAGCATTTTTTTAAAGTAAGCGTTCCCATCCCTGGTCCTCAAACTCCCCCAGGTCCTGCAGGTTTTAGCGAATGCATTTTTAATTAGCGCCTGACTGACAACCGAAAAACCAGGCGACTTCCTAACCGCGTAATTTATTTGATAAAACAATTATAGCCAAGATTTAGCATAAGCCAGCCAAGCCTGTTTGGTTGTTCAAACTGGTGAAATCCTTTTTTATGAAGATGAAAACGGGATATCGGTTCATTCACATGGCAGACTCTCAATTTCTTTGAAACATTAATGCATAGGAAAGTAGAGCACTCCTTCAGGCATAAACACGACCATATATACAGTAAAAGAAGGAGACTCAGTCTTTCTCTTAGCTGACTGGCCTCTGCGTTGGATGTCAAAGACGACTAAAATCACGCTGGAGGAACTCGGCGTAAGTTGTATGTCAGTCCATCCTTTGTGAACCAGCTATGCAAGGGTCATTCCACTTAACCACACCTGACTTGACTAATAACGTTTTAATTCCCCCTGCCCCCCTACCACCGGAACCACCACAGTCTCCCTGTGTTTGGATTGTGCTTTGTTTAAGTGCAGAGACTCAAAAAATATTTGAGAAATATAAATCTTTTTTTTTAATTGCTGACTAAAACTAGATGGTCAGTGAGCTTCCTTAACTAACTGATAGCTTACTTTGAATAATAATAATAATCATAAATAATAATAATAATACCTTTTATGAAGAAGAGACAATTGCATTCAGTCTGTTAGTTTTATGTGTGACCTTAAGTTGCTGTTTTTCAGGGGTGAAATAAGATATTGGAAACAAACCCTATGGAGTGCAGGGGCCTGTATCATAAATTAGGGTTTCTTGCTTAGCCAGTTCACTTGTCGGGTTTAAGGTAGTCTGGACTAAATGGACTAAAGTTAACGAAGATAAAGTCCATTTAAATCAGGATACCTTAAATCTGACAAGAAATCTGGCTTTGTGATACAGGCCCTAGGTGCTGTCACAATAAAAGCTTAAGTAAAGAAGGTGAGTCAAAACTATTTCTGCACCTGAACTATTTTCACACAAAGCATCACCTTGGATTCCCGCAGTCATTTGTTTGGATATTGTTGCCTCACCTGGTATTCATTTTTAATCCGTCACTAACTAAAATGTTTTCTGGCTCATAGAAAAGCAATACCCCTCTCTAAACCTCTCCATCCTCCCAAAAGAGTTTATCTGTGACATGTTGTAATAACAGGATTAGTAAAGCCAGGGTATGTGATCACTGCTTCAGAACATACATGGATATCAAATCTGGCAGAGCTTGTGTCTTTTAAATGTGAGCTAATTTCCTCACCTTGAATATCCAAATTTGTCTGTATCATTTACAGCCATTTGTTTTCTAATATATACTGGGGTGAAATGCAGCATTTACCACATGTAGGGCAGCATACTGTATCTACGATCTTTACACACAGCACATGTAAAAATGATATAATTTAAAAGATTAAACGACAGAAGAGACTTCTGTTTAGAGGTTTCAGTTTAACCTGGCATTTGAACATTGTATCTGAGATTCGAGAACCAAGGTTATGTATGTTGGCTTGTTTTTAATTTACATCTTGGCATAGTGGAAGATATTTTAATGAATGCAATGTTTCTCAGTAATTTTTATAGATAAAGATATTTTAATTAATTCAGTTATTTTTCCTGACTTCCTGTTCCACTGACTCAGTAATTCCATTAAACTGTGACTTAAAAATCTGTAAAGTAATTTTCTCAAACAACGGAATCCTATATTAACTTCTTCTTCTGGGATTGCAGATTGTAAGCATTACTCAGATTGCTAAAATGCAGTTTGTCTGAAACTACGTGTCATGTATAACACCCGGTCTTTTGATGGATTATCCTGAATGTCAAGACAGCAGAATTAACTAAAAAGTAATTCAACAGTAAACAACTAAATAATAAAGAAATATATATATTTATCAGCTAATTTGATAATTCATATTATTTAATTAAATGCGATTGCTTTTTTTTTTTAGCAGAATGTCACCTACAATAAAGATTTAACAATTTAGCATTTTGTTCGTGATGTAAATTCGAAAACATCAAAAAACAGATGTTTATTTACAAATAAAAATATTAAATGTATATGATAAATGCTTTTATTGCTGTCAAAAACTTCATGTAAAAAAGTTTAAGTTTTTTTTAAAAAAGAAAGTCTCTCCCTGGGTAAACTTTTCCCTGAGGCATACAGAGAGGGTTTGATAAGATTCTTTCTGAGCATCACCTTGAAGTGAAATTAATACAAACAGCAGTGCAAGTTGCCTTGAACGTCGCACAAGGCTGTCTGTGCTGCGCACAATGCTGGACGCCTGGTAGCGGAATGAGGTCTTTGAACCGGCCTGGGTCTGTAATTATCAGCCTGAGCTGTAGCCCTGAGAATTCCACAGGATTTGAAGTGAATTTCAAGTATCTGTAAAATGTGGGGTGTTTTGTAAGGTGCTCAAGGTTAGGGTTATTGATTGTTTTTTTCTTATTGCATAGCACAGTACACCATAATCTGACTTAAATTAAAAAGTGTGCCATTCACAGCGCAATGTCAGCACTGTGCAACCTATTAAAATGTGATTCAAGGGTGTCTATTCAGCCTCAGAAGGATGCAGTCTTCGTGATCCGTACGGAGAAGCTCCACTAAGCTGAATTATGGACTATACGGACTCTAGCACTACTTCCTCAGAAGTTTCTTTTGTTATGTGTTTATCTATCAATATGTGAGTATAGTTAGGTTTGCCTGTGTTCAGTCCTTCGAGGTCAGGTCAGGCTGGGGGAGCAGGCAATGGTCTAGCGCGTGGCTGCTCCCCCCACATGATGAAATGCCGCGGGACCCTGGTTGGTGACCCCCCCCCCCCCCCCCCCTCCCCCAGGCCAACATTATTATACAGCCGCAGACTCTCTATCCATTTTTGGGCCCCTTTCCGGTTGGGTTGATGCCTTACGCAAGGAACAAAGAACTATATACTTTACCGATTTCTGGAGTTTCCAAAGTGTAGTTTATCTGTTTAATGTGTTTGAAAAGAATGCCTCACGCATGTATTTATGCACAATCTATGTTTCATAATTGTCAATCTATTCCAAAGGTAAATGTTTAATATATTCATTTTAATTTTGTTTTTATTGTTGGAAGCTTTACTATTTATGTGTAGAAATTAACACAACAAATGCGCAAATAGCATTTTTATTACCATCAGCAGTTGTCCGTCTTTACTTGTCAAAGTTCTGCCTGGATATTTATTGACCGCTTTTAAAATCTGAAGTGGGAAACGTCTATGGCATTTCCTACTGCATTATTCATTCTGGATACGTGAAATTTGATATTTATATCAGGACTGAAATAGTACTTTAGCTATATTGTTACATGATGCACATTTGATTCTTTGATCTTATTCTGTTTTGCACACGTGGCGTCCGTACAGTGGTGAGGCATGCACATGCCTGAACCGGAAGGGGCCTGAGAGTGACACCTGGAGCCGGACACTACTCAGCCCCCACGCGGTGCCGTCCCCCCCTCCGGAAATGGTCATCTACCTGCCACAGCCAGGTGCATTGTGAGCGTCCCCTCGGGCTGGTCCTCAGCGATGAGGAGCCTGCGAGCCGGATCACCCTCAGGGAAACGCGCCACGTGGCCGTAGTGCCGTAACTGACGCTCCCTCACAGTACAGTCCCCCAAGATGATGAAAAATCAATACTGTTGGGAATTCGGCAATATTTGAAAGCCTTCCCTCATCTGAACTCTCATCTAGAAGAAGAGACATGTCATGCCTTGTTCTTGAGCTGGGTCATTGTAGGTCAGATACTATATGGAGTTACAGAAGCAAAGGCCAGTGGTATAATGCCAGTTAAACGACTGAATTAAAATTAACCAAGGAAAAAAACCTAAATGCGGCCAACATTGCATGCTTTGCTTCCTAAATACCCATCTTTAAAGCTGCGTTATTTATCTGGGAAACCCAGGAAAAATGGTCTTTGTCCAACACAAGAACCCTACAGTGACCTTAGCACATATTAAAATGGTATACTTGTACGGTTTTCATTTAAAAACGATAAATTGCTTTATTTATATTTTAGTTTAATTCAATTTTCAATAACATTGCATTTCCATGAAACAGCCCCTTAGGTTGATCAAATTTAACTGTACTGTATTTCTAAGTACATTACAAATATGAAAAATAATTAAATGTGGACATTTAATGGCAAATAAATGCATGACTATCCCTTGTAATTGGGCTTTGTGAGTGCCAGACTGTAAAAATTGAATAAGTCTTTTTCTTCTCAGGCATTTTCCTGCTCTGCCTCCTGCTTCACCCTCTTGGTCTACATGTACACAAGAGCGACATTGACAATTTGCCCCTGTTTTCCCCTTAGAAAAAAAAAAGATCAAAAATTGAGAATATGCCTCTTGGGGCAGAATCTCTGGTAGCAGCTCAGCTATGAAAAAAATCCCTCCTCTTAAAAAAAAAATAAAAAATCACGGTGTGTCTAAAGAGTTTACATTTTCCCTGTTTTTCACGCCAAGCCCTCCGCTTGTCTCAGGAAGAGGATTTGGTGGCTCGCTATCCCAGATCCTCTCCTGCGTATCCCCTCTACTGCCGGGGGGCAGATTAGTGTTGAAGCCTTCCCACATGCGAAAACCCGAATCAGAGCAGTACAGCTGCACCCACAACCCACATGTGGGACTTTTACATTTCTGATGATGTGACAGTTTCCTTCTTTCCCCGAGTCTCCTCTGTTTACTTAATCACTTATTCTGAGATGTTCCCTCATGGTGTCGTGCATTCTCCCCTCTTCCTTTATAAATGACACTGAAAATTTTTATTTAGCTAAACGAAGTGAGAATGAGCCTTACTGGAGAAAACAGACAGTTAAAGAGGCACATAAGTACAATCTTCTAGCACTTTTTGTGTTTAGAATTTTGATTGGCCTTAGAAAATGTTTGATTTTTGATTGGCCTTACAAAAAATTAAGACGAGTAGGTACTGGGGGGCATGAAACAGTGGCACAGTGATTAGCACTGTTGGCTCACACCTCTGGAACCAGGGTTCAAACCTCCACCAGCGTTCCATGTGTGTGGAGTTTGCATGTTCTCCTTGTGTCATTGTAGGGCTTCTTCCTCTGTTGTCATGGGGTTTCTTCCCCACAGTCCCCATACATGTTAACTGGAGTTACCACATTAGCTGTAGGTGTGAATGGTGTGTGAGTGAATGGTGTCCCTGGTGCCCTGTGACGGGTTGGCACCACATTCTGGATTGTTTCCTGCCTTGTACCCATAGGTTCTGGACCCCCCCACAACCCTGAATGAGATAAGCAGTTACAGGAAACAGACTCTAAAAGAATACAAAGGGGAATCAGTCCTACAGTCCCTGTAATGAGTTGGTGTGGAGATTCTTGACAAGTCTGATGTGTAACATTAATGGATTCAGATCCGAAGGCATAATGAAAATGTTACATTGTGTCAGATGTTTCATATATGAAAATGTAAGATGTGCAGCAAGACCCATAAATTAAAGGGGAAAAAAATTGAGTGACACTCTTCGCAACGGTAGCAAACGATACAGTACAGAAGATGGTAGGAGTTCACAGAGCAAGCTGGATAGCAGGGATGGAACTTTGTAGCTTTCACATGAAAATCTCATCCTCATCAGACGATGTTGAGCTGAAAGGACTTAAAGAGGCTCTGTTATGCTTTCCCAGTATTTCCCTTGCCTTTAGTGTAAACAGTCTGTAGTCTTAAGGCCCAAAGTACACACCAAAGGGAGTAACTCTGAACAGGGATCACAGATCTCAACACCACTCTTCTTTGATTTGCCTGAAACACTTTGTTGGAATTCCAACCCTTATTTCTGTGACATGGTGAGATCACCTCATAACAGAATCCTTATTGGTTGCCTACCTGCAAGGATCTGTTTGCAGACTGCAATTTAGGGCTAGAACGCGTAGGGTAAGCCGACCAATCAGAGATGTACAGTATGACAGAAAACGTTTCTGGAACATTGAAGCATAGTAGTAGATCTATCTATTGTAGCAGACTCAAAAATATAATTATAAACTGTGAAAATGAGCATAATAGGACCCTTAAGTTTGAGAAATAATATCGAGAACGAGGCATGTACAGATTTACCATATTAACGTGAGATTATTAACTTTTCACACAGACAAGAGTCCCGTGTATCTTACCACCAAGGTTTGCTCACGAGGCTGTAAGTATTGGAGTAATTCCTAATTATGTAACGCATACCACTGCTAAGCCAAAAAAAGAATACTACAATCACCAAAGTTACTAAGAAATATGCTAAAAATCAATTACATATACCAGCAAAAGAAAACACATTAACAGAAAATGTAATGTGATAGATAACAACACAGCTGGGCAAAAGTACAAGCAATCAGATTTTTCGATGCACACGTGAGACTCCTTTGTAGCATCTCCTGCATCACTGTGCACTGCCTCCTTCAGGAAACGAAAAACGAGCGGTTAAGGGACCATAATGGATGGAATAGGCAGAGTGGCACTGAGGAGTGTTTGACATTCGTTCTGTCAGTTTGTTGCATCCGTTCTTCTGATTTCCTTTCACATTACCTCTTGAGCAGATTCCTTCTTGGTGTTGGACCTGAACATCGACTCCGCGAGATGCTTTTGTATTTAATGCTTTACTCGCATTCCTCAACCAAACAACAACCTTATTAACACCTTTCCGTTGTTCCGGTTCTTCTGTATTCGCAACATAAGCTCATTAAAAGGGAATCTTCAAATAATGCCCTGGATCTAACCAGCTGTGTCGCACCCGTGTGTCCGTCACGCCGTCCATCCTTTCACATAACTCTGTCTCCCTAAAGCCTAAAGCAATATGATGCTTCAGTAACTGCAAGCTGCATCGGACTCCATTTAACTACTGAGTTTCCAACACTACATATATAAATATTCTAGTCATCAGTTACATAGTTTCTCATGCCAATATATGTTGTAATCTTTGGCAGTGACAGCTCTGGTTATTTTCAGGGTTGAGGCACAGAAGAGGCTGGGGACAGAGGAAATTGCAAAATTTGGGGGGGGGAGAAAGGAAAAATCAAAGACTTACAATTAAATTGTACAAAATAAAAAATCTATGACTGATGTATTTCTGCAATTGTGGGAACTACTAAAATTATTGTTGCATCACATACGTATGTTTAGGAAAGACAGTGTTCTATGACTGACATCACCCAGAGCCAATGATAATAGAGGACCACTGGTTCCAGCCTGAGAAGCCCACAGAATTCATCGCCTATTGTCGTGAATAGTCTACCGAGTGTGGTCTTGTTCGGGAAGTTGCCAGTTAGTGTTTTCGGGATGGAAAAAGATGACCTTTCTCAGAAAGTCACAATATGGAAGTTTGACACTGAGTTGTTACGTGCAATTATGGTTCAAGGGACTATCTGTTTGAAATAGGAAAAATTCAGTTAATGTTGACAGATTCTTATGGGGTTCTGCTTAATTATCCAGTGCAGCTACTAAAGCCAAAGGTAATGCCCATTAATTCATACTGCCAGAAATACGTGTGTGAGATTGAGTGTGAAGTGTGTAGAAAAAACATGCATGTTATTATGTACAGAGCCTTGTGACTCTGAGACTCTGTGACTGTGAAAGGGGCTTTATAAGTAAATTTCCTCTTCTTGTTAAAAGGTGTATTATTTCAGTTGGTCATGCCACAAATGTTACACAAACTTGTTTCTGAGTTAATTTTTTTTTTTAATGAAAATGTAGTGTAATTAAACTGATGGCAACTGTATTTCAGAAAAAATGAGTAAAAGCTTTGTCGGGGTGTGCATCCACTGACCAAAACCACACCCAAACCTACTGTATACAGTTTCCTGAACACAGGCGCTCAGTGGCTACAACACAAATTCAATTTGTTACATCAACCGGTAATCTGTAATCTATCTTAATTCTTATTGGATGACGTACGATGTTCACACCTACCACCAACTCCTCCGTTATAATTTTTGGTTCTTCAAGCCAGATTCAGTAATTGCTGTGGATCCAAGATGCCAACTCCAAAGCTGACCCAGAGCCTGCAGTCTGCCTACGTCACCCCACATGTCTGCCAACACACCAGGCTGACTATTAAGTGCCACTCGCAGATGTCCCCGAAGGATAGCTACTGATAGTGAGATGACAGTGATGATACGCTGGGATTCCCACACATTCCAAATCACTTCCTCTGTCTGCATTGCCAGTAATAGAAGTACACAAAGCAGTGTTTCCCCTAGGTTTACAGCTTTTTATTTTTTTTTTGGGGGGGGGGGCCACACACGGACGCAGGCAGGATTCATGGTGTTCATGTGTTTCTTTTAATGACAGCAGTCAGTATAAGAACTGAACTAAACATCAGAACATTTCTTTTAATGACAATTATCCACAAAGTGCAGCTTTTGTCACTGCAGTGTTTCCTTCTGGGCTTTAAAAAACACAGATATTTTTGTCTGCATTTCAGGTGGTTGACCCGACATATTATCCGACGCGCGCTCTGTCCGCTGGTGGGAGTGTGCTCACCTGGGTGTACGCGCACGTGTCTGTGCGTGCGTATCGGGGCAGAGCTCCACCACGCGCGATACAGAGAGCAGTGGAGAATTGTAAACGCGTGACGGTGTAAAGACAAAAATGACAATCTGTTGTGTAAATAAGATAAATAACATTAGGCTATTTAGCTTGTTTAATAAAAGGACAATGTATAGACCTGTTCTATAGGAAAGGTAACCTTAAATGACTTCTGTTGTGATCTGGCGCTATATAGAAAATTAAATTAAATAAAATTAACTTGACCTTAAAGGGGGATGGGAGGTGCCGTTGGGGGGGGGCGCCCCCCTAATATAATGGTAGGGGAAACACTGGAAAGTACAGCCACTTCCCAGTTCAGTCCTCATCCCAACCCAACAACAAATATTATTTACACCCCAAGCAGGCTGTCCACCTCAGCCTACCAGTCTGGAGTTCAACAAAGATGCCCCCATTCCTACACCACGTTGCTCCACAACACTCCCGGGTTCCTCCACCATGATCCACAGCTCCCTCCCCATGTATATGTGTATGTATATGTGATCCATGAAATATCAGAGGAGCTGAGAAGATGGGGTTTACATTTGCAGTCAGCATAGGCACAATGGCAACAGGATGGTATGTTCCTACATACTCCAGCTCAGTGTAAGGTAAACACCTGAAATACTCCTGTACTTCTAACCAGGATTCTCCATCCTATGGTCCCAACCATCAGTACTCCACCATCCCCACCATAAACCCTCCACTTTCTACTTTACAATTCATGATTCCTTACAGGTTAAAGTGCCAGATATTAATGGACCAGCTGAAGTTGGAGGAAGCATTGTTTATTGTAGATTCAAGCTTCCAGTACTCATACACTGACACCATGCAGTCCTTAATAAAATGCTATGGACAACTGCACAAGTTGTGCTTATGAATGACAGCATAAATGGTGGATGGGCGTAATGTACACATCAGTCTGTAGGTTTTCCCTTCCTACCTAATTACCACAAATGGCTATGGTTATACTGGGTACTGATCAATCCCCCAGTATTAAAACCGTAAATGCAACCCCAGCCAAAGATTTATTTCACATACTGTGATAATAGCAATCATTTATCTCAACCAGTCTGTCAATTTTGCACAATTCACATGTGAGCAGAAGATCTCTTGGATTAAATCCAGTCACAGATACTGGAGATGTGGTGGCAAACGGCAGGAGGCACAGTGCAGATTGAAGGCGACCTGTCATACCTGCAAAAATAAACATTGATTGCTCTCTACCACCTGAACGCAACACTTAAAGGAAAGCGAGAAGGTTCCTACAGTAGTTACCTTATCTAGGGAGACCTGATATCCAAACAAGTCATTTTTTTCACAAGATTTTCAAGGTGCTTTTGAGTCATGACCAGTATCTTCTGCTGAAATTTGCCAACCTAGATGACAAGTCTGAAAGGACCAACTTGCGTAATGGAGCTGTACAACAGCTGGGATTAGCTGGACACCCAGAAGGACTGTCAAGAACGTCATTCAGGTCATTTTAGGCATTTAGGCAAGCTTTCATTCCCTCTGTCCCCTGCATCACACGCTAAGAGGAGATTCCCATCACCACTGAGCAGTTAGACCGTGTGAATCATACACATCCTGTAGCAACACTTCAGAAGAAATATAGCCACCAACATGGAATTCCTCTTCTTCCCTTTGACAAGATCCACCCACTGCTGCTGATCGCTTCAAATGACCTGTTATTCACACACCTCACATCATCGCTAGCTGAGCTGTGTGACAAAGCTGACAAGATGTGGCAGTTGGATATACTCCAACTGTATATTACACATAAAGTGGTCACCCATTCCAGGGCAGATCAAGAGGACATCATTTTGCCGTAGGTCAAGACAGTGAGTGAACATGTGGGTAGTACTTTTTAATATGCAGCCCCTCTGCCGCTGAGGATAACCATTCTGTGAGCTCATACGGATGCTGTGTTGTCACAATTACCAGCGTTTGTCAAGGGATCCTGTGAGGGTAGAGCTGTCAAATAAGAGATCCTCAAACTGATGAAGGCTGGATGCATTACCAAGTTGCCCGTAGGTCGGATCCCCGGTTGTGGTACATTCCACGGCGTCTGTTATGGTTAAATAATTTTTATCTTTTCATTTATGTCCCATGGTGGATGACAACTTGGCTGGATCTATCTTCATAAGGTATTGTTGGGACTCTGGTAGAACTCAACAGCTTTTGCTAGTGGCATGAAAAGTATGCTTGTCTGCTGCTGGATGCCCAGGTCAGTCAAAAGCCCTTCCCTTTGGAATCACATGTAGCCCCTGCTGTTCAACATTTGTCATTCACATGTCATTGACAATAGTGCGTCGGGAGAAGATGTTCATACGGAATGACATTTCTATATGGATCACTGGTTATATAATCCCCTTTACCACTAGAGCTAAGATCCTGGTCCACAAGCGGCAGGACTGCGATGATCCGTTTCTACTCACTGACGACCTACAGATGTGTTGTTGATATGTCTATGCTGGATACTTCCTCATGCCGGAGAGACATCTACTGCTTTTTGATGTCTTTGATTGAGATTATGTATCAGCAGGTTAGGTCCTCACTGAAAATGCTTTAGGTCAGGTTCTTGTGGCCGTCCAGGCAGCACATTCCAGAGTAGCAAAGCACCATCAACTTTCAATGCCAAGATGGAACATTCCGCAGCCCTCACTGAAGTCCAGGAAGCTTACAGGGGGAACTTATCTGAGCCATCAAACAACTTACAGTGTGGACAGAGGTCATCCACTGGCTGATTAAGGTCTTCATATTTTGGTTGGAAATGCAGTGCTAGGACTTATGGCTTATGATCCTGAACAGCAGTTATATACACGTGCCCATGTCATCCTTGACTCATTATTAACCCTTTCTCACCTTGGCTTTCCGGCTCCATGCCCTTGCAATTTCCTAATTGGTCGATGGCCTAAAGCTTCAGTAGCCACCTGTGAGGGGATGCTGCTGCCACACTGGCATCTAGTTTCCCATCAATTTATCACTGGTCGTGTATCTTCACACTTATGTGGAATTTATTTTTCTCATGGCGCTTGCAGTGACCTGTAACAAACAACAGAGCACAAATGGGAAAAAAAACAGCGAAATATGAAACATCTCACAGGAAACGATTAACTGAATGCAGCACAGAATAGTAAATATTTAAAAAATAGATAATAGAAGATAAATGTGCAGTGCTGTGTACCACCAGTTGTAATTTATAAGCAGCTGCATTTGCATTGGTGGTTGTTAGCTATGAATTATTCAGGAGGGCCACTGCATGCAGGAAGGAGCTGTTTTTGTCTTGGTTTTTAGTGACTGGAATCTCAACCCAGAAGAGACATTCTGGAAGATGCAGTGAGAAGAGTGAGATCTTGTTTGCCAGTTTCTTGCCCCTGGAGCTGTAAAGATCCTAGAGGAAGTGGGGGACGGGGGGGGGGGGGGGGGGGTCACAGGCAGTGATTTTGACTTCATGATGCCTGCTCTTGTCCTGTGTGCTGGGGGAGCCAAAATGGACATTCAGTGACGACGTAGGGATGAACTCAGTGACGGCCGTGCAGAACCGTGCCATTACCGTCTGAGAAAGGTTGGACTTTCAGATCAATTTTTAGCTCACCAGGTTAAGTATATCAACTTCCAGTCCCTTCTTTGTGGGGTATTGAGTGTTTACACAATACTGGGCATTCATTACGTGGCTATTCTGTTCTTCTGTTTGAGTTTTCTTTGATCTATCGATTTCCAGTCTTTGTCTCACCTACTGTTTTTCTTGGTGCTGCCTTTCCGACCCCGTGATGCACTGCCTGTGTTTTGGTTGTAGTTTTTCGATTACAATTTGGAATGAGAAACAGACCTCATGTCCCATGCATTTGGATCCTGTCAGCCCTGCATTATAAAAAAAATTACAATGCCTTATTTACAGAGTATGCTTGAGGACCGACTATCATTTTTTTAAAGATTCAGATTCAGATTCAGATACATGGTTTTTATTCCAAAATGTCTTTATATTTAATAGCCTGTTTGAAAATGTGGAAAGCAACAATGTAAACAGTTTCAAAAGTTCAATCGGGGCCTTGAAAATTATTGCGTTTTTTTGGATGACATACCTATATGTCGAGCATATTGCCTTTTTTAATTAAGAAGGAGACATGTCTCAATAACATTTTGATGCACTGCACCACCCAGACTCCCTGTCCCCCCCAAGTGTGGCAGACGATGACACGTGCGTGAGCTGGCGGTGCCTCTACAAACTCCCCCCTCATCTCCGACCATCTCCTCTTCCCCTGGTCTCCTTTCCTGAGGGCTGGTGTTTATTGCCATGTAATAAGATCAGGATGTCGTATCGTCGGTATCAGGATAAACATCGCACGCTAAGTGGCTAAGCCTGCGGGAGATGAGCAGCCTAATCCCCTTAACCCTGGGGAGACTGGGAGGCTAATAAGCTGGAGGACTGGAGCATGAGCTAGACCCTCACAGGCAGGCCATGGCACGGGGAGAGTAGGCAGAGGCTTTGTAAATTACAGGGAGTATTTAGGGCTCTAAATATACACATTGTGTGGAACATAGCTGATTTAGTCGTGTGGCTTGTGTAAGATTAAAAATGATAATCCCTCCCCCCTTAAATTTCGAATGGCTTGACGTTGGAGATACTCTCCGGTGGTTGTCACCATCATTTTGCTTTCATTTTCAAAACACAGATTTTATATTTTAATCTCCATTTTAATCACATTTCAGTCCTCCTTTCACGCTCCGGTTTTGTTTTTTGGTCCTTGTTTTGGCTTTTTTGATATTAATACATGTTTTGATTGGCATTTTCTTTATTTGTTTTGACGGACACAAAGGTTGGTTCTGCTATACTTGGTGTAGCTACAGTATACATCCTGTTTGACCCTCTAAATTTAGTTTTGGGTCAACACTTTCCAGTAAGGTCAACCCATATTTGTTTCATGAACCTCTCTGTCCATCCATCCAGCCTTCCATCTAATCTGGATACCTAATACAAGGTAGCACTGAGCCTGGAGCTTAACCAAGGAAGCATAAGGCATGTCAATCCGAGGGCATGCACATATACGCAATAACATTCTATGGCAAATTAGGCTACGTTCACACTGCCAGCCACATCGTTCAATTCCGATTTTTCGCTCAGATCGGATTTGTCTATCTTGACGGTTCACATTCATAACTACAAGTGACCTGCATCTGACTGTAATGTGAATGCATCGGTCCTCCGAAACGTCACGCATGCGCACATTGATACGTTTTTACACTGGTCAATTGCATCACCGACAACAAAAAAAGCTATATCTGTGGGACGACTCATGGCATTAAAAATGGAGGCATTAGTAGCTCACGCATGTATTGCAATTTGCTCTGGAGGACGACAAACAGTGAATCAGCTGTACATGAGCAGGTCGAAAAGGAGAAAAAAAGTCAGGTGTCTAGCTTTTTCTGTTTTAGCAGCTATTGCTGGAACTGCTGCACCAAGAGATGTGTGGGTACGAGCCTGCCGGCGCAGGCTGATGATGTCAGCGCATGCGTATAAGCAAAAAGCCACATGTATTCCGATATGTGCGTTCACATTCAGGTCACATAGCCGCGAATCGGATACGTATCCGATTTAGTACCACATATGAAAGTGACACAAATCCGATTTAAAAAGACCAGATTTGCGTGTCCACACAGCCCTGAAAAGATCAGATCTGTGTCATATTAAGGTAAAAAATCCGATTTGAGTCACTTCAGCATGGCAGTGTGAACGTAGCCTTAGAGTCATAAATTAACTTGTGGTTTGATTGTGGAGGAAACCAGAAGACATGTGTATACAACATAAACTCCACAGACACCTAGCCTGAGCAGGAAACAGAGTAACTTCTGGAGGTGCGAGGTCATGTAAATACTTGGTAAGACCTCTGGACACAATAATTAGCTGAAGTCATTATTTAGTCGTACCATTCAGTTGCTTATTAAAGTGTTCCTGCAAATTTTTAATAGAATTACAATGTCCAATAATCAAGAACCTAAAATATAATATGACGTAGGATATCTTTTGACATGGTGAATGATTACCACTGTAAACTCACACTCGTAATACAATTGAAATTCATACTTCCCTAGTTCCAAAAAAAAAGATCTTTAACCAGAAGTCTGCAGTACTATGCAGCTGGATAACCTAATGAATATGCCAGAATATCTATATACAAAATGATATCTATATAAAGTTTCAGTGATGGCAGATAAAGCCAATGAAGTGTTTCCCAAACCATAAGGCATGACTAAATATTCATAATGGCCACGGTGCATGTAAGATCCCATCTTCTATTCATCTCCTTTTTGGATTCTGATGAGGTTGTACATATTCCACGGGTCTAGTTTGGTGAACTATCTCTCTTTTCTTCTTCTAGGGTGGCTCAGAGGCTGGGATCAAATGTAGAGTGTAGTGCTACTTTCCTGTTACTCCACCCAAACCCTGGTAGTTGATTCACAGCCGAGGTCCTGCATCCTTTTTCTCCAAAAAAAAAAAAAAGTTTGCTGTTGCTGGTGAGGTGGAAAGTTTTAAATAAATGCCTATTCCAAAGCTTCCTGGCCTTGAACTTCATAGCGAGTAGATACAACCTCAAGGGCGAGTGGCGATTGAAAAAAGGTGGGTGGTGTAATCCCACGGTCGATGAGCTGGCAGACAGGTGAGCTTCTTAATATTAAAAAGCTCCACCAGGTCTCGGTATTCAAGAAGCACAACAAGGTCCCTAGAAGCCATTAGACTCTCCACACAGGTTGATGGGACAGGTGGGGAAAGACACAAGAGGTGATGGCCGCTTTTAAGTCATGCCCACTGGATCCTTTTCCTTGGTGACGGAGAAACTTCCAGGTGCAAGGTTTAATTCCAGAGGCTGGTTCGTCATCTGTATTTTGGGGCAGAGTTAGACCAGGTGCAAACGGCATGCGGGGAGATCCAAAGTTGAAACACGAGACTTAAAGCAACTGATCAAATAGCAGAAAAATAATAATAATTATTATTATCTCTACTGGGACAATAATTGCTTACCCTATATTACCAAATATTGCTTACCCTACTGGGTCGCGGGGGGTCCGGAGCCTATCCCGGAAGCAATGGGCACGAGGCTGGGAACAACCCAGGATGGAGGGCCAGCCCATCACAGGGCACAGTCACACATCATTCACTCACACATGCACACTTACGGGCAATTTAGCAACTCCAATTAGCCTCAGTATGTTTTTGGACTGTGGGGGGAAACCGGAGTACCCGGAGGAAACCCCACGACGACATGGGGAGAACATGCAAACTCCACACACATGTAACCCAGGCGGAGACTCGAACCCGAGTCCCAGAGGTGTGAGGCAACAGTGCTAACCACTGCACCACCATGCCGCCCCCAGAAAAAACTGAAAATAATGCACAGAAGTTATGAAGCTGAGGCAGGACTTTGCAACAAGGCAGGTATCCAAAAGGTTAAAGTGCCAATACAGCACAGGTGATCTGTGACCAGGGATCAGAATAGACCATTAGTATTCAGGTGGGGGGGTCAGAGATTCTGTGTGGGAGAATTTGAGACATGGCAGCTATGTATAAATTGGCTATAGTGTGTAATTAAAGGCATCCCATCGTGGGTGTTTTCCCCTTTCTGCCTTGTTTCCTGCGGTAAGATCCAGGATTGGATCTCTGCTGGAGTGGTTATGAAAGATGGATGGATGCACATTCACTATGAAAACAGTTAAGTCAGGCTGTTTTGAGTCTCATGCTGAATCCCTGCAAACATAGTATAGAGTCTCCAGCACATTTTAAGAGCTACTCTTACATGCCATTCAGATTAGATTTATGTAATCCTGTGACTTTTTAAAAATATGTTTTTATATAATAGATGTTGCTCTAAATGAGGGAATTTACAAAACAAATTATAGTATTAAGCAAAAGTATTTGCCATATACATATGTAACCTTATTACTTCATTTTAAAGTCATACACATGTGAGTATCTTGAACTACATGCAGGCGAGCAGCGGTGCTGGATTATTGCACCGCAAGCTGTTGCTTCACTGTTTACAGAAAACATCTTCCCGCTGCTTTGATAACTGTGACGTCTTTGTTTAACGTGCCTCGTGATTAGTTTGCTGTCATCTGATTAGAAATTAATTAAGGCAGCAACTCGCATCCCGCAGAGGGCTGGTGACATTTGCAGTGCTGCTGCTCTCCCCCCCCCCCCCCCCCCCCCCCAGAGATTTGGGGGGGCTGTGATGCAGGGAGGCAGTGGGGGCTCTCCTTGCAATCACCTCCCTGCCTTCCCAGCCATGCTAATGAAATCAATAACAGATTGGTGCCGCTCCCGCTAATAAGGCCCCCCCCCCCCCCCCCCGCCCGCCCGCCACTGCGCTCCCCAACTTAATTTGCTTGAACAATAGACTGAGGCCGACGTCCGTCACCTTCCTTTAGCAACGGTCATTTCAGTTACCATAGTGAAAAGATCCTGTTTACCGCAATATGCCGGCGGTTTCAGCCGGCTGAGATAAGACCAAGGAGCCTGACTGTTAGCTTAGCAATGGGAGATAGACATTAACTTCGTAGATCTCTTCTTTTTCGTCATTTGGTTGGCGCATATTTGGAAGATGTGTGCCTGAAATATTTAGCAACTGGGCTCTGAGACAACTGTGATTGCAGCGCCTACATTAATTGGATCTTCAGTACTTTGATATTACATCATTACAGACAGTAAACCCACCATATTCAACGGACATGTATTGACCTGGATTTTTGTTTTGGGCTTCTTGTGAAGAGGGTCTGTTTATGATTCCAGGGAAAAAAAGACACCTCGGACAACGTTTTTAAATTCCAGTTTTGTTGCAATGGTTTTCGATGAGCAAGTTAGAGATGTTGAGCTCAAGTAAACCGATGACTTGCGTTTAATGAATCCATCTTAGCCAGTAGTCAGCAATCTGTTTGGTCCAATGGGACGTCTGAAGATTATGGTCCTGCAGCCTAGTCCAGTCATTGCTGTTTACAAGATGACCCATTTGGGTTTGTCTCAGCAGTTCTCAGTATTATAAACACCAATAAGACACATACTATCTAAAGTGAACCGGACTATGGAAGCCAACGACTTTTATAATGAAAAAATAAACCACAGAACTGTATAACAATATGGTGTTTATATGTATATAAATATCCATCTGTCTTTGATATCAGCTTGTGCTGTACAGTATGGCAAAGTGACTGTGCTTATCTCAGGAAATGCAATCCATTGCAAGGCAATATATGCAAAATAACTAATAATAATTGAATAGAAATTTATGAGATTTTTTCATTCTGTAAGAGGATTTGGGTATTAAGTCACTGGAGATTAAATTCGTACTCTTCGTTGCTTTTCCCAGTTTTTATTAATATGTTCACTTAATGTTCATTTTAACGCAGGTTTGGGTTACCTGACCTGTTTAGGAAACATTGGAAGGACACGGATGTTTAAAGGTAGCGGTGTGGTTGGGGTATGAGCCCCTCTACACACCTGTAGCCAACTGCAGTTAGAGTATAAACCTGTAACTGCAACAAGAATATAAACCTGTAACTGCAATAAAAGTAAAAAAGTAAAAACCAAGTTTTGATGTGTGTGTTTCAAGGGTACAATGACTCAGCACTCTTGGGGTTAGAGATTCGCCATCTGAAGTTAGAGAACCAAAAGCTTGTTTTGACATGCTGCTCTTTTCTCCAGCTTGCTTATATCCCAGTGGCGCTAATGAAATCGCCGCCTTCCATTCTCCAACCCCCATGTGTTCTGGTTCAATTTAGCTATACTCTGAACTCTTTTTCTCAGTCTTAATTAAACTTTAGTACTCAATAATTTTATTGCAAAATTCAAAAGCCAAATATTTTTAATATACATGGGTGGTAATAGGTAACAGAACATTCCATTTTATTAGTAATTATCACTCTTACTATTGTCTTATTAACTTCCTCTAGTCTGTTGTTACTGAACTAGTGTGGTTGCTCAAGGTTAATGGTTTATTTTATTTTAAAAGTTGTGAAGGTTTTCTTATTGCCTCGCAGAGGAAAGTGCGTTTGTAATTCGTCGTTTAAAATCACATCGCTTTGTTGGTTTAATGTCTTTTCAACTTGGATTCTTTTGTTATCGGCATAATTTCCAAGTATTTTTCTCTGTTTTCAACCATAAAATTAGCAGGAGAAACCAATATAAAATAAGGTGATATTTTAAGATGCCCCCCCCCCTCCCCCCCTTACTGTGAGGAGATGGGTGGTTGTGATTGGAGGCACCATTAGCTTCCACTGCTGTTTAGTGGTTTCCAGTATGGCGAGCACCTGAAAAGCAGTGGTGGACTAACTGTGATGTGTCCACCGTGGAGTTGACCACTTTCTTTACATCTGGAACGTTGCATGGTGCCATGTGGGGGATCTGCTGCTAATTAGAGTAAGAGCACTGTTAGTAACCGGGGGGGTTCCCACCCGCTGCCGTCAACCTGTGGCCGCCTGATAAGGTTGTAGGAAGTGCTCGTACGACACCAAGAAGAAGCGAAACATGCTTCTTGCTGCTATGTACAGTAGTAACAATTCCATCTGAGCACTGTCATGAAGTTAGTTAGCTTTTTGTGTTTGCTTGTTTGTTTGTTTGTTTGTGTGTTTGTTTTTAAAGGCGAACCTTATCAAAGGCTGTTTTTGTGCCCTTTCGTCTGGAGTTTCGCCTTGTTAATCAGACCCTGGTCTCTCCACATGCTGCACGCTCTCGATTTATCGATCTACATCTTCTTGTCATCTTTACTGTGCAGTGCCCCCCGCCCCCCCATAGACTTATTAGCAAGGTGGTGCTGTGGATCTTCACAGGTCTTCCAACTTTCCGCTCATTACTGTGTGTGTGTGTGTGTGTGTGTGTGTTTATGTCTATGGAAGGGAAGTGGATATGGGGGGGGGGGGCATAGTTTCCATAGCAATGAGGCCCAGAGTGCTCTCAGAAATCTAATTGGTATGCGTTGCCATCCCAGTCTTATTGTGCTCCTTCTAATCACAGGCTTCTTGCCATAAAAAGGATGGTGTGCTGAAGAAATGGACCACCTTGGCAGGCACCCCCCCCTCATTTTTTCCCACATTCCCTTTCCCTTGTGCAGAGATGCAGCAGTAAGACAAACTGACATCTGATTGGCAGGTGGGAGGGCCCTCCAATACGGGACAGTGGTGAGGCCAGCACGTGCACCACAGAAAATAAGAACAGAAAAAGAGGTAGACGACGTAGAAGATATGGGGATGCCCTATGAAACTGAAAGTGCTTTGATACTGAGTAGAGAGTGGTGCCTCATTCAGAAATATTATATAGTCAGTTGTAATGTTTAGGAGTGCATAGTCCGTAAGGGTCTGCTTTCTTCCAAGGAGCAGCTCCTGTCTCCTCCTTTCTTATTGTAAACTGTTGGTTTAATGAGCTCTCCCATCCAGGAGAGCATGTAAAGACTAATTGAGGAATGCTTTAAATAATTTCTAATTAGCAGAAGCACAATGATAACTGGCCGGCTAATCCGAGGCGTAATTAAAGGTATGGTGTGTGAGAGCGTGGCCCCGGTGAATGAGCTTTGCGGGATCCCGCTGTAGGGCCAGCCACTCGAGGAGCTTCCCAGTAAGGAAAGTGCGGACAGAGCCATCTTTGTTCTGTGCTCTTGTCCTGTGGGTGGCCCCATTCCGGGGAAAAAGATCCATTTGTTTCACAGTAGTTTCTGGAGAAAACAGGCAGTGTGAAAGGACTCCAGCGGCACCCTGGGCTCGGGCACTTCTCTTACTGCTCTCTGAATGATGCATTGTGGGCTCTGCCGCCTGCTTTTCTTACATGGGAACTAATGGCCTTATCCCTGCCTGTGAACCCCCAGCTGCAACCCCCCCCCCCACACACACCCAACCCCTCCCTGAAAAAAACAGCCCTTTCACCCTTTTCTCCTAAAAGGATGGAAATTCTGATCACCCCAGCAGAACAGCACTCAGATGTACAGCTGGAGATATTTTTAACATCCTTTGACCAGCTTCCTCTTCTGGTAAAGGCATTTCCTCCACCTTTTACTTGCACCCTAGTCCAGCTCCTCGGGGTTACCTGGAAGCCAGAGAAAGTAGCTTCTAGAATTCATTTTCCTACAGGTTGGAACAGGCAGACGTTCCCAGGTCCACGTAGTAATTCCAGTCAAATCAAACGAATGCAGTTTCATTTACTCAACTTGTGTACAGCAAAAAACCACACGCCATTACAAAAACTTCAAGTCTTCAAGCTCCGAGTCAATTAAATCTTGTGAACAAGTCAATGTGACCAGTGTCTTTCACAGATAGTGACAACCATCTGAAATTTCTGCTAAGGCCTAGGCTGTATCGCTGATACATGGATGTCAAACCTTATAGACCTTCAGTGTATGTCCCCCAGAGAGGCAACAAGGACAACTGCTGAGAAGTGGAAACAGGCAATTCATTATTCACTTTGGCTTACTTCTGTAAGGGTTGGAAGAAACTGCTAAACTGCTATTTAATTATGGGTTAACAAACTACTTATCACATAGTTGTTTACTTGTGCAAATGGTTTAATAGTAACACTCATTTATACAACCATTTTATATGATCTCTTATCTGAGACAATGTCATAGTGTCCTCAGACAAGGAGGGGCACAAGGCAGGGGGACATCCTGAATGGGACGCCAGTCCTCCCTAGGACAAGCACACACACACACACACGGACACGCAGACACACACATACAGGATACTGTGACACTAATTTGCAAATGCTACATTTTTTTGAAAGTAGAAGGAAACCTGAATAAAAGACTGGTGAGCATGCAAACTCTATATATACAAATCAGGGGGCAGGAATCAAAGCCATAGTTACATTGTATCATATTCGGCACATACTTTCTTCAGTGGGTCTTGAGGGCATGTTTGGTTTATGTAGAGCACAGTAAAAATTCTGACATATATCCTCTTTGGATTTAATTAGCAACATGCATTAAATGGACTTTGTAATTTGGGCATGAAAAGCACAGAAGATCATATTCATGTTTGAAATTCAGCATTAAGATTCTGCGTTTGAAAATGGCCCTCAAGCACTAGTGTTTGTGAACGTAAGCACGCTGTACTTACTACCCTTCGAACCCCAGGCTCCCCAGCTGACGTCTTCAGAGAGCGGCCGGTACGGCTTTATCCTCGGCGTTTCCGCGACGCGGTACAAAGCGCAGTTCCAGCAGAGCCCAGCACGTGATGCCAGCCGGTTCTGTATACATCGGTTCTGTAAACATGGACCCGGAGTTTCTGACAGTCACACACGGCATCCTTTCTGCGGAGTCGCCTGGGTGGGATGCGGTAGCGAGCCACCTGTAAGATACGCAAACACGTATAAAGCTGCTTCCGGTCCCTTGGCCTTTCCCTGACATTTCCAGGGACCGTGCAAGGGCGTGCCCTTTTACTTCTCCTCACATCTTTCCCAGCTAATCAGCTGGCTTGAAAAGAGAGCAGATAAGGCCTTTGTTTGAGCTGACAGGATCCTGATGGTATGGCTGGAGTGGACCACAAGCAAGCACTTGCCTTTTCAAACAGGGGCAGCCACCAGAGAGAACTCATTATTTCAGAGCATCTGGGTTAATTAGCTTGACTAAACTCTGCTGTAGGGGGTGGGCGCGACAACTATATTTCTTACGAAACAGTTTTCTAAACATTATTGGCAGCTGTAGACTAATTATGGGCGCTAATGGATTTCATCCTAACACAGTGTGGACTTACTTACTTATTTGTACCTTTCTTTACGCTCCTCACACACACACACACACACGCACACATACACACATGCAGACAGGTTTGTAATTATATCTTTGTGGGCACTCTCCATTCATTTATATGGGGAAAAATCCCAACATGACGATCTTAACCCCTACCCAGCCCTAACCTTAACCAAATATTAGCCAAAGAGTCTTTCGGCATTTTTACTGTTTTGATTGCATTCACAGATCTTTGTGGGGACCTGGAAAATGGTCCCCACAATGTCAAAAACTGGTTTTTATTACATTATGGGTGACATTTGGTCCCCACAATGTAATATAACCCTAATCCACACACATACACACAGACACACACACACACACCATATGTGTGGCAAAATGTACCATGGAAGGGTTGAGAATTGTTTTTTAAATGTCAATGTTTCAGAAACAGATTCCATTAACATGTAGTTATTATGTCATGTTTGTTACTTTGAAGCGAAACAGATTTTTTTTTGTGAAGTACCATATAGTGCCTGCTTTTTGTGGACAGCTGGCTAATGGGCACTAGGATGGCGCTGGCATGGTTTCTACATTAATGACGGTTACCTATTAGTGAGATAAAGGGCTATCCTGAGAGCACGCCATGCAACATGACTTCTATTTCTGACTTAGAGTGAATCTCAGTTTTGCTGAAAGGGTGCATGCAGTGTAATTGCACTTAAAAAGCATCAGAATTAGTTATTGAACACCTACACAGCCTGGTGGTTCTTATAGGGCAGGGGTGGGCAATCTTATTCAGAAAGGGCCGCTGTGTGTGGGGGTTTTCGCTGCAACTCCCCAACTAGATTACTAATTAGAGGATTGATTGGCTGAAGAGTCCTCACACCTGGGTTTGAACAGCTGACCTAAAGGTTACCCCAAAAACTTCCCCTGCCCTTTTGCGGATAGGATTGCACACCCCTGCATTAGGGCATGGGAATGGTTGTTAGGGTTGAAAGTTTGCGATGATATGAACAATCTCCAGTATTGCCACAGATACTTGTGGATACAGTGTGTATAAAATGTCTGTCGGCTTCAGTGCGACAGCCTAAATCATCAGGATCGATCATGCTTCTTTGATGCTGCCGATGAAGTGATCTACAGTGGTCAACAGGGGGAGCTCTGCCTTCCTACTAAAGTCCATTTTTAAAAAGTGATTTTTGAGCATGTGAAAGACATACTGTAAGGAAGGTATGTGGTTTTATTTGCTGAGAATGGCTGCATACTCAAGGCCTTCGTTTACGGCCGAGTGTGTTACAGAAGAACACAGATCCACACATTTTTTTCAGCTGAAAGAAACCTTTAATTCATCTTCTGTCAGTATCCATGAGACAATGATCAGTGACACACCAATATTTCACTGAGACGAATCCTGATCTCCCATAGCATCTATTATTACCCTCTAAAAATTCTCTGTATAGCCATTCAATTTACACTCAAGGTGGAAGTTTCTTTCAGCAGTTAAATTGAATATATGAAATAAATTACTGGCACTTTAAATGAAATACTTGTGTATTTAAAGCACCATTATTTAACTGGTAATTGTTCTTTACCTTTTAAATCCCTGGCCCTTGGCAATTTTTGAGGTATTAAAAAATAAGGCATAATATCATTCCAATCACAGACCACAGACACAAAAAGAAATCAAGGCTTAAATGAACAGTTTAGCCTTGTAAACTGGAGCTGAAATAAAATCTGTTTTCATGCGCAGTCAAAAAAAATCAATCTAATATTTTTAGATAACATTTTTTAAATTTCTTCAATTTTGTTTCAGTACTTTTATTCTGTAAAGAAGATAACTTTCTGTGATAATAATTTCCAACCTTTTCAGCTTTCAAGATCTTTCATATTTCTTTACATGAAAATAAAATCTACTTTTCCTCACACTGTAAAGAATGGCTGTTATTTCATCATAAGTTTTATCGACACACAAAACACTTTTTAGAGTTTTACTGTGAGATGTGATACCAGTGGTTATTACTGAAAGCTAATGTAACTAATATACTTTAGTGAGACCAGGCGAAGCCATTGGAACAAGGAACACTTGAAAGTTTTTATATTTCCACTGCTTTTGGTTTGTATTGGTTTTATTTTATCTGACAATGGACTATATATGCTTTTTCTTTGCTGGTGTCGATTAATTTAGAGGCTCCAGTTTATCCAGTAAGACAACATATTTATTGACCAAAAATATGAGGCTGCAGGAGGAGGTGTTCTGGGGGGGCAGGTGGGGGAACGCAGTTGGTTATCTCTAAATTTTAGGATGTCTGGACAATTCCACTAACTGAAAGTCCAAATTGTGGATGCAAATTAAGTTACAAATTTTTAGTTTCAGAGAAAATTTTTTATGTTTAATTTTTCAGTAAACACCTGAATGTTTACCGAGACAGATCCAATATAAGACAAAGTTTAAAGTTATTGTTTTCCCTGCAGTCTGCCTAAAGTCACACTGGCATGTATTTGTTCATGCCAAATGTAATCACATCCTGAGGAACACGGCAGCTCTGAAAACGATCAGTTTGAAGGCCAAGAAGTGCTTTTCTTAAGATCCATTCATCTTTAACTGTGAGTCTGTGATCTTAAAAATCCTACCAAGGAACAAAGATGGGCCTCAACCATGGCAGATAAGGATCACTGATAGGACTTCATAAAACCATTATGAATTTATACATGCGTCATGCCTGATAACTTTCATTGCCTGCATTTATTCATTTAATACATTACGTGATACTTTGATGTGTTTTCTTTTGACATAGAACTCTTGGCCCAAATAGATTGGCTCATCTTTTTAATGGTGGCAATTGGTAACTGTTCAGTCTATTATCACATAGATCATGTAGAACATGGGAGGCCAGTCTTATCCGCAAAGGGTTGATGTGTATGCAGGTTTTTGGGATAACCTTTAGGTTAGCTGTTCAAACCCAGGTGTGAGGACTCTTCAGCCAATCAGTCCTCTAGTTAGTAATCTAACTAGGGAGTTGCAGCGAAAACCCACACACACACCGGCCCTTTGCGGATAAGATTGGACACCCCTGATATAGATCGGCTGAACGGTATGTGACTATTGTCTTTTCTTAACTGTGCCTGTGCAGTACAGTGCAAATGTCTTAGGCAGTCAAAGCGAATGATGTTCAAATGGTCTTATACCGGTACAACTGTGCATGTGCAGTACAGCTGAGCTGACAAATGAGATCTTGAAGGTGAGTTTCCTACCTGACCGGTGTCACACGCATTTCATTTTGAGTATTTTGAGTGCGTGCGGAAGGCGAGCATTTAAAAATCTCCAATGTGAACTAATCCCCCAGATACCTCTCTCGTTTTCCTCTTTCTTTGTGCCAGAGAAATGAGGTGCCATTGTGTTTTACTCGCTGTTTGCAAAGCGCCGACCCCCCCCCCCATTCCATCTCCTCATTTGCGAATGTCGCTCCCATAGTACCGCTTTTGAATTTCATCGCACAAATAAACATACGACATGGCTCCCCAGAGCACGGCTGTCGGGGATAAACCAGCCCCAGCTGTTCCCAACAGGTATTCACATGTGGATGCTGTCATCCACTGATTTCTGGAGTCACTTTGAATCAAAAAGGTCGGCACAAACATTGTTGCTGTTATTTGGGAGAGAAGCAACAGTAAGCGACCAAGAGTGTGAAATCCCTGTTTGTATTGTAAATGGTGTTTTTCCTTTTATAGGTATTTTGATGGCGATTTTTGATTGAGTTCCAGTCCTGCCCATTATCGATCATCTCTGGCTTTCTACTCAGACTCATCTTGGCTTAAATCCGCAAGTAGTGTGGAGCAAATAAATAAGAAAAAAAGAGCATATTTTATAATGGACGAAACACAGCTGAGTTTTTATTAAATAAATCTGCATACAGGAAATGTATTTATACTTCAATCTGCAGTAATATTTAGATTTTTCTTCATTTTCTTTGGTTTCTCTGTGGAAGGTCTCTCACTATATGTCATTCATGCTTACAGTTTTCTTATGTCATAAGCCATGGTTGGCCAGTCTTATCCGCAAAGGGCCGGTGTATATGCAGGTTTTTCGGATAATCGTTAGCTCAGCTGTTCAAACCTAGATGTGAGGACTATTCAGCCATTCAGTCCTCTAATTAATAATCTAATTAGGGAGTCACAGAAAAACCCACATGCCCACCGGCCCTTTCTGGGTAAGATTGGACACCCCTGCCCTTAGCGCTAAATTGGCCTCCGTATTTCAGACTGTCACTCATTTAATGGTGCGTGAAAATGTTTGGAAAGGGGATGCTGTGTGAGCCACATGAACGCAGCCTGGCCTGAACTATCCTTTCGAAGTCCGCTTAACGTTCTTGACAGTGAGGGCAGACTCCTCACCTGGTAATGCCTGACATTCCTGTGCGGGTGAGCTCCATATCAGCCTCCAATATGGGCAGAGGAAATAAGCTTTCTCTCGTGTGCCGATTCTTTTTAGCCCGTAATGTGGAATCTTATGATGTTTACTATGTACTTAACATGTGCTCTGTTTACATGCTATATTTTTTCGATTTGTGAATCCAAAGATAATTTTTTCATACACTTCATTCATTGTCTATGACCACTTATCCAATATAGGACTGGCAGAAATGTCACCTGCAGGTCTTGAGTGCTGTTAAAGGCTTTATCAGGGGCAAGGGGCCTTGGGTGGGGGGGGGGGTGGGGGGGGGGACATAGCCCTCAATATTTAATTTGACTTCATCCATCCCCCCCTAATAAACAGTCCTTTGTATTTCAATTTTAATGTTGACCTTCCCAAATATCAAACTCGCTCCTCTGCCTTTTGGTTCCATCATGACGCATTTTGAAGTATACCCAAGTCACAGATAACGTCCTTTAATGTGTCACTGCTTCACATAATGTTTCACATATACCTCCTTGCTCAGGTATACTTTGCATCATTTCTACGCAACCAGTAAATGCAGACTCCCCGGAAATGGTATAATGGGCGATATAGATGTGAAATCATTCCCCAATTACATCATTCTGTCGCTTAAATGCAGGGTTTGCACCAAGCTACCCCACGAGTTTTGCATCATTAGCAGTGATCGTGGCATATCTCCACAGAGGGATAAAGAGACTCAATTACATTTAAACTGCACCAGATTGTTTGAAACACATGCAGAAACAACTTTCATGTTATGTATCTCCTCTGATGTGTCAGAGACTGTTCAATCGTTCCAACAAATCAACCGTAGCTCTAACGGCTATCACTCAAAGTAAATCACACTCCATTGATTTAGTAAAATATGTGTGGTGTCATTGCCATATAACTAGAGCTTGGGAACATAATCATTGTTGCGGTTTAGGTTTGATCAGTGGTTAATCAATCCATCCATCCATCCATCCATCCAGCCAGAATCAGCTAAGAAAATACACAGCAGGCAATCCCACTGATGGATGTTAGACAGATTTTCTACTTATTTAATTGATTTATAATTTTTATCTCAGAAGAAAAGAAAGCAGTAGGGCTCCTTGCACTCCAATGATGTTTTGTTCAGGAGCTTCTAAAATGCATCAAACAGTGCATCACATAGTGTGTCACATGATGCATTGCATGGCACATAGCACGGAGCATTACATGGTGCATTGTATGGCACTTAGCACGGAGCATTACATGGTGCACTGCATGGCACATAGCATGGTGCATTGCACGTCCTGATTTTGATCCTGTCTGATACTCTGGGTCGGCCCCTTCATGTCACTGGAGTCACTGATTAAAAGTACAAATTCCAAAGCAAGTAGACATTGAATGTTATTTGGATTCTAACTATGAGCAATAATTAAGGAGGTTAACCATGAACACTAATTAATGCCCTTAAGAGTCATTCTCTTTTATTTTTCTTTCCTGTGTTAAGGGGAGTCATGATGTAGTTTGGTCTGTGAATTTGTAATCCCTCTTTAATGTCATCTCCGTTGTTGCATTTATTTGCTCATAGACTGTGTTGTGATGACTCAGTAAGAGATGTAAATGAAACTGAAAATAAAACAAATATGTACTTGCAGAGGAAAGGGACAGACTGAGTGACTGTCAGTCTGCTCCAGAAGGGTTAGGGTTCATTTCCTGTGGTTGGAAGGTTGACAGTTCAAATCTCAGGGTTGGCAGAGTGATTTCACTGTTGAGGCCCTGAGCGAGGTCCTTAACCTCCGGTTCTCTTGGGATTGTCTTTCTCAAAAATGCATATCACTGGTTAAATGTATCTGCTAAATAGGTAAAACGTAAAAACTGCTAATTATTCAGGGATAATCAGTACAGAAACACTCCCTAGTTACAGGGGTGATTTTTACAATAATAGTGTATAATTATATTAACTTGCTGGTTTGACTTTTGTAAGTCTTTAGCTCTAGTTACATTAAGTAAGGAAACATTTGCATAAGTATTTATAAAAAGAATTTAAAATTAGCAATACAATGAGATATTTACTTCTAAACACATTTACTCAAAAAGACTTTATTCTGCTCCATAAAATACCAATTGATCATTAATCACTGATGTTTAATGATTCAAGGATTCGCAGAGACATGTAAAGATTTATGATATCACACTTGGTTTAAAAATATTTTTTCTCACATAAAATCTAATTGTCATGCATTTCAAGCTGCCAGTTATAATTACATGCTATTCATCCAGCTGCTCTGAAATTAGAAAATATTCAGCAGTCTGTAAATAGAGTGGATAGGTTGTATTTATAAACCTCATTAGTTTTTGTTATTTTAATTCCGGATAAATTTGTCATACATGTGCTCTCACTTCTTCATAACCACTCACTGTTATACTGTTGCATGCAAGATATTTGTTGCTGTATTTGTTCATTCATTTTTGAGAAAATTGGACACTCTGCTGTCATTTAGTATGTGTTTGTGGATTTGTTGTATTATCTTGTATTAAAAATTAATGCCATTACCAAAATGATCAGTCTGGCGTGTATCGTTCAGTGATTCTGAACGTTCAGAAGGTTCAGTGCTACTGTTCAGTCTCCATTGTATAATTTCATATTCATATTCATATTCATAAACTTGGCGCAGGATGATTAGGGTCAGTTAGGACCAAAGTTAGTCAGTGCACCAAAATTGTCATCATGAACCTTAACCCATGAGTATTTCAAATTATTTTCTGCTTTGCATGTGCGATATGAATTTTGATTACCTAAATAGCATCTTCAGATACTTTTGTGATAACAAA
Source organism: Brienomyrus brachyistius (assembly GCF_023856365.1). Lineage (NCBI taxonomy): Eukaryota > Metazoa > Chordata > Actinopteri > Osteoglossiformes > Mormyridae > Brienomyrus > Brienomyrus brachyistius. The sequence goes on from NC_064548.1 coordinate 16,371,995, forward strand.
AATATAACAATACTGGATTTTTTTGGCCGGTCCATATATTCATATTAACTTAACAAGAATGAACAAATAACCGTGTTTCTTCCTGGTTCTTTTTCGGAAGCTTAGCGGTGAACCTAAGAGTCGGTTGCCAGGCAAAGACACAAAAAAATAAACACAGAAAAAAAATGGAATTGAAGGGGAAATTCTCAGTAATAACAATGTAGGCAATAACTGGGATCAGGACCAACGCGTCCAGTAGGATGCTCTCAATGGAGTACCAATGACACAAGGAGATTAACTGTGAGCAGCACTTACTCTGTGTGATTGGTAATTTGGGTAATTTTATTGCAGGGTTTGGCGATCCTGAAATTATGGAGCCACTGTCTTTGTGTGCTCTGTGATTTTGCGGCAACCCCCCCCCCCCCCCCCCCCCCCTGCATGACTGCGGTGAAATAGAAGCAACCGGCCCCCGTGATTCTCTGAGAGGGAGAGTCACAGCTTCTCCATGCTTCGACTCCTTCACTTTAAAAGAGAAAAAAAAATAAACTGATCCATCAACAAAAAAGGAGAGAATGTGAACATTTCAGGCGGAAGAAACCAAAAATATTACATGACCGGCACCTGATACCCTGATTATAGTTACAGTTGTATATTATTTCATCTAACCAGCACATATTCAAACCCCTGTAAACGATCTGTATAATCTAATTCACAATATTTTTTTATTTTGTTCTTATGCAATCCATTTTGCGCTGTCACTGCGAAAAGTCGCACGTTAAAACGAAATATTTTGTCACTTTGGAAACGAATGCATTAAGATGTGTTGTTTAATTGCCCCTTTTCTGTGCCTTTTTGTAAGTAATTGGATTGCAATTTAATAAAAGGAATGCTTCCTCAAAACATTTAAATATTGCACTTCAGAGACTTATTAATGAGAAAATGTGACATTAATAATATCATATTATCAGGTAGTAAGGAAGGTGCTTTTTTCCACATCTTTCCTAAATTAGATAATGCTTTTCCTTTTCATTGTAGCACATTCGATGTGCTGTACAGTGCGCAGTGCTATAGCCTATAACAAATGATGGTGTAAATCTTCTGTGATTATAGTCAAATGGTTATGGCCTGGTCAAGGTTTGAAAAGCTGCAACAAATAGCTTTTCTGTTTACCATGGAGACCGGCCTCCATGTTCTTCGTTCCTCTGGTAACCAAAGGCCTTTCTATTGCTCTAGCTATTGAACTCGCCCGTATAGACAAAAGAATGCCGTGCGCTGGTAATTTCTTATCTGAGAATTCCCATTATGTTCTTGCACAGTCTGCACAAAAGTGAGGGAAAATAATTTACATCCAGGAGTGTAGATGGGGCTCTGGGTCTTTGGGACACACCTTCACTGTAGGGTTATTTCAGCAAATGAGAAAAAGGAAGGATATTCCATAGAATACCTAGGAATAGAATATTGCAATATTGGAATGGGAACATAATAATATATACAGTCCTGGGCAAAAAGGACTCAAACCGAATTGCACACCATTCATTTTTAGGCCAGTTTTTGCACAGGGGTATATAAATGCATATAAAGTAATAACAGGAAATATCAGAGGAGAACGAGGGCCGCTGAGAAAGGTTCCGTGTGTGTTGATATTACTTGAGTCTGGAATGTTTTTTCTTAAGTGCCTCGATTTCTGTTTTCTTCATCACTTGAGTTTGTTTTATACATAAACGTACATGAATAAATGCTGTCTGATTTCCATCTATACATCCATCTTCCAACTGCTTATCCAGTACCGGGTTGTGTACTCAGAACCTGTCATAGACAGGAACCTATCCCAGGCAGGAACCTACCTCTTGCTGGAGCCCGTCATAGACAGGAACCTATCCCAGGCAGGAACCCATCCACTTGCTGGAGCCTTTCATAGTAGGAACCCATCCCAGGCAGGAACCCTTCAAAGGCAATATAGGGCACAAGACAAGAACACTATGACACACTACAGACAAATGTAGATACATCAGTTAGTCTAACTGCATGTCTTTGAACTACTGTAGGAAACCAGAGTACTTGGAGGAACCCCATACAACTCAGAACCTTGGAGGTTATGACATCACTGTGTCGTACCTATAATAAATCATTTTGCATGAGTATCTAGTATCTTAAGTGAATGTTAAATATACCCAAACAATTTACCATTACTTCGTGCATTAATAAGAAACTTAAGATGAACATTTCTCTATATTCATTGGCTTAAAAATCAAACAAAACCAAAAAATTGCTTAATAATCATGGTTCATCTGGACCCTCTCCCAGGATGCACAGGCCAGGAGGCTGCAGACACTCTGGACAGTTTACAAGCACCAGTGCACATAATCTTCATGTGCTATAAGGATAACCACAAAGGTGGTATTACAGAGGGTTGGGCTCTGTATATACTCAGGGCTCAGTCTCAGCAATCTTTGAATGCAGGACCTTGCACTCCTCGCTCTGCTTGTTCTGGACATAAAATGTAAAAATACATTTCCATTGCTATGCAAAGACATTTTCCCTGGCTCTGCCAACCATTATTGTTTGGTCCCCTTACATGCATACCTCGTTGAGAAACCATCCAATGAGCAGCCTCTAAATCTCTGCAATGCAAGAGATTCGATGACCATTGGGGAGAAGAGAGAAGACCTGGTGGTACAGAAAGGTTGGGCCCAGTTCAGTGTGTTATTTTAATAAATCCAGTTTCATTGATCCTTGAAGTTTGAAGTTGAGAAAGCCCACAAGTAAGTAGGCGAGAGGCATAAGAGATCGTGAATCACATAACCAAAGTTTTGTTGTGAATCAGTGATTGACAGGGGAACGGGCCCTCCAGTGGCCAATCAGCTTTCAGCTGGGGCCAGAGTCCCACAAAAACCGAGCTGGGACTGGAATAGAACCTGCAGTCGTGGAGAACACAATGCTACAGCAATGGAGTCACCATGACACCCTAAATAGTGCAAAATGATTTTTAAAAACAAGCAAGAACACGCATTACGGGCACATGCTGAGAAACGAATATGCACGGGGCTCTCCGTTGTCTTCAGGGTAAAGACAGAAAAAGTTATATAATGTAGGACGTCATTGAGAGAAGTCAGGTGGCTTTGAACGAGAGTCAGAAAATGAGTTATAGTCCCCTGCAGCATGACCAGCCTTCCTCCTCATGTTTTGATGTGTCATTTACCATTTAAATCTAGCAGGGATTTTATACCAACAAAATGATGAAATTCTGGCTTCTCATAACTGCCGCCTTATTATTTGATAACAAACCCGGATTGGATTGAATTGCAGCCTCGACATGCCACCTTTTTGTTCAGCTTTAAGAGCATTTAGATTAGTCCATATTTACTTTGCACAAATGGGCTTTTCAGAGCAAATTGATGTGCTCCAAATTTGCCATTGTGGAGGACTTATTTAATGCAGATGGTTCTTTTTTATCTCTGTTGTAAAATGACCTAGACTGGCCACTGCTAAGAAATCCCAAGTCATTGTAATCATAACCTCCATCCACCTATTGATATTGGACCTACATAATCCTCCCCACATAAAGCATGTAATTTGGTGTAATACCAAGCACAGCCGTTTAAACCTTAGTCTTTGTATGCACACAAACCAAGAAAAATGACTTTATTTTTTATTTCTCAAAGAGTAAATAGTGTAGAAGATGCATATAATTCTGCAAATTACTGGTTAGTCATCATTTTAATCAACAAATCAAAAATCAGAGTACGATTCATTCTTTCGACTCCAGATAGGAGCAGATTGTCCCTTGTAAGCACATCCATCAGTGCGGCGCCGTAACGTCCGTCGATCGACAGTGCCGTAAATCTGATTACCGCCATGAAAAAGTCGTGCTGTCTGAAGGAACGAGGGGAGCCCACATTTGGTGGCTGTTTTCCCTGGTGTTGGAGTTGGCAGGTCATGGTGTTAGGGGAATGCAAAGTTGGGCTTTGGGGGGGGCTCTTTGGCTTGACATCCTGCCAGTACCTGCAATGGAGTGGCACTGACTGTAACTGGATGCTTTTGTGGTGATTACTGGCCAAGGGACGATGGCCCTGCTCTGTAAGGGGGTGCTCTTCCAGATTCGCATGCCCCCACCTGGGACCGTCGTGCTGCCTTATCAAAGCTGCGCAAGGCCCCTCATTAATATATAGTCCAGACTACTGGCTTCTAAACATCATTGTCTTCCTTTGGAGGTGGGCTAATCACTCAGCTATTATCAGTCAGCCAGCAGAAGGCGGGCAATCACGGCTGACAGCAGAGAATCGCGGGAGATCAGCAGAGGTTAGACGGGGCTGACAGTCACGATAATGATGATTCAGCAATAAATTAAGATTTGGCGATAAGACAGAAGGAAAGGAGGCAGAGCCTTTGGCCTGGCGCTCTGCGCCTTTAACACCTTTTCCATGTTTCTGCTTGTTAAATGTGACTTCAACATCTCACAACCTGAGGAAGAATAGACTTTTCTTTCCCTGCTTTATCTCCTTAGGGTTCTGATAAAGCAGGATCTGATGGAACAGCCTTGAAATGATATAAAATGGGACTAGGTGGGCTGGGCTGTTTTAATGTGTTTCAGCAAGTCAGAGACTAATAGTACAGTGACCTACAGTATCTATCCCAGCTAGATTTTATCGCTATCTCTCTGTCAGATGGGTAAACGGGACAAGAAAAAAGCATACTTCACTTTCAGAATAAAAAAGTTTTCTCCCATTGGCAGTTCACATTTATGTTTTGATATGTCTGATTTACTTACAGTGGTATTTTAGTCAACAAAATTTGCCGCACTCTACTTCTGTCACTCCACTAAAACCGCTCTTTCAAGAACAATTGGCTCTTTTATTTTGATTGTTATTTGATACAATGAAAAATGAATTGTACAATGAATTGTAATTGTACAAGTATAATTCAGAGAAACCTTAAACCTTAATTTGAAAGTTTAGCTATTAATAATATTGCTTCTGGTCTAACTTTAGCAGGGGATATTATTTTTGATGTTGTATAGTCAGTGTACATAGGCTATTGTCCATATTTTTGTAAGACTCCGTAATTTTGGAGGTCACTAAAAGGAAGCTCCATATGTTATTCCCTTGTGACAGAAGACACCCCTCGGTCTGTCTCTGACATTAGCAGCAGTTTGTTGACATAACCTGCTATGATACGACTCCTCTGTCTTGGCCATGGTCCCCTGTCAGTGGTGCTCCTTCCGGGGGGAGGTTGCCACTGATGTATGCAGTCTGGTTTTACAATGACACTCTCATCTCCCTCTCTCACTATCCTATATTTGACTCTATATTGATTTTTCGTTTTGAAAACTTAATTTTCACCCTAGCCTTGATTGTGGGTATTGCTGGTTTGGAAATGTTACCAACCTGAACTAACAGAAATAAAAAAAGAGAATAAGCGAATGAGAAAATGGCAAATCTATTTTACTCATCTTAGTTTTTTATATACTTCTGTAAACATCATTTTGCAAACTGTGAATTATAGGTTTGCTTCCCAAAACTATTAAGGCTCCTTTCCTCCACAGAATGGTGTGTGAAGTTTGCCATCACGTAAGTACCGACTGGCCCAGAGAGGGGAACAAATGAAGGTACTAATGGCAACTGATAGTCATCCGTCGAAAATGAGGGAGTGGAGTTTAATCCAAAATAATGTGTTCTGTACAATTACTGGATTAATCATTTTGTAATTCATTTTATGACTCAAAAGGAGAGAGGATAGGCCTACAGACCTGTAATAGTGGTACCAGTTTAAATGGCTATGAAGTGAGGGTCAAGAAGCTTCATTATACACAACTAGGGAGAAACTGCGAATGATAAAAAAACATTAAAAATTCTGAGGAATAAATGTGGTCGGCTGTGAGAGGGAGGGAATGCAGCTCGACCAGCAGAATCTGATTTTTTTTTTTTTTTTTTTAGGGTGCTGAGGTTTGACAGAGGACAAATGGAACTTTTTGTCAGCTCAAGGGTCTGACTGCCTGCTGCCTGGAGCAGGGTGAAGTGTTTTCCTGGCGTAAATCTTTACATTTAAGCAGAAGTGGAAAGTTCAGGACCAGGAAGTAAAAATCCAGACCAAGATTTTGATTCAACCAACCAGTTGAGTTCTCTGTGACTCTTTATACTCAAATGGTTGGTTGAAACAAAATCCTGGTTAAGATTTTTACTTTCTGGACCAGAACTATCCACCTCTGTCTTTAACGTAGTTTGTCCAGAAGATCCACAGAGAGGTTTGTCCTGCCTCTGATCAGAACTGAAGTTTCATAACCAACCATATGCTTCATTAACTCAGAGGTTGGAAGTCAGAATTGGGAATGACGTCACACCCAGGTTAACTGTGTTCCAGTACAAGTTGGAAAGCCATTTAGCAATACCAGGGATCTGCTTCAAAAAGCCGGATAACTGTCAGATTTAATTTACCCCAGTTTAAATGGTCTTTATCTTTGTTCGCTTACACTTAGCCCAGATTACCTTAAATCTGACAAGTTATCTGGCTAAGCTAGAAATCCTGCTTTCTTAAACAGGCCCCAGTTCTAGCCTGGTTAACTCTTAGCCATTGCACATAAAAACACCATAGTGACACATCCACAGACAGCAGTTGACAGTACTGTGTGTACGACCGATTTAATGAGCCACAAATAAAACGCAAGTGCTAATAAACAGTAAAAATCTACAGATTAAACTTCTGATAATACAGGGTGTTAATACAGGGTCCATCTTGAATTCTTAGATTGGGCTTCAGTAGACTCCTCCGACATTCCGAATAGGAATTCTGTTTTCAGGCGGCGTTCCAGTTGAAATTTCCGACTAGGGACTTGGAATTTCTGAGTTACGAGTTCAAATGGAAGGCAGCATTATTCCATAATAGCAGGCCTGTGTCAGTCAAAAAGAGGGCAGGTGCTGCTTCTTTCCCAGTCAGTTGTTACGGCAGCTTTATGTGGTACATCTGCACTGATCTTCTCATACTACATACAGTAGACTGAGATTGCTGTGGTCAATGTAAGATCTACACTGAGCTGCCAGCAATTCTCCGTCAATGGAACTAATACTAAGCTTGTGTTTCCCCAGTGATTCCTTGAAGTTGACCCTGGTTCTTTATACTGTATGATCGTGAATCCAGGAAGAACAGCTCTGGAGAACTCTTGGATATAAGTGGTATCCTTGATCATGCTCATAAGGGCTTAGCTGTTCTTCTTAGAACTCTTAATCAATATCTACCTATCCCCTGGGCTATCTTAAGAAAAATCCATCATCTCTTTTAGAATATGTCATTTCTATGTCATTCAGGGTGTTTCTGGAGAGATGGAAAGTCACATTTTAATTCAAGTCCTCATGAGACGATGTGATTGATTTTGTATTCATGCTATGCAGATTAATCAAGTGGCCTGGATCACCGAGGGCCGGCTGCTGTTCTCGCTAACAATCTGCAGGTCTGCATGTCACTGCTAGACCAAGCTTTTAATTTTCTACTGGAGTTTATAATGATCACCTTGTTGAAACAGAAAATGCCTTTGTAACGATAGAACTGATATTTCATATGGGGAATAGCATATGGGAATTGCTTATTAATAGCCCATCTGGAGAATCTCCATGCATATATTTGTAACCGAGGATTGAGGCTGATGCTCAGTGTGCAGATGAACCCGTTTGGTTAATATAACTGAATGTATATGGTGAATTTATATAAAATGGGATGTGAAGAATGGAAATAAGCTTGCAAAGTTGGTTAGATTTATCTTCATGCCATGGATTTATCCATTTGATAGTTTCACAATCTATACTTTATTACATGTAGTGAGCATTTTTTAATTTACTTAATTTACATAAAGATAACACCTACTATGTATATAATAAATATACAACTATAGGTGACAACTTCATGCAAGTGTATTGATTTCCAGTACTGTGCAAAAGTCATAGGCAGGCAAAGAAAATGATTTAAATGATCTTCATGTTTGTGTAAAACTATGATATTATGCCTGTCAAAGAGTATCAGCTTAGCCATATCAAAATGTCTGCTAAACTCACCCCAGTATTTGCAGCAACCATCCAACACACCCATGTGTTTCTTGACTTGACCACTAGCGCACCTCATATAGCTGATCAATATCTCATTCACTTTTTGAAGTAATTAAATTAATTAATTACCTGAGCTGATGGTGAAATTTAACAAATACATGGAACTGCTGAGGTGCCCCTATGGAGAGGATTGGGAACTGAAGCAGCATTCATCCAGGCATCTAGCTAGATATCAGTAACTTTGTGGAGAACTGAAGAAGTTCTTACTAGTTTTTATTGTGTTATTCTTAATTTGCATATTTTCTAATGCTAAATTGTGCTTTTTGTTCTGAGCAAAAGTGGACTAACTGCTCCGATAAATAGCATTAAACATTTCTTTTGACAACCTAAGACTTGTTGCTTTTTAAATTCGGCTACTTACACAACTTGTTAGATGAACATTGGTCCAGGCCTTCTGAGCAAAGAAACACCATTGAACGCTAATCGCTTGACTTTGTCTCTCTTCATTTTATGACCTGCAAGACTCTCACTTGCTCATCTTTTTAACTTCAACTTCAGCAACAAGGAAATGTACTGTGTGCCTTCATTAGGAGTCATGATGGTGCACTGCAGAAGGACCGATGAGGATCCTGGGGTGGCAGCAGGACCAGGACCCCCTAAACCACCCTTGAACACCACCTGAAGAGCCACATGCTTGGATAACTTGATATTGAGAAGGATTCTAAGAACCATGGTCAAGCTTGGATGGTTAAGCATCTGCCAGGTTCAACGACAGAAGATATCGAAGCAGCATTCGGTTCATGTGCTTTTTTAGTTGGGCGAATACAGGAGTGTTATAGCAACAAAAGACGTCAACATCCATCATTTCTCCTCTGGTATTATAAGTCCTCTTCTTTAGAAGATGCCACACATGGCCAAATCTGTCTGTCCTGAGTGCCTCTTTATTAGGGGGTTATTATGGTGTAATGTCTCAAAGACATGAGAAGGTCATCATAACAGAAAATACTTAAATGAGTCACTCAGTCACAGGCACCTTGTTTAATTTACTCCTTCTGTATTTTGAGCGGTAATCTTTTCACTCTCCTGCCGCCTTTTATATGGGCAGGGCAATGCTTCACATCCAACTGAAGGTGTAGATTTACAGAAGCCTTGAAGATATGGGGATTAAAAGGCGAGCCGCCATTCAGCCCAGGTATGGGAAGGATTGTCTTTTTGTGTCCCCCTGAAATGAATCTCAGTCATATGTTTAATTCTGCTCTCTCAGAAACATGGTAATATCTTCAGTTTAATAATAGTTACATTGGTGTTCTGTATTTTAAGAATTCTGATAAACTGTATATATAATATTGGCAATACATTGCAGGAATCTGAAATTACAGGTCTGTGTATTTTACGATAGAACTAAGCTAAAATTAGTTATGAAATGCCCAGATTAAATGCTACATAAAATTTGACTATAGCATTTTCCTAGTAGAAGTCTTACTAACATCTTTTCCCCATTGCTTATTGCCTGGCTTTGCATATATGGAGTTTGTATGTCCTACCTGTGATTAAATCTCCTCTGGATTCTGGTTCCCTCCTGCAATCCACAAACATACAGTTAAGTGATGTGTTTTTTGCTAAATGGACCATAATAGGTTATACTGAGCATGTGTGCTCTGCTGCGATGGACTGGCATACCACCTAGACCAGTGTTTCCCAATCCGGTCTACTGGAACCTACAGCGTATCCACGTTTTTGCTCCCTCCGAGCTCCCTGTCAGACAGTCCACATTTTTGCTCATACCAGGAGCTGGGAGGGAGCAAAAACGTGGACTATCTGTGCATCCCCTAGGGTGTCCCCTGCCCTGTGTTTCCTGGGACAGATCCCAGGCTCACTGTGACCCGGTACTAGTTGAGCATTTTTACTGATGGATAGATCAGTTCTCCATTTTATCCACATTATATCATTGCTTTAACCTCCAATGTAGCCAATGCCTTCATTCCCATAATTGTAGAAACTCATATATCCTTTAAAAGTTATTGTCTTTGTACGGCTAGGCCTCAATTTGTTAAACAATCCCACAGACGACCTGCTACATATGTAAACATTTGCAGCTCAAAAGCAACATCGACTTTCACCGTGGAGAATTGAGTTAGTGGCGTAATTGTGTACAAGTGAATCATACTGTAAGTTAATTAAATTTAAATATCGATAATTACATCACTGCACTGAATGACAGGGGTCATTCAGCTCATTTGTTGTTCACTTTGGTATCACTGGGGATGTCAGGAATCCTAGTGGGAAATACAGCTTATTATAAGTTAGACGGGAGACCTGACACACATTGAATGGCCACTGTGACTATATTCAGGCCCCCAAAAAGGCCTGTCAGTAACAGATGGAACCTTCTCGTCAGCTTTAAATGCTCTTTATCAGCTTCAGTGACTGATAGCTGACACACTGTAGCAGTGGCTACTAAGAGGACCTTTTTCATTACAGATGCTGTCTGGAAAGTGGATGACAAGCAGTGGATTAAAATTACCCTGATTCTCACACTATTAAAATTCAGTTTTTTTTTTTTTTTATCCAGCTGTTGGTTTACAGTGTAACTAAACCATTTGGTAGTTCTATTCCATCATTTTAAATTGACATGAATTGCTCCTTGAACTGAAAATCAGCTGTAAAAATATCAGTGGACATTCAGGCATTAGGCTATGTACCTAAGAGCCAAGCCATGCAGCACACGCAGACTTAACTGGTTTGGCAAAATTCTTATTTCTCTTCACACCTGTCATGCCCGGCTCGTCCGATCCTCGTGTGTGCCACGCCCCCTGATTGTCCTCGTGTGTGCCACGCCCCCTGATTGTCCTCGTGTGTGCCACGCCCCCTGATTGTCCTCGTGTGTGCCACGCCCCCTGATTGTCCTCGTGTGTGCCACGCCCCCTGATTATCCTCGTGCGTGCCACGCCCCCTGATTATCCACGTGTGCTTCCCTGATCTTGCCCAGCTGTGTCTGATTATTTTCGCCCAGTCTTGTCTATTTCAGCCCATGTCATTCCCTGGTTTTCGTCCGTCATTGATGTTAGGTATTGTAAGTTGATGTTTCCTGGTCTCCGTTTCCTTATTAAACCCCCGTTTACCCCGACTTTTGCCTCCTTGCCTGCTTCCTTGCCCGCTTGCCTGCCCGTGCGCTTACCTGCTGTACCAGCGATCCTGACAACACCATCGTTTATACATCAGCTATGTCTGCACTGCACTTCCTGTCTGTGCCTTTTATTCCGGACTACCTCGTATAATTTTGCACACAACCAGTGGTTAATCTGATCCTTTTACAGCAACTTACAATAAAAGGAAGGGTAACAATTTATGTGGACTCCCCATGATCTGTGCCCATGACCTTTGTGTTGTTACCACAATTCTCTACTTGTTGAGCAACAGGAGCTAAGATTTGTATTTTATTCACACCTGGCTTGATGCTAACTGCCTTTCATTGGCTCTGTGTCTGTGCTCAGCACAATGGCAATAAATCTAATCTAATCTAATAAATATAAGGACTAGGTGAGCACAGTGAGTAATAACTGCAATATCAAAGGGGGAGCAGGTTTAGAAGCAAATGCAATCCCTGTCATTTTGGGAGAATTTCTTTGCTTTCTACCACTATGCTATGATTACTGCATCTTCAGATGACAAACTGCGCCCCAAAAGAGCTCGCGTGAAGCGCTGCAGTGCTCACCGCCGTACGGCCTTCCCTGACCCTGGCAGGGGTCTGGCAGCCAGCCGCCTCGGCGGCAGACGACAGGTGCGTGAACGTGGCAGAGAGTAATTTTGATGCTGAAAGGAGGAGGCTGCCGAAGGCTCGCAAAGCCGTAACCAGCCATACAGAATAAAAGGTTAGAGGTGCCGCTTCTCCCATTATGTCATCATCCGGAAGCCGAGGAAGAGAAATTACTGGAAGAATTAGAGAAGCAATTAGCATGTTAAATTGAACTAATTCTTTTTTTAATGTCACAGCTGTATTCCCCCCAAAAAAAGTCGAGCCCCCCCCTTTTATCGAGATGGTTTTTCTTTCACGCTGTGATATCTAAATGAGCTTTGGTGACTTCCTGTCAGGTTCTTCAAGGATAATCACCATCTCGCCTCTTTCCATTTTCACCCCATCGCACGCGCGCTCACACATGGCACGCAGACACGCAACTGTATTGATAAGAGGTGAATATTAATAAAGGATCGTTCAGTACAAGATGCGGCTAATCAAACTGTACATTTAGGCGCGGCTGGATTTGCTGAGATGATCTGAATTCTTTTTGAAGTCCTTCTTATGCATCCTCGAAATGAACCGAAAATACACTGGAAACCATAATAGTTTATAAATAACTCAATATAAATTAATGTGCGGTAAAGTAGATGTGGGTTAGCAATTTGTTTTGCATAATCAGAGCAATGGAGTTCATTTGCATGTCATTATTAGTATTGTTGTTATTATTGTTATTATTACTACTATTATTATTACCACAATCATTTTAGTAAATCTTGTTTTCATTTATTCAATGACCTTTAAAGGACCACAAACTGCAAAAATCAGTGTACCGCTTTTCTCATTTTGGAATATAAAATTGAAGCTGTTCATTCCATACAAGCAGAGAAACCCCACACCTTTTCATCCTTAATTTAAAAAGGCTGATAGAACCAGATACTTTATGCAAAACTTTGTTTTCACTCAAACTACAGTACAGAGGCAGTCTGTTCAGATTTTTGCATAAAGCCCTCAAGCAGTTTGTGCTATTTCCTGTAAAGTAGTTTTGAATGTCTCCATCCATCCATCCATCCATCCATCCATCAATCCATCCATCCATCTATCCATCCATCTTCCAAATTCTTGTACTGAGCAGGGCTTCAGGGGGCCTGCAGCCTATTTCAAACAGCACACAGGAGGTGTATACCCTGGAGAGGATGCCAGTCTTTCACACACGCACACACTATAGGAACTTAGAGAAACTAATTAGCTTAAGTGCATGTCTATGGACTGCAAGAAGAAACCAGAGTAGTCAAGGGAAACCCGAGGAGATCACACACACACACACACACACACACACACACACACACACACAGACACACACACATAAACAAACAGACCTGTACTCATATCTTTGTGAGGACTGTCCATTCATTTCTAGGTGCAAAACCGAAACCGCAACATTGATGAGCTTAACCCCTAACCAGCCCTAACCCTAAACCTAACCCCTACCTAACCCTAACCCCTACCCAGCCCTAACCTTAACCATAAGTAACCAAGCAGAACTCGAGTCTTTTGACATTTTTAGTTTTCTGATTGCAGTCACAGATTTGAGGGAACAAAAAAAATTCCCACAATGTAATATATACATACCCCCCCCCACCACACACACACACACACACAAACACAAAGTGAGGATTTGAACTCCTAGCTTTGGAGGTAGGACTTAATAACAATGTTTCGCTGAATATCCTTAGGGGGGAATAAACATAATATTTCTGCATTATTTACCTTAAATATCTGTTATTTTGGTACTTATTTATGTATTGATTAATCTCTGGAAAACATGCTGTGCTTGAATGACATGCAGAGCTGTATTAATGACTGTTGTTTTACAATAAAACAAATACAAATCCTCAGGAGCTGGTTATATAATAAAACAAGTCTGGATTAGCTTGAGTAACCCTGGTGTAGCGTTCGTCTGTTTAGTTGCTTGCCGTCTTATTCTAATTCATTGGAAGAAACCTCGGCCACCTTCTCATACGCAGTAGATAAGAGATGTTTTGATGTTCTCAAAACTAGAAAAACTCTTACTTTACAACCCGCAGACGCCTCTACATGAGCATATCATGTAAGCCATGTGTAACCTTACATTATTACTTGGAACTTGTACAAGAACAATGCCCTGTTTATTAATGCTTATTGTTCGTACCTGAGACCTTTCCCCCCTTTTCCCCTCATATGTGTATTATTATTTATCTTCCAATCATCCATCCATCCATCCATCCATCACCATAACCACTGAATCCCAACCTGGGTCACGGGGGGGGGGGGGGGGGGGGGGGGGTTGGGGGACCGGAGCCTCTCCCTGGAACAATAGGCACAGGCAGGAACCAACCCTGGGCAGCTGCCTACACACCGCAGGGCTCACACACTCATACACTCACACACTCACACACTCATACACTCATACACTCATACACTCACACACTCATACACTCACACACTCATACACTCACACACTCATACACTCATACACTCACACACTCATACACTCACACAGTCATACACTCATACACTCACACACTCATACACTCACACACTCATACACTCATACACTCACACAGTCATACACTCATACACTCACACACTCATACACTCACACACTCATACACTCACACACTCATACACTCATACACTCATACACTCACACACTCATACACTCATACACTCACACACTCACACACTCATACACTCACACACTCATACACTCACACACTCATACACTCACACACTCATACACTCATACACTCACACACTCATACACTCACACACTCATACACTCACACACTCATACACTCACACACTCATACACTCACACACTCATACACTCACACACTCATACACTCATACACTCACACACTCATACACTCATACACTCACACACTCATACACTCATACACTCACACACTCATACACTCATACACTCATACACTCATACACTCATACACTCACACACTCATACACTCACACACTCATACACTCATACACTCACACACTCATACACTCATACACTCATACACTCATACACTCATACACTCACACACTCATACACTCACACACTCATACACTCATACACTCACACACTCATACACTCATACACTCATACACTCATACACTCATACACTCATACACTCACACACTCATACACTCACACACTCATACACTCATACACTCACACACTCATACACTCATACACTCATACACTCACACACTCATACACTCACACACTCATACACTCATACACTCACACACTCATACACTCATACACTCACACAGTCATACACTCATACACTCACACACTCATACACTCACACACTCATACACTCACACACTCATACACTCATACACTCATACACTCACACACTCATACACTCATACACTCACACACTCACACACTCATACACTCACACACTCATACACTCACACACTCATACACTCACACACTCATACACTCATACACTCACACACTCATACACTCACACACTCATACACTCACACACTCATACACTCACACACTCATACACTCACACACTCATACACTCACACACTCATACACTCATACACTCACACACTCATACACTCATACACTCACACACTCATACACTCATACACTCACACACTCATACACTCATACACTCATACACTCATACACTCATACACTCACACACTCATACACTCACACACTCATACACTCATACACTCACACACTCATACACTCATACACTCATACACTCATACACTCATACACTCACACACTCATACACTCACACACTCATACACTCATACACTCACACACTCATACACTCATACACTCATACACTCATACACTCATACACTCATACACTCACACACTCATACACTCACACACTCATACACTCATACACTCACACACTCATACACTCATACACTCATACACTCACACACTCATACACTCATACACTCACACACTCATACACTCACACACTCATACACTCATACACTCATACACTCATACACTCACACACTCATACACTCACACACTCATACACTCATACACTCACACACTCATACACTCATACACTCATACACTCACACACTCATACACTCATACACTCATACACTCATACACTCACACACTCATACACTCACACACTCATACACTCATACACTCATACACTCATACACTCATACACTCATACACTCACACACTCATACACTCACACACTCATACACTCATACACTCACACACTCATACACTCATACACTCATACACTCATACACTCATACACTCATACACTCACACACTCATACACTCACACACTCACACACTCATACACTCACACACTCATACACTCACACACTCATACACTCACACACTCATACACTCATACACTCACACACTCATACACTCACACACTCATACACTCACACACTCATACACTCACACACTCATACACTCACACAGTCACACACACTCATACACTCACACACTCATACACTCACACACTCATACACTCACACACTCATACACTCACACAGTCACACTCACACACTCATACACTCACACACTCATACACTCACACACTCATACACTCACACACTCATACACTCATACACTCATACACTCACACACTCATACACTCACACACTCATACACTCACACACTCATACACTCACACACTCATACACTCACACACTCACACACTCATACACTCACACACTCATACACTCACACAGTCACACTCACACTCATACACTCACACACTCATACACTCACACACTCATACACTCACACACTCATACACTCACACACTCACACACTCATACACTCATACACTCACACACTCATACACTCACACACTCATACACTCACACACTCACACACTCATACACTCATACACTCACACACTCATACACTCACACACTCATACACTCACACACTCATACACTCACACAGTCACACACACTCATACACTCACACACTCATACACTCACACAGTCACACTCACACAGTCACACGCACACAGTCACACACACACTCATACACTCACACACTCATACACTCACACACTCATACACTCACACACTCATACACTCACACACTCATACACTCACACAGTCACACTCACACAGTCACACACACTCATACACTCACACACTCATACACTCACACAGTCACAATCACACAGTCACACGCACACAGTCACACACACACTCATACACTCACACACTCATACACTCACACAGTCACACTCACACAGTCACACGCACACAGTCACACTCACACAGTCACACGCACACTCACACAGTCACACGCACACAGTCACACACACACTCACACAGTCACACGCACACAGTCACACACACAGTCACACTCACACAGTCACACGCACACTCACACAGTCACACGCACACAGTCACACACACACTCACACAGTCACACGCACACAGTCACACGCACACAGTCACACAGTCACACTCATACACTCACACAGTCACACGCACACTCATACACTCACACAGTCACTCACACAGTCACACACACACTCACACAGTCACACGCACACAGTCACACGCACACAGTCACACAGTCACACTCATACACTCACACAGTCACACGCACACTCATACACTCACACAGTCACTCACACAGTCACACGCACACTCACACAGTCACATGCACACACACACAGTCACATGCACAAACGCACAGTCACACGCACACTCACACAGTCACACGCACACAGTCACACAGTCACACTCACACAATTACAGGACCAACTTAGATTCACCAACTAACCTACCGCACATACTTTTGGACTGTGGGAGGGAACCGGAGCCCCCAGTGGAAACCCACAGAAACACGGGGAGAGCATGCGAACTCCACACAGAAAGGTCCCTAACCCAACCCAACCCGGGGACCGAACCCAGGACCTTCCTGCTGTGAGGCTTATTTATCTTTCTTATTTTTATGTTTTTCTCATTTTCATTCTGTTCATCATGTAATGTACCAAACAAGATAAATCTTTCAATAAACAATGAAAAAAATATATATAATAAAACAAGCATTCAGGACAGAAATGAGCAGTCAAAGTTTAGAAAGCATTACATCGTTACCCTATGCCATTACCCTATAATGCTACTTTACTAGTTTACTTTAATAATTTTTGTGGTCCTTAGATTAAACAATTTTCACTGGAGCGTTTATCAAACTAAAATCTGTATCTGTATATAACTGAGTAGCATGGACATTTGATACAGTGTTAGATTGACATTTGTAAGTGACCTCTAACCGTGAGACGTACACAGTACATCAAATCCTCATCCATCATAGTTTACCTCACTACTGTAATGTACTTGCCTGCTGCACAGGTCTCTTAGCTTGACCTTTGACCCAGAAGTTATACATACAAATCACATTACGTGTTCGGTGTTACCGCTTTCCCTGCGTAGTGGTTTACAAAGACATCTGCCACCCTTTTGTTATTCTTACAAACCAGGCAGATGGATTTAATTTCATAGTGACTGGGAAATTATATTCGTTTTTGTTTTTCCAAACCATCAGTAACAGAGATTTTTTTTGTTTTTTTCTAAAAAATGTCCCCTGAAAAGTCCTTTTGAAAATGAACAAAAATCAGAAATTTAGATGAATGACGCTTAAATAATCACTCTCCTCCTTATATCACGTTCAGATTTGTCAGTCATTTAAATTGTAAATAAAAATTATAGTGTAGTTGAAAAACCATGGTGTAGTACAACATGCATCAGAAACAATATAAAGTTTGCTGTTTATTGTAGCTTTCTATAGTCTTTCTAACGTTTGTTCACCAGGTCCTGCAGCCTGTTCCAGGCCACATGTTACAGGGGACAACAGTCCATCGCAGGACATACAATCGACTCAAAAATTATTGACATTTTTCATAAAAATGAGCACAAATAATCACAGGAATTAAACAATACACCTTAAACAACACATCTAATGATTCAAATGTTCAGCTCAAGCATTTAGGAGGGCAGCTTACGTTTAACGCAGTAATGTTTCAAGCATAAAAATGAATTCTGCGAAACACAGATTTCAAAATTACTGACACTCCTAAGAAATATTTAAAATAAAACCAAGTAAAGCGAGTGTCTATTATGAAATTCTATCCTTTGGTCTCCGTGACTGAGTGCTTATGTGCTCCTTTATACTCTACAGACAACTTAAGACACCAACTCACCTTAACTGCATGTATTTGGACTGCAGCAGAAGAGAAGACAATACTTTTGTAGGCTGCTTATTTTGGAAAAAAGCAAATGAAAGAGCAGTCTAAAATGTGTATGTGATGCACCATTGTGTAAAAAATATACTGTACTAACAAGCTTAACCTAATTCACAGTAGCCAGTGTATATCTGTTTGCTGGGAATGGTTATAAAGAGTTGATTGCAATGAAAAATGTAGACTAATACAGTTTTATCAAAAACGCACCCCTAAGTCGACTGTGCCTGTCACATGAGTAATGGAAGCAAATGTCTTAGTGATGGGACAGTAAGTGAAATATCTCATTTTAAATGTCTTTCATATTCAGATTTATATTCTATTTGTGACTGTTTCTTGTCCTCTGACCAAACAGATTGTAATTTCATCTAAGCGTATGACCTCTGGATAATATAGCTGAAGATGACTATAAGGATACTTTGATTAATGAGAGGGGGACTAAACCTGCCGGTAATTGATAGTGCAAAATGATCCCACCAAACCTGACTTTTCAATGCGTGTCTTTCCCCAACATATAACCATTTTAAATGTCCTGCAGTGGTAAATGGCATGAGGCCTTAGCTACCAAGGCTGTAAACACGTGCTGTTCTTTGGTGGACCTACTGCACTGGCTTATTGGACCCCTCTGTGTCCACACTGTCGACCCCGCTGTCCTCTTATCGCCTTAGCGTCCGATCGCTTCCGCATCCTCTCACAAAGCCACGCTGCTGTTGGTCGTGACAGGAGCACCAGTCGAGCAGGAAAGCATGAACAGTCATGTGTGCTTTCTGGTTCCCGGGGGGTGTGTAAGTGCAACAGTGTGATGTGAAACTGATTGCACGGGTTTGAATTTGACATTACTAGTGCTCTAGTTCAGTGTATATAGCTTTACACTGTTAATAACTCTTAATAATTCATAAAGGATATTAAATGTGCGCGGTTAAGGGCTGGGTAACTGCATTTTGCCACAGTGAAGCTGCATCTCTGGGCGTTCCATAGCATTTCCACCCTGTTACTGCTAAATGCGGCTGTGACTCAGTGTTATTTTCCGTTTTCATACTCTAATTAGCCTTGTAGGCCGATTTGAGCGATGCTGGCAATCCTCCGTGTGATTGGGCAGCTTCCATCCAGATCCACAAAGCGAGAGCCGGAAGCAGCTCGAGATACAGTCCTTAAAACGAAAAGTGACAAGAAAGAGAGGGAAAGAGAAAGAAATGGGGCAGTGTGGGGGAGGTCTGCATGCAGCAAAGAATCTTCTACCCTTTATTTTAATTGGGCTGTGTTTCCAGGCCATATGAAGGTCAGAGGGCGTCAATCAGCCGCCTTATCTTCGTATCTTTTGATACCATTGTAGTCTGAAGCCTTCAATGTCATAGTAGGACTTTGCAATTAAACAGTATACAGGCTGTATGCATAATTTAATTCAATATAACTAGGTTCTCTGTTCAATGGTGTAGGTTGTAAAGAATCCTCTTAACACTGACATGTGAAACCAATAGGATACCAATGTCGTTTTGAAGATATTTTAGAATTTATTTTAGAATAAATAGCCTAGTCAACTATATATATATATACTGTGTAGCTTTATATTAGATACAATTATTGTAAACTGCATAAACAGCATGGAAGGGATTATGTGAGAGAGGTTAGGGTGCTGCGTGTCTAAGCATTAGGTTGGCTAAGATGTGTGATCTAAGTAATTTTAAATGTAGTGTGATTATTGGTGCCAGACATTGTGGTTCCAGCATCTCAAAGATTCACCTTTTGAGTCCTTGAGCGAGGCCCTTGACCCCAATCGCTCCGAGGACTGTCTGAGCCTCCTCTCCCAATTCTACGTTGTTTTGGATAAAAGCATCTGCTAAATAAATAAATGTAATGTGAAAACATCCAGTTAGTGGGATAGAGAAAATTCAGGACCATGAAAACTGCGGATGCCCTTTAAAATGTAACAGTACTACAGGATAACCTGTACGGTTATATCTCTATAATATGACACAAGCTGAATAGCATAACCAGTTCTTGGTGAAATCCAACACAACTTCATATTTGTACAGAATGAAACACTAAGGGACAGGCACCAAGCAGCCTAATCGTAGTCTGTCTCAGGGACGAGTCAGCATTTTTGAATGTTCAATTTGAGAATGTGTATAAAATAGAAAAAAATCCTGTAAAAAAATTTAATAATAAATAAAATATTCACAGCAGTACAATGAGCTGTGATTTGTCCATTCTCTAATTAGTTTTTGGTTTATTATTCTTTTAAGTTTACCTCTGCGTGAGCTCTTCATGCACTCTCCAGACTTATCATAATCATTTTCATCTTTGCTCTCTAATAGCATGGTACGATTGAAAGTTTAGCAAAAATGAGGGGTGGCATGGTGTTGCAGTTGTTAGCACTGTTGCCTCGCACCACTAGGACCAGACTTCATGCGTGTGTGCAGTTTGCAATGTTCTCCCTGTGTTATCGTGGCGTTTCCTCCCACAGTCCAAAAACATGCTGAGGTTAATTTGAATTGCCAAATTGCCCATAAGTGTGCGTGTGATTGGCCACAGATCCCCCACAACCCTGAATAGGACAACAGGTTACAGAAAATGGATGGATGGGCTGAGTTACACAAGAACTGATCACCAGAAGACATTTGTCGTTTGCTGTATGTAAATGTTTTGGATTCCACAGAGACGATACTGAGCAAAAGCAAGTGATTTGTCGGCAATGCTTTGCGTCTGCTGGCAATTTACAGCATCTGATTAGTAATGTCATGTATACATTTAGGTTGTCATTAAAGATGTTCTAGAAATTAATGTTCTATGACTTTCTGTGAAATAAAAGTGAATTGTGATTGTACCAGTAGAGACTTTTTGGCAAGTTATACAGAATGTGAACTGGTATGATGAGAAGCATGATCCCCAGTGCTGCTGAATGGCAGCAAGGGGCTTTACTGGAAAATGGACAGACTAACAAAACAAAAGAGACCAGAAGGAGTCAAAACAAAGACAGGAGATAAAACATGCACTAAAAGGGACTGCAAATGAACACAGGAGAGACAGGCTCAGGAAACACTGGTAAGGATCATGCAGGAACAAGCACTATGCAGTACACACAGTAAAACAGGAACAAGCACAATGACCAACTGAGGAACAAAGCAAGGGCACTTAAATACACAGATAAGAAGAACATGATGAGGGACAGATGTGGACCATTATTAATTACACATTAGGAGCTTCAGGAACAGGTGAGGGTAATTAAGAATCACTAAGGACTTCAGAGACTAGGAGAAACTATCAAGATAGGTAAAACAGAATATACCTACAAAACTAAATGTAAACCGGGATATCTAAGAACTAAAATGTTAAACAAGGACCATTACCGAAATATATAACACAAGATAATTAACAAGGGGGTTCAAATCCACAATGGTAGTAATGCATAGTTCTCAGTCACACACTCAGACCATTCTGCCATATGGAAGCCTGGGGAATATATTAACAATTTTGAAGCACACTAGACTCGGGGAAGATTAACGAGATGGCCAGTGACCCTTGCTGGCCATACAGGGAAATGACAGTCAAGGTCTGGACTGATCCTTACAGTGAATTACTGATTTGCCTTTCACAGTAAAGACAGACAATTGGTAGATAATAAGTTCTGTTTTTCTAGTTTATTTTGGGTACATTTTCAACTACTTCTATATTGTAAAAATATTGTAGTATTTATCACAAAGATTTCAAATATTGCAATGTGATTTTTTTTTACATATTCATCCTTAGTATCAAGGCAACGTTTTAATATTTGAAATTATCCTTTTGTAGCAAAGAGTAATGTCCCATTTTGTATAGAAACAAACTGATGGAGTGGTGGACCAGTATCTCCTCGAAGTTGTCCAGAAGTCGTTCTCCATGGCCTCGCCAAACTCACACCCGAGTTTTTGCCTCAGCGACCAGTGTCCACCAGCGGGTTCGGGGATTGCCGCCGCGACAGGCACCGACCACCTTATGACCACAGCTCCGGTCAGCCGCCTCCACGATAAAGGCATGGAACATGGCCCATTCGGACTCAATGTCCCCCACCTCCCCTGGGACATGGGCGAAGTTCTGCCGGAGGTAAGAGTTGAAGCTCCTTCTAACAGGGGACTCCGTCAGATGCTCCCAGCAGACCCTCACTATACGCTTAGGCCTGCCAGGCCTGGCCGGCTTCCTCTCCCGCCAGCGGAGCCAACCCACCACCAGGTAGTGATCGGTTGACAGCTCCACCTCTCTCCTCAACTGAGTGTCCAATACATGTGGCCTCAAGTCCGATTACAAGACCACAAAGTAGATCACTGAACTACGGCCTAGGGTGTCCTGGTGCCAAGTGCACATATGGACACCCTTATGCTTGAACATGGTGTTCATTATGGGCAATCCGTGATGAGCACAGAAGTCCCATAACAAAACACCGCTTGGGTTCAGATCGGGGGGGCCGTTCCTCCCAATCACGCCCCTCCAGGTCTCACTGTCATTGCCCACGTGAGCATTGAAGTCCCCCAGCAGAACAAGAGAGTCCCCAGGAGGAGCGCTCTCCAACACCCCTTCCAAGGACTCCAAAAAGGGTGGGTATTCTGAACTGCTGTTTGGCGCATAAGCGCAAACAATAGTCAGGATCCGTCCCCCCACCCGAAGGCGGAGGGACGCTACCCTCTCGTCCACTGCAGCCCAGAGCCCAAGCCGTCTGTCGAGGTGAGCCCGACTACAGTACTGTGCAAAAGTCTTAGGCAGTCCAGAGAAATGTTTAAAGCTGTTTATCTGGGTAGCAAGTGTACTTTGGCTCAGAACAAAAAGCACAATTTAACATTAGAACATGTGCAAATTAAGAGTAACACAATAAAAACTAGTAATGAATTCTTCTGCTTTCTAAAAAGTTACTGAAATCTAGTTGGACGGCTAGATGAACGCCGCTTCAGTTCCCAAACTTCTCCTCAGGGGCACCTCAGCCGTTCCATGATTTTGTTAAATTTCACCAACAGCTCACTTAAATAATTAAATATATTGGTTTAAATAGTCAGTGACAGATTGACCAGCTGTATGAGCTGTGCTGTGTGATGGATGCAGGCCTGGCCACCAGGCGCTTGCCATCGAGCCACCCCCCCCCCCCCCAGGTTTTTCTAAATTCTGTTATGTGTAAATTTCTTATTTATTCTAAGCATTCTTTCTGCTATTTTAATCTATCAGATTTGCCTTCAGTGGAAAAGAATAATCATTAAACAAATGGCCAACTGCTGTGAAAACAGCAGTGCTTTAAGTGAAACCTAAAAGAGTTTTATTAATGTATGTCATTGGTTGCATCAAAGGTCTCAACAAGACTTATATTCTCCCACGAAGAATATCGTAGTTTGTGAAAAACGGGAAAACTACAGCGGAATCTTCGCTGCTAAACCCCCCTAAAAGTCCACAGTGACCAGGCGCCTAGACAGGTAGTAAAAGTACAAGTTTTGGCACCCACCATTGCCAAAATTGATCAATGGTGGTCTCCCCCCAGGTCAACAAAATCCACCAAGGTGAGCCCCACCCCCCCTAGTCAGCACAACGTACTGTGGGGAACTAAGGCAGAGATGCTAGATGCCTCATGAAATTTATTTCTGGCTACAGGCCTGGCAATGACTGCCCAGTTTATGTGAGGTGAACTTTATGAATCCAGTGGTGGGGACAGTAACATATACCGAGGCTATGACATAGCAGACAGTAAAAGATACATTCAGTGTTTTCCCATAATGCCAAATACTTAAATAGACAAAATAAGAGAAACATGGTGCTTGCGTATAAACAAACAAACAAACACATGGACAAATGAACAAACAAATAATTAGTTGCCATTTGTTATTTAAGAGTCCAGTTTAACAATGGCATTCAAACTGCGATGGGAGGCGGACTACCCTACCCTATCCTGAAAGTCCTTAGCAACCAACCTGATTACTGCTAGAAGACGTTGTCGTGGACGTGTCCTGTGCTTTGTGATGCGTACTGGACTTGGACATTTGAGGTTTTACCCAGACTCCCTCCACTTGAACAGTGAGTGTCCTGAGATGCATGTAATCCATGTTTTGTTTAATCAGGGAGAAAACATAGGGTTTTTTCTTCTAGTGAAGCAGTTTGACAATGACTTTATTAAAAAACATGCCCAGAACTTGTCCGCCATGATTGTGAGATTATGTCAACATATGTACTTCAAATTACCTGCGAAAGCTTACAGTACATTTCAGGTGAAGTATACAGTGTTTGCATATAAGTATGATTTTATTGTACTGTAATGGAACTAGTCATCCGGGCAATATGTATCGTTAATTTTTAATCTGTGGGCCCCCGTGACACAAGAACGGAGGTTCATCGAGAACAGGGTCGTCACTGCAAATTGTTTCACCTTGTGATGGACGTCCATGTCTTCATGAAGGGCAGCAACTATGTGGCCCTAAGGTGCACCTGTGAGCCTATAAACACACACAGGTCAGGTATCAAATTAAAACAATCCTCAGGGTTAATGAAGCTTTACCCGCTGATCACCAGAGACTAATAAGCTTCAGCCGCTGGTCTACTGCCAAATATGATCGCGAAGATCGCATTGCTACACTTGAATTTTTAATACCACAATTATGCCATTAATAAATCATATGAGGACATGTACGGATCCTTACTCCTGATCAGACACGGACTGTTGGAGGCTGTAGCAACATGAATAATTTATTGCCCTGTTAAAATATAATGTCAAAGCAAAAGCTGTTTCCCTTGCTTTTGATTAAAAAAGTAATTTGTCACAGTCTTAATAAAATAAAATTGTATTAGATGTTTGGATGATTTAACTATTTTCTCCCACATTTCTCCCTCCAATAAATCAAACTGCTTAACTTCTAAAATTGAAGGGAAATCGAAAATTATTTTTAAAATGCAACTTGCTAGTTTTCTACTTCTATTGCACGTGTTCCATCATAATCGGGAAATTGAGCAAGGAGCATGTGATCTTGCGCTGAACCACAGATATTCGGCTCCGCATCCTGCAGAGAGCAGTGTGAGGTGCGTTGCTTGCTGTGGGTCAGGCTTCCTGGTTGAGTTTGTTACTATTATTTCTGGATTTTGGTGGGAGTTGCCGGCCTTGTCAGCAGGGCTGCGGGGGCTCGGATGGCCGGGGTCCTGGCTCGGGTTTCGTGCTTGTCGTTAACCCGCTTCTTGTACCTGTGTTTTTTATTAGTTTCGCAGCTTCGGTGCCAGTGTCCTGTTTGCAGGCTTGTTGTAGTTATAATGTTTTCTAATGCACTCGAGTCCATTTTTTAATGATATTTATTTAGTGCACCGTGTACCGGAGCGGCCCAGCGGCCCAGCAGCCCTTACTCCTGCTGGTTACTGTTTTCATGCAGGTTCCACTCCAAGGGTCTCCGGAACCATGGGGCAGATATGCCTGGTGTTACCAGGGTGCTCAGTTTGGACTGTGCTTGTGAATTCTCATAAATATGTTTTAAAAGAAAACCGAGTCTTGGTTGTGATATTTAAATTCCGTTAGTTAGTGTAAGGTATGTGGTTATTTCTAACTGATGGCAAAGTAGCTCACCTCGCCCAATGTCCTGCACTCTTCCTTCGTATGGATCTTAATTCCTTACCTACTTTTCACTCTTTCTACCATTCCTCTGCAACTTTTTACCCTTTGTCCACCTCTAAAAATATCTGCATTCTGAACTAATTTTATTTGCTCAAATCTTGCATTTTTCGTGTTTCATGTCATATCAGTAAGTCTCATCCCAGCAACTTTCTTCTTCAATCACATGCCTCATTGCCGGTGTCCATTTCCCAGAATGCAATGCAAATTTCAATTTGTGTTTGTTACAGCACTGAATTGTGTCCATCAGCATAATGACAGTTGTAATGGCTGTGATTATACTGCTTGCATTCTTGTTTCCTGATGGAGCTTTTAAGCTCCCTGAAGAGAGAGATGGAGAAAGTGTGTGTGTGTGTGTGTGTGGGGGGGGGGGGGGGGGGGGTTTAAAAGTCTGTTTATGGGAAAGAGAGTGACTGGTAGGAGTCTTTCTATGTAGCTTGCAGAAAGGACATATTGTTTCAATGAGTCCTATGGCTGCCATTCTCTCTCCTGAGCACTTTACCATTGATGCTGTGTTATATTACACACAGTAGCTGTGTTATGAAGTGAGCAGAAGGCATTTTATATGGGGCTGTTTTATACAGTCATATGTAATTTGTCTTATGCT
The DNA here is from genome assembly GCF_023856365.1 of Brienomyrus brachyistius. NCBI lineage: Eukaryota > Metazoa > Chordata > Actinopteri > Osteoglossiformes > Mormyridae > Brienomyrus > Brienomyrus brachyistius. The sequence goes on from NC_064548.1 coordinate 16,399,224, forward strand.
TCATTAATTCTTAATCACTGCATTTTTTTTCTACTCAGAATAGATATATAAGATGTATTTCAGATTGCCTACATATAGTTAATCAAAATTTAAATAAATGATTTCTTCTGTTATAGAGCTATTGTTTTTCAATTTCTCTGAGTAGAATTGCACTTGTATTTAGATCTATTGGGATGAAATTTTAAATTCTCGACAGATATTAATATATCTGTGTATGTAGATTACCTAGCATGAGACTTCATACAGTAAATATACAGTATAGTACGTCTGCTTTTCTGTGTACAGGAAATATGCCGTGGGTTAAAGACATTTGTTTGCTGAAGGAAATGATTCTATGATTATGTGAAGGTTCTAACCTGACATTTTGTCACGATAAGAGACTGTTGTTGCCCAGTGAATGGAAGCAGACAGTTTACCTGATAACGTTTGTTTCGGTATTCCAGCAGGTAGGGCTGAAACGGAACAGCACAGGACTTCACTCCCCACCCCCCAGTTAAGGTAAGAAGGTATATCCGGGGGGGTAGGAGGCAGTACTTTTGAACACCTGTCCCACAAAAAGTCTCTGCATGGCTCTGACAGTGAGTATCAACAGACAGGAAATGCATGTAATCTAGTCATCAATCTCAGTTGGACTGCAGCCAACATGGCTCCCCACCAAAAGTATGCTTTAGAGTTGCTTTCAGCGATGTCTATACTCTGGGATCTTTAGCAGTGCTACTGCAGTGGTTGGCCGCACTGGTCACACTGGTCACCCCGGAAACATCCCTTTTTCTTCAGTTCCCTAAGAAACCTGGAAATGCTCTTAAGACCAAACTTCTGCATTACTGATTGTTAGGGTCTAATGGGATTTTATGGCTGTACGTGAACTTCTTCACTTTTCTAATGCAATTCCTGGTGGATTTAGTTAGTATTAATGCCATATAGAGCTTTTTTTTATATTCTGGTAGTTTTCCACCAAGTGTTCTGTATGTTATCATATAAATATTCTATACACAATTAGTGTTTAGAATTATACAGGTGTGCATGAATAATGCCAATTTTTAGTATCAAACCAATGTTCAAACACATTTCAGTATTCTGCTTTATGCTCTTGCAAATTTCATACTAGTTTTTTTAATCATACTGGTGTTCTGTATTACTTAAAAAAATCTAAAAATATTGGTCCCCCCAGTTTCTGATTTCTTATGACTATAATCTCTGCAAATTATGCATTAATAATAATCAGCACCAGACTGGTAGTTATAGGACACTTAAAGCAAATTAAGCTCACAAGAGTCTCTCCACAGTGTCCAGCATAGTGTCAAAGGATTTCCATGGATTAGTCTGTGTTCTCACACAACAGATTAGATTAGGCTTTGGGCGCAGTTCACATCATCATTGTCAGCTATCAAGAGTTTGACGGATGATTTATTTCCCAGGTCAGCAGTGGAGACGTTTTACTGGAATATGAGGAAAACGGTACTCTTATTACTTTACAATCATAAAGTTAGGTCACGAGTATCCGTGAATGCCTGTGTGTGTGTTTTTATAATTTTATTGTAGTGCTCATTAATAAAAACATTATAATAACCCACATCTAGGTAATGCTACTTAGGATATTGGATTATCCATTATTACTATTTAGAAAGATATATCTTAGAAAGAATTTCAAAAATTTTTTTCACTGAGTTCATTTTATGGAAAGAATTCCTCAGTGACACTGTGTCAGGATAGTCTATCACTGGGTGTTTAGAATAATATGCAAATAATGCTACTATTGCATCATTTCTTTGCTGTGCACTTCACATTTAATATGCTGCCTGTTATATTAAATACGAATCCGGAAAGTCAAACAGGCACATATATCACAGGGAGAGTATGGTGCTAATATTTGTTGCACGGGGTCTTAGATAAGAGGTTTCATCGCGGCATGGATGGACGTGACACGGATGGGGGGTAGCATGGGGCAGTGGGCTTTCAGGGAGACATGTGCTTTGCCGCAGTCTGAGATGGGAGCTGTCAAATTCATGGCTCAATTCAGCCCCCCTCCCCACTTCACCACCCCCAGCCTCATGTTTGTCTATCTGATCCTCTGGCCTATTGTTGCACTTTCAAAGCCCCGATCAGATGGTCATTATTTTCTCGTTTATCTCCCGCGCTCTCCCTCTGATTAGAGTAGTGAAGTTTAACAGTCGTCTCCACTGAGATGCTATCCTCTATCGGCGGCATTGTGGGCAGGTGCTGTTTTTTCGCGATGTAGCGCCGACAGAAAGTGTTTCGGCAAAAAAATTGCTGCCCAATTTCCAGGTAATTACTCCAGCTTCAATATTAATGAAATTTAAATTAAGAGCAATGGGATGAGGTACAGAAGTATAAATAAAATTCTAAAGAGTAAAAGCAAGCCTACAAGTAACAGAATGATTTTATTGAGGTTACATAAATGAATGTAATTTTTTGTAAATGGATAAATAGTAATGTAGGTAAAAACGTAACTATGTAACTATCTGAATTTTTGTTTCTTAATATATCATGCATATAAACCAGTTTACAAGACCATGTGGGACAAACAGTAGTGCAGTACAAGACAGTGCAGGACAAACAGTAATGCAGTACAAGACGGTGCAGGACAAACAGTAGTGCAGTACAAGACAGTGTAGGACAAACAGTAATGCAGTACAAGACAGTGCAGGACAAACAGTAGTGCAGTACAAGACAGTGCAGGACAAACAGTAATGCAGTACAAGACAGTGTAGGACAAACAGTAATGCAGTACAAGACAGTGCAGGACAAACAGTAGTGCAGTACAAAAAATATGTGCAGAAACTGAGCGCAATATAAAATTGCAAATGGACAGTAGCGATAATATTTGTTTTAGCTTTGGCTGCCATTGCACTGATGCCTAAACCCCTCCTCCTTTTTATTAAATAAGCTACTGGACTAGAGTCCTTCCAGGAGAGAGCTACCAGGGTCCTAGGCTGGGTTTCTCCTCTGACTCTCTCTGGGTGTTCAGTGGGTGAATTTTTATTTACAAGTTTATTTCTAATGATTCATGCAGACTTTGATAGTTTTTTTAATGTCACATGCATAAGTGCACTCTGCTTAAGTCAGATTCAGGGGACAATTTTGTTAACCTTAACAGTATTAGATATTTATTGGCTAAACGGGTTGGGAGAGGATTTGGAATTATCAAGTCAGTAAGTAAATGGATAATTTGCAGACAATGAGGAATTCGGGTTATTATGATAACTACTTTAGCATTCATATTTACATAATCACATAATGTCTGGAATATGCAATTAGTTTTCTTTTTTATATTACATTACCATACTAAATAAAAAAGGGAATTATAAAATGTTGTGTGGAAGAGGATTTACTTGAGTGAATGGAACCTGCTTTTAAGAGCAAACTAATTTCCTTGGTTTACCGTAAATGCACTTCTCAGAAACGCAGTGGAATAAAACGTAAACATTAATGGCATTTTCGATTTGCATGAAAATGCTGTTTAATGATTGCGAGTAGCTAACTATACTTAATGTTCTTTCTGTTGCATGCCGAACCTGTTTAGCTATAGTGCATGTCAAACTTTTTTTTCACGGTGTAATTATTGGCTTACAGCTACATATAGTTTCGGCTGATTTTCTTGCACTGGCAAAAAATGCAGTCTGTCCAGTGTTATGTTTGTGATTTGGGTTTAGAAAGGCTGTAAATATTTCATAAATTTCAAAGATTAATCTCCACGCGTGGATCCTTGAAAGTGTAGCGAGCAAACTAACGTTTGAGTTAGGCGTCTTCCTTTTCCTTCATACAAATAAAGGTTAGATTTAAAGAGCTGGCAAGAGGTTACTTTTTCCTCTTTGAGTCTTCTGAAGGCATCTCAGAAGCGGTGAGAATCACTCATGAAAAATAAAGGAGAGGAGAAAGAAAGGATGGAGTGTAGAGGAAGCAAAGGCCATGTGGAGAGTGCTGCTTTGAAGGCCTCGCCCCCCTCGAAGGATGACCTCATTTAGGATGCGAGGAGTCAGGAGCGGAGGGTCGAGGACGCTGTCCAGCCGGGCTGAATATGGTGGAGCTGTGTGAGGCCGCAGGTGGGGGGGGGGGGGGGGGGGGGGCCGCATGCCTCCCGAGCCGCAGGGCCAGGCCACCACTGCTCCGCCCTTTATCCTTGAAAAGAAAAGGGCCCAAGCTCACACAAGCTGAAACTTTTACCGTCTTTGTCTGAAATAGGAGGGGAGGACCTGGCAGGCAGGGAAAAGAGCTTCCCCCCTAATTTGGCCTGGGGGAGGCCCCGAACCTGCTGGTGGGTAGCGGCTGGCCGCTGGGGTCCTGGCAACGTTAAATGGGCAGAAAGCGATGGGAAGCGGAGGTCGGGGGGCACGGGTACACTGCGACTTTCACTGAGGGGCTTTTCATTTTCTGTTATTACTGTGTCTGATTGCATTTGTGCCGCATTATGCCTGTCGTGAGGCAAGGGCGTGGGGGTGGGGGGTGAGATTATAAGCTTCAGGCTGTCAGGACAGAGGAAGGGAGGGTGATAAATGTCTACTGTTTTTCACACTTGGGTGGTGGGAGAGAACTCACTTCTTTTCGTCAAGTTTGGTGTTTGTATGTGCTATTTCAGGACGGCACAGTGATGCGGTGCACTGCTGCCTCACAGCAAGAAGGTCCCGGAGTCCTTTCCGTGTGGAGTTCGGTTCCTCTCCCCATGTTCATGTGGGTTTCTGCCGGGAGCTCCGGCTTCCTCCCACGGTCCAAAAGCGTATGGGGCAGGCTGGTTGGCGAGTCTAAATTGCCCTTGTAATTGTGTGTGTGCCCTGCAGTGTGTAGGTGACTGCCCGGGGTTGGGGCCCGTCTACGCCCCTTGTTCTCGGGATGGGCTCCAGGCCTGCCAGTGACCCCAGTTGGGATTAAGCAGTTATGGTGCTGGATGTGCCATTTCTTGTAAGCTTTGTGGTTGGGATATTGCAGTGTATTCCTTACGCATACAATCAAAGCCAAAATTCTAGATGCATAATTATTTCAATAATGCATTTAGATTTTGTATGAATATTTGTGAAATATAAATATTTAGCATTTGTAGAAATAGAAAATAAGTCTATAAAAATCAGGTCATTATTAGTTCTACAGCCATGTGCTGAACGTTAACTTGATGCGTGACAACTGGTTCAAATCTAGTCATTGTTGGCCTGAGTAGTCAAATCAACGAAATGTGTTAAAAGTCATTGTATATGAGTCAATAAAATTATCCCTGCTGGAGACATTAAGACGTACGCATGGGCTGCATTCGCTGCGCTACTGAGTAATTTGCCCTGGCTTGTCTACATGTGAGAGATGACGCACGAAAAACGGTTCTGCGTAAGGTGGGTGAAAATTTTGATATTGTGATACACTTACAATTAGAGTGTCTTGTATCAAAACGCATTTTAATATATTTCTGCTCATTTCTAGGCATTACGAAATAGTTGGTTTCATCTCCAGCCCACCTGGGCACAATCTCTGCATCACTGAAGTATTACCAAACCATAAGCAATCTATCAACCATGGCTTCCACTTTCCGGCACTCTTACGTCACTCTCAGGCATCTATGACCAGTGGAAATTCAAACGTCGTGTGAATATTCACCTCATCATGGATCTATTTAAATTACTGAAAGAACAGTAATTATAAATTAGGCATCGTAATTGGTTTGTGTATGAATTTCAACAGGAGGACCATGCACCTCTCCAAAAGGGCCGCAACATTAGTAATTACTGTCTGTGGGGTTTTAATCAGCCTCCTTGCCTCCATTATCGTAACACCCCCCCGCACCGTGCTCTAATGCTTATTAATTCCACACCCCTATCCACCGGGCTGTAGCAAATATGTCTTTGCGGGCTGGCATTTAATTGAATTAGTCCAGCTGGGTTTTCCGTTGGTCCTGCCTGTCTTGCCGGTATTGTCAGGACGTTCCAGTACTAACACAATTACTGATTGCTTTTAGATAGCCAGAAATATGATTGGGGGGGTGGGCTCACACTATTATAGCCCTTATTAGTTTCATTCAGAATCTAGAGATAAACAGGGAAGTTTTATTTGCTGTGTAATGAGATTATGCTTATTAGGGTAAGGGTACATGACCCTTCTGCGGGGATTACAAAGCGTCAGGAAGAGATAACGAGACAACGATATACCATGGCTACATGCCCCCAACACGTGCTCTCTCTCTCTCTCTCTCTCTCTCTCTCTCTCTCTCGCACACACACACACACACACACACACACGTTTGTATTCATATCTTTGTGGAGACCATCCATTCATTTCTATGGGAAAAACTCTAATCCCAACAATGACGACCTTAACCCCTACCCAGCCCTAACCTTAACCATAAGTTACCAAACGAAATCTAACACTTTTTGGCTACTTTAGTTTTTTTGATTCCGTTCACAGATTTTTATAAAATTGCGTTTCCCCTCGTGGGGAGTGAAAAAATGTCCCCACAAGGTCAAAGTAACAGGTTTTTATGACATTGTGGGGAAATTTGGTTAAGGAAGGATGAAGGTGCAGCTGTTTTTGTGATTTAATAGGCACCCTCCTCAAGGCCTACCTGTGTGCAAAGTGATTTATGGAATCAGGTCAGAAGGTCAAAATGCAAGAAAATATAGTCAAATTTGTGCGTCTGAAATGAACAAAGAGTATTGCGATCGTTCTCTGTAAAGCAGTCTCCCAGTTTTTGTTTAAACTATTTTATCAGATTATTAAAGTGTGTTAAACAGCGTTTTAATATATATTTCTTTTGTTTAAACAAGGATTAGCTATTAGTGCTTGTCTTTGAGATTTGATATTTATTTCCTTTATGTATTTCATGCCAATAAAAGGTACATTTTCTGCGTCTTTTTGTTTCAGATTCTATGGACCTGTATTGGATAAGAGGTCGGGCGATGAGGGACGGATGCCCATTGTAGATATTTATTGAGAAGAGGCTATTGAAATTATATCAAAGAACGGTCCCAGTGAACCTTTATTTCCCAGGGTAAATGTCAGTGTGGCCAGCGACATGACGCCACAAACACATGCGAGGCGCCAATAAATGTAGGGAGCGGACGCAATTTACGATAGCGACCCCATTTCGCCACCCACAGCCTGACCGTAACGGAGAGCGAGGGCGGAGGGAGTGGAGGAGGCAGCTGAAGGGGTCTCAGCATGGCAAAGTTTCCTTTCAGACATACTCTGCTGCTTTTGGGTAAAAGAAGAAAAACTCTGGGCTCAATTAGCCGCGGCGGCGGTGAGCATGCGCTAATGAGTCCGTGCAGGAAAGTGGTTAGCGGGGATATCTTCCCTCTTCTCGTCCGGCACATAGCAACCATTGTGCTTCATTGAGCGCAAAGAGCTTCATTTACAGCTTCTGACCCGGAGCAGCTGGATAACCGCACTAAACCAGCCTCTTATATTAGCCCTTCGTCTGATATCCATTAGCGTTAGGACCTATTACTCTGGTAATGAATGACACAGCTCCTCATTATAAAATGTAGTAGGTAATGCTGACATTATTAAAGGGAGAGAGCCCCCGCACCCATTACTAGTGCTTCTCTAAGTGATAAAACCATTACAGCCCCCGCACATAAATAAAAAAAAAAAAGGGTGTTGCAGTAATTGATTAATGGAACAATGGTCAGAATATAATCATAACTGTCAAGCTTTGAAAGGAAGGGAAAAAATGCACAGACATGAGAACATTTATATTTCTATAATAGAAATAACAGCATGAAGCTTCATTTTGTTGTGGGATAACAGAATAACCCATTTAAATAAGACTTATGTTATCCTAGTTTTGTCCCATTACAGAATATGGGTAGTGCTGTGTCAAATAATGATTTGCTGATAAACTTCTGTCGTCTCTGATATATTGTTTGTGTTGATTTCAGTGCATTTCGGCGGCTGGGCAGACAGCAGTAACACTGTAATAATATGTATGCAGATTACCGTAGACTGCTGATAAAGACCATTTCAGCGTATTAAGCTTGACATTTTTCGCATGCTGAACATGAGACACCTTAGCTGAAAACTGACCTTGAAAGTAATGGCTGCCAACGAATGGAATAATGTGAGCACAGACGCAGATCAGAGACGCAGAAAGATCAGACGTAACACGGTGAGTGGCAAGTCTGAAAATATATTTCTGAAAATTGAATGGCTTTACAATTAAGGTTAGTAAATTGAAAAGCCTTATACGAATCTCAATACCTAATCACTTGGGTTTTAAGAGGTCTTTATGATAAATTGTTCATGGCGTTGCATTTGTTGGCTTTTAAAATGGGCGTATTTCAGGCAGGTGGAGCTGGAAAATGCCTTTGTGTCAACAGGACTAACTGCAGTCTATGTAAAATACATTTATAAATACCATGGACACTCGAATTCTCCCGGTAGTACTTACCCGTGCTTGAATTAAAGAGCCATTTAACACAAGCCCACCTGTTGCCAGCACATGCATTGTGGTTTCCCTACATCGCACCTGGCTGAAAACAATGCAGTGGTTTCCATGGACCAGGTTCTGAATGGTTACCAAGAGTAAAGTGACCTCTTGGCAGTATGTGTCACTTTAAAAACAGAAAGACACCCCATTGGATGCTGAAGGACGTGTCCCTGAGCATTGGCCAGTCAGATATCAAAGGAACCTGAAAAATGCACCATCGAAACGTCACAAATTGAGAAAGACGATTGGTGCGTCTTAGCGCGTCATCTTCCCTTCAAACATATTTGTTCATCGTGCAATTAAGTTCTTAATTTTTATCCATATCCACATCATACGCTGGTGGATTTCAGCATCTTATTGATGTTTTGTTACAATGACAAGGGCATATGAAAGTAGCGAAAGCCTCATACTCGTCACCTCACCACGGTGTCCCATTCTTACAAGAAGCATTTCACAGTGACTTATAATCCCTCAGCAACCTCTCCAGAACTGGAATAACCAATGTCTTTGGTGGCATCATTGCAGTTGGAGCTTCCATAGCTCATTATGGAAGTTTTGGTTAACGCCCCATGCAGGAAGCTGGAGACTATTCTCCGTCCTCACGTGTTTCTGTGACTCCTTGATGCTCATAAGAGGAATTTCAAATGTTAATACATCCCAGTAGACCTACACTGGTGGGCTTTTCTTATTTCACCCTTAGTAGTGGGGGAATCATTTGAAAAGTGCAAATAAATTGATTGTATTTGTCGTGCCGAGTGGGGACAGAGGATCGAGAGACGGGAAGTCGGGGAACGAAGGGTTTAATCAACGGCGAACACAACACAACGTTAATGACAGCACTGGGGAACCACACTGGAACGCGGACTGAAATACACAGGACTAATGACTACAACTCAAAACAGCTAATGGCACAGGGATCCCACACGAGGTTAACAAGGGGGGCGTGGCACACAGGAGATTCGGACGAGCGGGGCGTGACAGAAACCCCCCCCCTCCCAAAGGCGCGTCCTCCGGGCGAGGAAGGGGGGCGAGGAAAGAGACCAGGGACACGACAAAACCTGGGAAAACAAAAGCAAAATCATCAACGCACCATGGACCACAGTGTGTGACATCTCCTCTATCATAGCCAGTATTACCTTTTTTCAGCATTATGTGCTACAGTAGCTCTTCTGTGGGATCTGACCAAACAGGGTAGCCTTTGCTCCCCACGAGCATCAGTGATCCTTGGGTGTCCATGGTTCACAGATTGGCCTTCCTTGCCAAAAATCGCCCAGATCCTTACGCTTGGCCATTTTTCCTGCTTCCAACACTTCAAGAATTAACCATTAGCCTGTATATGATTGCACCCCTGACAGGTGCCACTGTAACGAAATAATCAATGTTACTCCCTTCACCTGTCAGTGGTTTTAATGTTATGGCTGATTGGTGCATGGGTGATAATGGTATAAATGTTTTACAAAAATGTTCATAAGTAATTGGATATTCTTCTGTTGGCTTGCTGAAAAACCTGCTCAGCTCTTGTTGCTGAAATGCAGGCGTGAGTAATCAGGTACACTGGGTCATCCCTTCCCCTATATCGCCATGCTAGAAGCATGTCAAAGTCATTCTTTAGAAACCTGGAATCCTGTAAATGCTCCACAAGTGACTGTGGACGTGTGAAGATGCTCAAGCCCTAGCAGGAACTGAAAAAAAGCAAAGACTATTAAGAGAGTCAGGAACCCCTGTTTGTTTGGGTCAGGCCTCCTGAACTACATTGTGACAGGTTGCTTTGACGGAGGAGCCAAACCGAAAGTAAGATCAGGGAATTCTTGACCTGCAAAGCCATAGAACTTCTAATGGCGTTATATAATCAGAAGAACATAATAGCTGGAAGCTTAAAAACAAATTGAAACATGAACATGTGTAAACATATAGCATGATCAGGTCTATCACTGGTCCATTTTATTAGGAAAAACTACTAGAGAGATCAAGTAAACAGCAGGTCCTCACCTAGAGATCATCCTTTCTGGGATAATAACCAAAAATAAGAAAAGGAAGGATTCTTTATTTGACCAGCTGTACAAACAAATTATGTGAACGGGAACGTAAGTAAAAGGGGGAGATGCCAGAATCCCAGTTTGTGACCTTTCTGTGGACTACACCTCTTCCTCTGTGAGCTTCTGAGAACACAACGCAATGTTATATCCCACCATCCTCCACGGTTATGCAGCTGTGAGTTACTCTGGTTATTCAGGGAAGGGCATGAAGAAAATAGGAAGTTCACATTGCCTCCACTCCAAGTTTCATAATAGGTGGGGCAGTGCATGACACTGATGTTGTATCCCCCTTAGCCAGTTCGGTAAATTGCTATTTGAGAGACTCTTCTAGACTCAACACAGATTTATATGTTTGGTACAAACCCTCGGCTTTGTAGCATCTCCCCTCTCTTCTCTTGGAGCTTTCGAGAATGATCCCATGTTTCCCCATTACACTACAAAAACTTAGAGCTTTATAGACCAATGGAAATAGATCCCAGTGCTCTGCTCCAATGACCAATTAAAATCCCTGAATCAGCTTCCTGATATCTTCATCTCTGGAAGCATCTACGCTGAGGACAGAGAGTGAAAATCCTCATGTGAAAGCTGGCCTGAAAACATGCGCCAAAACTGATACTTAACATTTCACTACTTACGTTTAATGTGTATTCAGTGTAGTAGAGCCAGACGAGCTGTATCATTGGTAATGATTCTCAAAAGGCCACACCTGCAACCTAAACTGGTCTTTATTTCTTGAGTAAATAACAATTTAACCAATTCCTTTTGGTATCAAAAAATTACTGAAGCATGAAATAGTACAGCTGGGTGGCTTTGTGCCTACCTGCTAAATATTTAGATACAAAAAAACGAATACAAAATGAGCCGTGCAAACATATGATGACTTTATTACATATAAGGTGTCTGTAAACAGATTGTGGTGATAAAAACTCACTACTATTTAAACGCCCAAAGAAGACAGACTTTGATTACATTTTCAACACTAATAACCCAAAGAATGCAATGAAAAAAGATCAGAGACTACAAACCAATAATTAGATGGGGTATTTAAAAAGATTAACACCATTAATATATGTGGGAGCTGCCATGTGAGAGAGTAATGAGGCTGCATTTAGTAATTCCTGTTGATTAATCTCAACAGGTACCGCCTGCCTTTTAATGTGGCCCTCCTCGGTTTGGCAAAGACAGACTGCTGTAATGACTCTGTGATGAACAGCAATCTTGCCATAATGGTATAGCAGTCTGCTCAGATATGTTTTCAGTTACGGACACAGACCCACTCACAGTGCTCTCTTGATTTCTTTCGTAATTGGTCCAGTGGACTGTCAATCACTCAACAGTACAGCCCATCATTGGTGTAGACACCTGTGATCTGATAGAAGGACATGCTTCACTTAGGGCTCCTATTGATTTTATTTAGTTATTTTGGATTCGGAAGACCATACATAGTCATTTTTAATTAAAAATAAGTATATGAACCCTTTGGAATTAACTAGTTTTCTGCATTAATTGGTCATAAAATGTGATTATTGTATTGTTTTTGCACATCATTCAAACATTCACAGTGTAGATAAAAGTATGTGAATCCTTAGGCTAATGACTTCAACAAAAGCTGAATGGAGTCAGGAGACAGCAAACCTGGAGTCCAATAAATGAAACGATATTGCAGAGTTGGATTACAGCAACTCCCACATTTTGAATTTGCTATTAACAAGAAGTGTCTGCTGAGGTGATCCATGCCTTGCAAACAAAGAGATTGCAGAAGAACTACGATCTAGAATTGGATATGCATAGAGCTGGAAAGGGTTACAGAGTCATCGCAAAAAGTTTAGATATTCATCAGTTCACAGTTAGACAAATTGTTTTAACTGAAACAATTTCGTATTGAGGCAACTCTTCCTATAAGTGGGCTCCCAACCAAGATGACGCAAATGACACAACACAGAATGCTCACTGAAGTAAAGAAAAAGCACTGAATTAACAGCTAAAAGCTTGAAGGAATCATTGGAAGTGGTTAAGATCTCTGTTCATGAGTCTACCGCATGTAAAGCATTGAACATGCATGGTGTTCATGGCATGACATCAGAGAGGAAGCCACTGCTCATCAACAAAATAAGGGCACTGCTGTATCCCAGGAGCTTTCCAAAGACCACCTTCACACTCTGCACTGCTACTGAGAAAATGTCTTTTGGACTGATGAGACTAAGGTTGAATTGTCCAAGAAGACCACGTGACACTATATATGGCATAAAAAGGGCACAGAATACCGATATGAAATCATCTTCCCAGTGGTGAAGTGCGGTGGAGGGAACATCGTGATTTGAGGAGCTTTGTTGCTTCGGAGCCTGGATAGCTTACCATCATCAAGGGGGAAATGAATTCCCAAGATTATCGAAATATCCTACGGGATAATTCCAGGGTGGCTGTCTGCCAGCGGAGGCTCGGTAGAAATTGGGTGATGCAGCAGGACAAGGACCCTAAACATGAACGTAAACCTACTACGGTGTGGCTTCAAAAAAGAAAATCTGCCTTTTTCCAGTGGCCCAATCAGAGCCCAGACCTTAACCCATAAGAAACGATGTGGAATGATGTCATGAAAGCCACTCACACCCGACATCCTAAGAATATGCCTGAGCTGAAGCAGTTCTGTAAGAAAGAACTGCCCAGAGCTCCTCCTGAATGTCATGCAGGTCTGATCCACAACTACAAGAAGTGCGTGTTTAAGGTCATTGCTAACAAAGGAGGTACAACCAGTTATTAATTAAATCCAGGGAATCACTTACTTTGTCTGACCTACTTTGTGAATGTTTAAATGATTTCTTCAATATGTACAAGAACAATACAGTAATTTGTGTGTTATTAGTTAAAACAGAGTATGCTTGTTTATTGTTGTAAAATTAGATGAAAATCAGATCACATATTACGATAATGCAGAAAACCAGGTAATTCCAATGGGTCTGCATACTTTTTTTCTACTCTTCAGAATTTTCATTATTAATAATTGTTGTTTGATCATAATGGAGAAGATCATCAGTAAAGGTATATTTGGTTTTGGGCTGGGTGCTGACTGAGACACGTCTCTGTCTAGAAGGCATACTGTATATAAAACCCCGACTAATCTCCTTATCACTGTTCTTTATGAAAGAATCTTTAAGGTTGCGTACATGATGTAGACTCTCATTGAAGTGTAGGACATAGCAATCAAATTCAGAAAAGCATGTGTCTCTGAAAACTCCAACATGCCATTTTCCAAGACACTGTGCACATTGCAGGACCTGGCACTTCCCACAAATAAGCATAGAGTTTTGTTTGTTTGTCGTCAATACATATTTATTTTTTTTAGATGAAAGCCTTAACATGGTGCTGAAATGCGCCACTTTGTAGTCCAATCGGTTTACGGTGCTTTTATAATGCACTAATGGTTTTCTAACTTGCATAATGCTGTGACTAGGGTATGCATGCATCCGATTATGCATCCCAACTTGCTTTTGCTCAGTGGCTAATAATTGGCAAGTTTTCACTATGTAACACAGCTTTAAAGGTTATTCATATGCTCTTTTGTTAGCACCAGCTGTTGAAGCCTGACTTTACACGACATCCGAAGGCCGTGAAATTGTTTTCCTTATTATAGCAAAGTGTTTTCAGTAGATTTTCAGTGGTAAATCTTATTAACTTACAGCTGCAGTTATACTCTATGAAAAATTTGATATTCATTGTAAATCCTTCAATGCTAAAAGTAACTAGAATGTTCAGCCTAAATAATCTCTGCAATTTACAGTCAAACAACTCGTATGTATTTTTACTAAAACTATCTGGATGGAATAGTTTTAAAATAGAGTGATTTTAGTAGTAAAATTTCACATAAGGATAGATATATATGTATAAATTCTGTACTATACTGCCCAGTGTCCGGTCCTGCCTCCCATATCCACCTGACCCTCCTGTCTCCTCCCTAGTGTGACCCTAACAAGCCACGCCTGTTACTCGCTTGTCTTACCTCCCATTCCTAACCCTCATGTTAATCACTCCCAGCTGCCTCTTATCAGCTCTTCGTTAGTCTATTATATACGTGCTTCCCACTCCTGTGTTCCCCAGTCCAGCCATTGATGTTGCTCCTCCTGTCAGCCCCTTGTCTGATCCTGTTCTAGCTCTCTCGTTTTGATCCCTCGTGATCTTGTTTACTTCCAGTCCGTGTTTAACTTTAACAATGCAGCTTTTGTTTCATCAAATGGCAGTCCACAAGTCTTTCATCCCTCGTAACACCCAGAACACGAGCTTAGTCCTTAAGATACCTCTAAGCATATCTGCAGTGAATATACATTTTCAATGAAATAGTTCAGATTCATACATGCATAAAAATATACCATTCAGGCAAAATATTGATAATTCTTAGAACAGATTATTTGGAAGTTACAGATAAGAAGGATTCCTCAGGGTTTAAGAAAGTGCAAGGCAAAAACAAAGTATTCCTGTACCAACCTATGTTAACTTGCTAACTATGTCACTTTTGCTGATCAGATTACATAACTGGTGTTTTTATATTCACAATTGCTTATTCATGCCAAAGGCAGTTACTGCTGTTGTACATTTCAGTTACAGTACTGTGAGAAAATTCAAGCTGTTAAAGCCAACAGTAACTGCGATTATTGTTGAAGAAATGGCACAAAACGCACATATTTTCTCCTGTATTATTCTGTCCCATGATGCAGCCCCTCTGTATAATAAATTGCTTAGATGAGAGAATTTGGAACAACACAGTGGAACTAATTGTATTACTTTTTCCGAACTTGTCATTAAGTCACTGGAAGTCTAAACGTCATCACACGTATTTTCACCGTCTAATACTTTTACGAGGGGGACTGACGCAGTACCATTGCTAGCAGGGACAACTGGGCCTACGTTAAACTTTGCAATGTAATGATAAGAAACTGCATTACAAAATCTTTAAATGGCAAAATGATGTTGGGATTAGATGCCAGATTTTAAAATTGCTTAACTGTCCAATAATATAACAGTTCTGTAAACCTAAACGGAAATTCAGAGGATATTTTTGAGAATGTAGAAAACCAAAGAAACAGTGACGACTTCACAAATTCAGCGCAAGCCCCACCTCCGCCTCATGAAAGCCCGAAGCCCCCTTTCAAACTAAATGCTCAATACCGTTTGTCGTAGAGAGGGAACAAAAAGTGGCTATTTATTAGAATACTTATGTATTGTTCCAAGCCACACAAAAAGATGCTTCATTATGTAAGAAGGAGCTGTTGTGCCGAAGGAAACAATGACTTGAAATCGTCTTTAAAGTCTATCAATAACGAATTTCACTTTCGTTTCTCTCCCTCTCAGTGTGTATGTGAGTGGTGGGCTGGGGAGCTGGGGACAGCAGGAATTGGCACGCTTGCCCGTTACAATATCGTAGGCATGGTAAGGTTTTCCGAAGGCTTTCAAATGCAAGGTCTGTGGATAGGGGAAGGGTTTAGTAACAGGGGTGACGACTTTTTTTTTTTATTTCTTCATCGCTGTCAACGAATGAAGGACAAAGCATTTCGCGTAAGTCTGCACGACTTAAAGCAAAACGGACACTCTGCCGTATATCCATTTAAGCTTGACTGAGCGCTCAGAAATTGATTTGAACGACGCTATTCTTAATGAACATGCTAAGATGTGTTGTAACTTGATCGCTTGTGTCTGTAGTATGAAGCATTACAAAACGTCCGTATGCAATTTAGTGTTAATGAAATATGTAGCTCTTACACCAATGGCACCATCGCCAGCTTTGCGCAATGGTCCAAATCTTACGCATATATTTATACCGTATATTTTTAAACCGATATATTCTTCTCAGTATTGTTGTTGGTCGACTGTAGCTTAAAAAATCTATTATTAGCGCATAATCATCATCTAAAGCTGTCAGGATGTTGTCCGATATACCTACTCATTTAAGGCAAGAGTACTGTATTAAGTAGTTTGGGTTTTCTTTTATGTGCTTGTCGCGGATTCAAAAGTGATTTTGTTTCATAAATTAATAATACCATTGAAATACCTCAATAGGAACAGAGGTCTCCGATTTCGTTTGATTCGCTAACTATGTCAATCAATCAATCAATCGGTACAACAAGTGGGTACTGAAATTCTGGAATTTTATACGCACTAACCGATTGAATTTATAGCGATTGAATGTGAAAGGCTACTCTCTGAGCTGTCTAATTAATTCATACAATTTATGCATTTACGTATTTTTTTTTATTGTACATCCCTCCAATGAATGCTGCAGACTTGAATTGGCCGGAGGATTCCATATTCTTTGTGGTTTACGTGTTTCTATTTCCTACTTTCCTACAAAATGGGAAAAGAAAAAAAAAGTTATGTGTCTTCATTTACAGTGCCGATAATTTATAAGGTAGTTACTGGCATGTAATTATGTCACTGGGAAATCTGAGAACTGTTCGTCAACAAGCAACTGGAGACACTGGGGTTGTCGAGGTCTCGATAGGCAGACCCAGCTCTCTGTGCCATTGGTACAAAACACTTTTCCACAGTTCCGGGCAGTTTTTTCTATTATAAATAAACCCACAACAACAACAACAAAAAACGTATTATCCATTAAAAATTTTGTCGCACATGAAAGACTTTGTAATGTAACGTTTTATTAACTATTAACATAGCCTACGTGAATTGACTGCTGTTTATTATTCAAAATGGGAAAATATGATTGCGATAACTTTGAAATGTGTGCCGCGCAGTTATGTATAAATTGCTACTGGTCACTTTAACTACTACTATAAATAATTTACTAACCAAGTCGTCTCTGGACTCCCTGCCTTCATAGCACGAACTACATCTGCAATTGTAGGCTATTGAGTTGTACACTAAAACATGTCCAACAACTCTGATGTCAAATATCACAGGGACAATGTTCCAAAATGTTCCCCGATGTCAGTGGAACCAAGGGGGATGGATGGATGGATGGATAATATCCAAATCTAAAAAAAAATGAGGCGATTATTTTATTTGTCGAATTTGTACAGCTACTTTTGTTATTTGTGAGGTTATTTGACGATGTTAAGACAGCAAAACAATGATTATTCTCTAATTCAGTTCAACTAAAAATGTCCCCTTTGCTTTTATTTTACGCTAAACCTGTTATTTGTGAAACTATATGGCGACACAAAGCAAGACGGATATGCAAAAACAGGTCGCTTTGACATTTTATAAAATTTATTTTAATTATTTAAAAAATAATAAGCCTAAATTATCCCAGGACATGGTCCTCGGCATGCAGTAACCCCGTCCGCCGCCAGTAAACGTTTGATATCCTGTGAGCAATGCGCAGAGTCAAGGTGCCCGTTAGTAATGGCCTACATATTGTGCCTCAAAAAAAATTTAAGTACATTCAAAATAAAGTATTCCAACGAAGAGATTATCCGCAGATCTTTCTTTCCTGACCACTTCAACTATTATTAGAAAAAAAATACTTTATTTTTATGCATATGTAAAGTTTTTAAAACCAGTGAAATAGATGACGATATTTATGAAAAATAAAACATTACATCTACTCTCATCCAATAAAGATAAAATAATATTTAATAATCCAAATAATTAAGCCATATTTTGTTTGGGTTCACATTGTCTTAATTCTACACTTATAGTGACTGATATAACCTTTGTGAATTAATAATCATTCACGCCCCCACCCCCTCACGCCACAAACTGATTTTGAAGTAAGTCTAAATAACAACTATCGCTTTTATCAACAGAAAAATGAGATATTTTAGATAAATACAGCGCAAATAATATAAAAATCTACCCACGAACTTCTAAACGTCTACCATGGTTACGGTTGCTAGGATAACATTTAATAAACGTAATTTATTTATAAATGTTTGTTTTTGGTTGTGTCACTTTCCGATATGACCTGTTCTTTACAATTAATATAACAGCTTTAGAAAGACAGACGGCTTTGTAGATATGCTAGATAGATAGATAGATAGATAGATAGATAGATAGATAGATAGATAGATAGATAGATAGATAGATAGAATAATTGCAAACCGGCAAACGTTAAAGGTAAGCCCCTAATTAACCAGAATATGACAGTCTATACAGTACTATACCGTATAACAATGAATAACACTATATGTTCTCCTATTATGTTCAATTATCCTACTAAGGTATTTCCTGTTGAATGGCTTTTTGTTTATTTAGTTGTTATTATTTGTGAAGTGATAGTAGGCTTCACCCCTGTCTGTACATCTTAATAGTATCTTTAATAGTCACCCCAGAAATGTGGTCTAATTTCAATTTGATGGCGAAAAGATAATTGCTCATCATATTTGGTCTCCTGTTTTTTCCCTTAAACATGCTTTTAAAACCGTATAGCAGTGCCAGGACATTCGGTCGCGTGCTTCATGAATATTGACGATTTTGTAACCGCTCTTCTGCCAAACCATTTACAAAATTCAATTAGACCTGTATTGAATTATCCCATTCCATATCATATCTACATTAGCTTAATTAAAAGCTATAAAATCTGATATAATTATCAGGCCGTTAGCTGTGTATTGGGGATGGAATATTTTGTTTTCTTTTGAATTACTGGCTGATTGCGGTTTTCAGAACAGGTCAGCTGTGAAATTCGTATTATGTTCCCGGCTTGTTCGCGCGGTAAGCCCTAGTCTCGTGCTTACTCCATGCAGTCCTTATATATTAAGGAGTTGATGTAAAAATACATGAAATGTTAGAGTGTAGCAATCTGTATAAAGATTAAAAGATTTTAAGTCTTAGAGTAACCTCCGAAATTCCGATTGCCTTTACTGTTGTAGCTACGAAACTCTCATTTAATACCTTTAATTTTCTTTTTCTTTTTGTTTCCGAAATTTAATTGCGTGATTGGGGAAATTTAAAGTAAATAAATAAATAAATAATATGCTCTACATGTTCATCCGTATGTGTCTTAGGATTGGCCTTTTTTTAGTGTAGTTACTGGAGGAAGCTAAATGCAGTGATCATGTTTGCCCTTGGTGTGCGGGGCGCTGTCTTTCAGCACCACCGCGCGTATTCCACCGGTATCCATCACCAGCAGACGGCGATCTACTGCGAACTATGACGGCTGCTGATCGATTGTGTTGCTTTTACCTATACTAATATAATAACAAATTATGCGCTAAGTTCCTTTTAAGGTGTCTATAGAAGACACCAAATGTCTGTTTTTAGGGCCTTACACATAGGCCTACGGTCTGCTTCTGGAGTTTACTAAAGTATATCAGTGTGTTGTATTTTTATTTTAAGCAAATGTACAAGAACCCCATTATGAAAAAAACCCCAAAACCACAAAGCATAAACATATCTTTGTAGTCACCAACTATAAAATCATTTAAGAGTATATTTAGTTTATCGGAAGTGGTGTGAAGGGATTTAATAATGGGATTTAATAAGGGGCTTAACTGGTTATTAATCATCAATGAGGCTATTCTAATAATATTGCAATCATCAGTCCAGTTCAATACAAATGTACAGGACTGTATAACGGCTAGCCCCATTTATTAAAAATACACCCACTTACCGCTACGACTGGGTCCTCTGGATCTTTATAATAAACTAATTTAAATATGAGTTTTAAATACTATATTACTATATTACTTAAATACTATATTAAACAATTTAGGTATTCGTATTACCCTGCAAATAGCCTATGGGGCGAATAACCGCTGCAGTTTGTGTGTGTTGGATATAGACTAATGTTTTCATGCACCTTGGATAGTATAAATAATTCTATACTTCAAGGAACTTTCTGTAAAATACACATCGGCCTCCAACACTCTCCTGAACTTAATTCCACGCACAAAAGAACTGCGGTTCAACCATCTTTCAAAGTTGGTCGACGGAAACACTAGAGAAAACGTTGCGGCTGGCGAGTGCTGCCGGCGGCCAACACCTCTTTCGTAGCCAGAGCGAGAACATCTCCAGGGCCTCCAGTCTATTTCCTTCGATGCCCTTCCAATTTGGAGCGGTATAAATCAAGACAATATGCGTTTCTGAATTTCTATTTAAAAATTTGAACAGTTCAAGTTTCTCGCTTTATAGTTTATCCTTAAACCGATTTGCATTCAACCGAAGTTATTTTTGCAGGCTATGTATCGTTATTGTCAAACCCACTTAAATTGGTGCGTAAATAAAAGGACTTAAGAATATATCGCATCCTGAAATGTTGCCCCCAGATGTGTTTGTAAGCTTCCGCGGTATCAGAAATCAAAAGCAGCATCCACATGTTGAAAGCGCTATTCCAGATAAACCACCCTCTGCTTTACGTGTAATTACTATTAATACGGCACGCAATTAATTGTGGTTTTACAGAAAACGTGGACGTTTTGAATAGCCGATATAAACGTGCAATTGTCACGTATGATTGTGTAGATAAAATCAAAATGACCAGTTTTTGGGCTAACATTTAAGCCTCGTAGCTACGTCTGATTCAGCTGTTCATTAATGACCATATAATGAATCTTATGTGAATTTTTAATTGTATCATGAAAGTATGCGTTTCACTTAGCGTACTCGTGCCTGCCAAATCTAGTTGGTATGAACCATCTGGATTTTGCTTTATTATATTATAGACGTAGTTCCGATTATTCGTAAGACCTGCATTTTATTAAAAATCCCAATAATACTTCGTGTTGTTACCAACTTTATAAACTTTATTTATGTTTAACATCTGACTTATTTCTTGTTCAAGAAGAGCACTGACCACAAGAAAAAAAACACTCCATCTCGTATTCTATAAAGTGGGTTACACGTCACAAACTAAAAAAAAATAATAATAAAAGAGGGGAACAGTGAATTACCTTAGGACAACCCAATTATCTTACATCTCACACACGCTGGCTGTCACAATAATTTGTCCTAAATGTCGTTTTACTGTTTATCTTGCGTGAAATTGGGAGGTGACCGCCCCCTTACCCGGACACCCCTCCCATCAGAGCCGCTCTGCTAATTCGCTCTCACCTCCTTACGTCACTTGACCGAAACCCATGCAAATCACATGATTTCTAAAACACCATTGGCCGCCGTCGACTCATTTAATCGCTGTCAAACCGCATCGTATGGCCGCCGCTCCGTTAACTTCACTAGTCAGCTCCAGAAAGTAGTTCAAAGAAGCTTTTCATCACAGTGGATGTGAAAAGCCAGTGGGAAAGAAAGCACTTCTGAGAAAAGCTCCAAGCGAAGCACCACTGCTCTACTGGATTGTATTACTTTGTATTTTTTCCCCGAGTCTTGGAAGTTCGCTTGTTTTCGCCAGTTCAGGCAGGCTTGAGAGCCGAAAAACCGAATGGTCCTTTGTACGGGTCTAAAAAGTTAGGTGAATGTATAGCATGATGATGGAAACGGACCTGCACTCCCCAGGACCCCAGACTAATACAAATTCGGGTCAAACGGGGCCAAACAATGGGACAAAATCCAGCCAAGATCGGGTCAAAAGACCGATGAACGCGTTTATGGTTTGGTCTCGGGGCCAGCGGAGAAAGATGGCTCAGGAGAATCCCAAAATGCACAACTCCGAAATCAGCAAGAGGCTGGGCGCGGAGTGGAAAGTCATGTCGGAGTCGGAAAAGAGACCCTTTATAGACGAAGCGAAGAGATTGCGTGCCATGCACATGAAAGAACACCCGGATTATAAATACCGACCCCGCAGGAAGACCAAGACCCTTCTCAAAAAGGACAAGTACTCCTTAGCCGGCGGGCTGCTATCCGGAGCTAGTAGCGGTGCTGTTGGCATGGGGGTCGGGATGAGTCCAGTTGGAGTTGGTCAGAGATTAGAAAGTCCTGGGGGTCATGGCGGCACAGCCAGCGCTGGGTACGCACACATGAACGGCTGGGCGAACGGCGCTTATTCTGGCCAGGTGGCAGCGGCGGCCGCTGCAATGATGCAGGAAGCGCAGCTTGCTTACAGCCAGCACCCAGGCAGCGGAGCGCATCACCACCATGCGCACCACCACCACCCGCACAATTCCCAACCCATGCATCGCTACGATATGGCCGCTCTCCAGTACAGCCCTATCTCCAACTCTCAGGGCTACATGAGCGCTTCTCCGTCAGGGTATGGGGGAATCTCCTACACGCAGCATCAAAACTCTGCTGTTCCTGCTTCTGGTGGTATCGGCACTTTGGGGTCTTTGGTGAAATCGGAGCCAAGTGTGAGCCCTCCCGTAAGCACTCATTCTAGAGCACCCTGCCCTGGGGACTTAAGAGAAATGATAAGTATGTATTTACCGACAGGCGAAACAGGAGACCCGTCGGTTCAAAGTAGACTTCATGCTTTGCCACAGCACTACCAGAGCAGCACAGCAGGAGTAAACGGAACAATCCCACTGACACACATTTAGCCTAAAACCTAAGCGGCAGCACACGTCATGAAACCCGTAACCAAATATTTCAATATTTAGACCATCGGTCAGCTACCTTTTGTATTAAATGTATTTGACCGTGTAAACGGAAGGCAAGTATTGCTCAAACTGACCTTCAGGAAGAAAAACCGCTGTATTATCCACTTGTCTGGTAATTCGAAAGTTTTACTGTTTGTCCACACTTAAACGATAATTGTTCGATTTTAGTTTACGTAAGTGAAAGCGATGCCAAGTTTTAAATTGCATTGAAGTCCTTTCATTCATATCAAACAATAACCCAGTCTGACTGAACATGAAATGTTTTCTAATAAATATATATATATATATATATATATATATATATATATATATATATATATATATATATATATATATATATATATATATATATATATATATATATGAATTTCATTTGACATTTACCCTTAACCATTACCTTTTGTAAACATGTGAGTTTCTGTAACTAAAGAACTCTTTTGTTGTAATATTTCTTGTAAATTGTGAATATTTTTTAATATTTTAGGTGTCAAGATAATGCAGTTGTAAATACTTTACTAAATGAGGTTCCAGATAAACGGCATTCTGAAATTGCATTGAATGAGTCAAATAAATTTTACATCTATGTTGCCCTGTTCCAAAACAATGTTTCACGTTTCTTTATTCTTATAAGTTATTCTGTTTTCTATATGGTTGGCATGTGTTTAATAAGTTATTGTGTTATCTTTCCTAGACGTATTTATAAAAGTAGCATGCGGAATCCAGACCATACGGATTACTGGCCCTAGAAAAAAAAAGATTCGTTACTTTATCGATCTTCCATGACCGCTTATCCACTTATATGGTCGCGGTGAACATCCGTTTTAAGTGTGAATAAATAAACTGCAGTGTCATTTCATTAGAATGTTCGTATATTTATAGATATCTAGAGATGGCGATAATAAGATAAAGGCGGATATGTGTGTTCTTATGGGTTATATGGTAATGGCTAACGCAATTGCTCTTCCTACCACCTTAATGTCATTGCGATGCATTTTTACAGATCCTTTGGAGGACTGGAAAAACAATTCAAAAGGGAAAAAACGTTAAAGCGGTAGGCTTTATATTTTGGAATGCATAATTCTGGCAAACGTATTTTAAACATAGGCCCTGCTCTGGTTAAATTACGCGAACCAATTTTGTCTGCAATATGGGTGAATAATTTGTTTATCGCCTTAAACGAAATAAACATTCATTAAAAGATAACTATTATGTTACACTAAATGTGAATATGTTGATTTAGCTGTTAGCAGCTGATCGTCGAGTGATTTCCCTTTTGCAATGTTTATTTTGCAAGTAATGAGGTCATTTGCAACAAGAAAGCAGTTTGTAATTATCTACCCAAAGATATTTTAAAGTTGTTTATACAGTTTTATACGATTTTCGTACTATAAAACTCTACTGCTACCTCCGTTGCTACTTCTACGAATAATAATAATAATAATAATAATAATAATAATAATAATAATAATAAAATGTAAGCTTACTCCGTGCCCATGTTATATTTCTTAGGAGAAAATAATGCAATTATACTTTAGTTTGTGGTTTTATTTCATAGCATGCATATACTATCAGTGCTTTTTTTTCTTCGGAAAAAATGTCATTGTGCTATAGTAATGCGAACAACCCAGATTGGAACACCTGTTGAGTTCCTGCCTGTATTGTTCAAAATCGGTTTTTGAACGTAATACTCATTCAAATCGTTCATAACGCGCAGCACGAATACTGGCCATTTTAACACTGGACGTGGACTACAATAGCCAAGAATTATTGTACAGTATATATATTTTTTTGTCTTTATTTGTGGCTCTGCAAATTCTTCAGTCTATGGTCGTTATTCCACTATGTGTTTTATTGATGTCAGAAACTCTCGCCTGCTGCTTAACTACAACTGATATTAAAGTTAACCAGTCACGCGTTCTTAGCAAAGTTTCTTGCTTTTAATGGATTTTTTGTTACTTAAGTGTGGTATTTGTTAATTATAAATAATGTCCATTTGAATCGTTTATTCTGTCGTCTTACAAAATACGGCTGCAGTGGGCAACTGTTTGAGTTCGTTGAATAAACTGCTAAAACAGATAGAGCTATCACTGTTAAACCAGCTTGACAAAATAATTAGGCTACTTAATTAGTATATTAATGAGTGATATTCATTAATGTGGTTTAAAGAATATAATCAAGCAGCTTTGCGAAATATTGAAAAGCGTACGGTATGTGTATGCGAGTTTCCATGTATAATAACAGAAATGTCGAACAGTCATGTCGAAATCTATTCAGAAAACATATAATGGGATATCGGGTAGGCCCTACTGCAAACCAACAAACAACGTTGGGTATCTTACGATGTATCTACGTCAGTCTCCGTAGATTTGGCCGTAGATTGGCTAATTCATTCACATTTGTTAATTGGGCCTCAAATCCCGCTCAAACTAATGACTTCATTTATTTGGTGATAATCTATATATTTAAAAAAATAACTCTTGTTTTATTTTTAAGAGGTTAAAGTTCATTATAGCCGTCTGAGATTCGTGACCCCAATTAAATAATTAATCAACCTCGTGCAAATCAATAATGCGATTTCCATGACAAATTGCAGTTGATTAACTAATAGGCTATTTTAAATCTAAATTTAAATCTGAATATCATATCGTTTTATATTTATACATTGTGATTTATTTACATTAGACTGGCCAGAGACATGGCTAAGGAGACTTTACTTACACGTCATTAAGTGTCAGCAGGGAGTGAGGTGAATCAGACGGGAAGTGGAGGGGGCGGTTTTTGTCAGAGAGAATGGGATTATGGTGAATAAGCACTAACCTTCGTGTCATCGGCAAGTCGTGTCTCTTACAAGTGCCGAGCGGAACACTGACGTTATTCGAGCAGCATTCCCTGCTATATGGCGGAGTACAAAAAAACCGAGTTTGAACGATTCATGATAAATTAATGCAGCTTGTATGTTTGTCTTGACGGAAAATAAAAAATTTAGATTAAATCAGTGACTACATGTTTCGCTGTTGGGTTAATGATTTTTTTAAGCTACTTAAAGTATTCTATTAGCCTAGAGCCATATTTTAATAATTTTTACATTCTGTTATAGCCTACTTCTTACTTCGTCTTCGCGTATTGTGTTATGTAGTATAAGTTTACTTGCAAAGGGTGGCGAATATATCTCGATAAAGTTGAATTTGTAGCTGATCATTTGCGTGATGTATATAAGAAGGACGCGGCCCTGATTCCTCTGCACTTCAGTGCTGGAAACTGGGAATAACTGGAGGATAAAGTGCTTGTATTGCATCGAGGCGTAAAATGTCACAGGGTATCTTAAAATGTTTTACGAAGTGGGCGGCTACGTGTGCAAAATTAATGGAAGTTGGTGTGATTTGAGTTTCCGTAAAATATAAACAGAAAACCAAAAATTCCAAATTGAACTATGGTGATTAGGCCTATATCGTGTCTTTGAATTTGCATTTTCCACAATATGTTTTTGCACTTCTGCAGAATTATAGGTGTCTATAATCATACGGAAGTTTGTCTTTCTATGTGTTTCCCCCACTTGTTTTAATTGCTCATTTACGTTTAACCGTCTCAGAAATTTAAAATGTTAAATTAGATGGCGTATGTATTTTTCTTGATGTATAGGCTGACTGTTACACAAGACTGTTTTTTAAGTAAGACGTCAGCAAGTAAATGCATGTACTATAAAATAATCGTTAGACCTACGTGTGGCAAAGTTCAAAATGAATAAAACTCGTTCGGGTAACTTCATTTTCTTGCTCTTGTATACGTGGGAAGTGGGAGCGTAGCACTCGGTAGATTTTATTATGTGATAGGATTATCTTATACATGCACCGATAGTTTCCTCAGTGCGAAACCATGACTGGTGCTTCTTTTTGTTGTTTGTAGACGCAAAAATCTCTTGCTTTCTGTGTCCTAAATGTGGATAATTAGCGTCAGTTTATCACGCCCCTGCATATTTTCTTCTCTCCAAAATACGCACGTTGCTATTGGTTGCCATTCTGTCACAGAAGATTACGGAGACAGATTGCATAGGACGAATGTGGCGAACGAGATTAGAGCCGAATAGAAATAGTAACTGGGCCAGTAAATTCCTCGCGAGGGCCTTATCGTGCAATTACACGTTGACATGTTTAACAATCTTGCTGTCTCTTAATCCAACGCCCTTCCAATAGTAGAAACTGTGGCGTAATATCCGCTGTGCATTCTTGCATTCATTCAATCACTAACACGTTTATGTAAATCTGGAATACACGTAAACAGAGAACAACCTAATCTATGATTGCGATAATATAACATAGCCAACACAAATCTGTCTTCTGTTTGGACAACATACTAAATAATACTAAATAGTAAACAACGACTAAATTTATAATTATTAACAAAAAAACAACCACAGCATTATTATTATTTTATTATTATTATTATTATTATTATTATAATACGTTTCCCTGAGTTTACAGGGACTCAGTGTTAAGGAAGGTGCAGACTTCTTGGTCAAAGGATTCGTCTGCTTCGCGGCCTCTGCTGGACCAATTGTGAGCGGCTCTGCTGGAATTTGGCAGTGCAGAGGTTTGTAGAGTCGCCCCACGCTGATTCCCATTCAGAGAGCCAGCTCGCCGTGAGGCTGGGAAGTTTCACTAAGCCGCGCACTCCGCGGCATCACAAAGCTGATTACAAGCCTCAGCGAATTCCTGAAGGTACAGGGAGAGGACGCAGGTGCAAAGGGAGCCGAGGCGACCCTTCAAAACAGAGACAAAGTGTGTCAAAGCAGGACACTTTGGGACCACACAAATCCATGTGTTTCCCAGGGCGCTTCCTGGGAAACAGCAAGAAGAAAGGAATGGAATGTAAGGATACAGATAATTTAGACGTCTTAACATCACCTAACCCAATTCGATAATCTTCCTGTAACTCTCATTACTAAAACCGTTTATATTAGTGTTACCTGTTTTTTAATGATCTTTTTAAAGATACAATGGCATTCGTGTGCGTATAAAACTTTAACAGACGACGAAGCCACAATTATCAGTCTTAAATTGATTTAGAATAGTCAATAAATATAAATATGCTTAAAAAACCAGAGTTCCCCTGGGGACTGGTATAATCAGCCCGCCAACTGTCCTACAATTTCTCATTTCCATTATAATAAATATTAATAGGGCACAGGGAGACAAGAACACTGCTGGTGTTAGGGATTTAGACTTCTCGTGATTGCCTTAACAGGAGTATGACTGTTAACTCGTTTAACGTCGTCTCGCAGTTGTAATGCACTACAAATTGCATTAACTCTATAATCTTATTGTGCTTTTGCAATCGGACTAATGCACTAACTAATCTTGTAAAGCAATACTTGTAAAAAATATTTTTGGTTTCAGTATTGCTACGCCTTAATTATATTTGTGGAAGTGCCGACAATCTAACTGAACAATCTCTTGAAAACCGCTCATGTGAGTTTTTTTATTATAATGTAAATACAGTTCTTACACATATATATTCCGTTATTATTATTAATGTTACGATAGTTATGAATACCCAGAATTGATCAATGGTCTATTGGTAGGCAATTTACCAATTTACATTTACCAATAGGTCTATGAGTCGTATTCCTTAATTCATTTAGATTGTGTCACGCCCAGATAAACCTAACAGATTATCACCCTCGCCCGAATACTGCCTGGACTGTAACCAGATTGTTTTCACCTGTGTCGTAATACTAGCTAGGCTACTTAGCATATACCCTTGAGACCTTAACCCGGTTGTCAAGTGTTTGTCTCTCATCTCCGGGTTACGGTGTCAGCACTAATTACAGTTCTGCGTTATTCTCTATGACTCGTGCCTTTATTAACTGAGTATTGTATCTATATAATTTGAAAATAAACTCCGCGTTTGCACCTATCCGAGACTCTCCCGACCAGGGGAACATGGGTTGGTTAATGTTGGTGAGCATGGCAGTAAGTGTGGAGATTTTTCAGCTTTACTATGATACTGGGAAGGATCCCCGAATCACATCTCGCACCAGAAGCTTCTCAAAAAGAAGGCGGAACAGAAATATATGGCAGGTAAATACATAGGCCTCTGGCCGTGATCTCATCGGGTAGCTCCAAAACCCCAAAGACATGATGGAACCGGACCTCCACTCGGAGCTGTAAAGATCTTGACACCGAATTTATCGAATCATTAATGTATGCGACTTTGCTGTACAATGCTTTTCACCCTTGACCAACTGATTTTTAGTTGGTAATGAATTTGGCATAGTTATTGTAATGTAAACATGACAGATAAGTGATTCTTTGAAGGCGCTACAGTTTTTACAAAGCGGACATGGTTGCTCAGAAAAATCCCTGGCACCCGAAACAGACATTTTTTTCTGTATGAATTTAGTGAATATTTCACGCTCTTCCGTGCCCTCACCTGTGTCCTGCTGCCCAAGGCATCTTCGGGCGATCAGGGAACAAAGGCTGATCTCCTCGGTAGAAAATCAGCCAGAACGGACTATGCAAATGGAAGAGAAAGGCGAGAGGATGGGGATGCGCGCTTCCGATTGTTCTGCAAATTTCACAGCGGCGCGCAGCTGCAGCGCTTTAGCTGTACGGGTGATTATTTAAATTCGCTGTTAAGTTCCCATGAATAAAAAGTAAAGAGAAGGAGGAATACAGTTACTCAAGTAATTTTTATAAAACCACAACCATTTGAAAGGGTGTTTATATAAAACATTTGAAAAGGTTTTAATGTGCCATTAATAGAAACGTGCCCTGTGATGGGCTGGCCCTCCGTCCTGGGTTGTTCCCTGCCTCGTGCCCATTGATTACGGGATAGGCTTCGGACCCCCCGCGACCCAGTGGAATAAGCGGTATGGAAAATGGTTGGATTAATAGAAACGTTTATAGGTGTCGTTTGAGGAACCTTTTAAACGTATCCTGCCTCACAGCGAAAGTTTCTCCAAAATTGCTTGTTTTCAGCTTAGTCCAGTTCCCTGGGACCGATAGTGGTGGTTAGCTAAGTGTAACTGGGAGAATGCACTGCCCGGAAATATAGTTAGCGAAGTTCGTTTCCCAGAAGAACAATTATATGTCAGAACAGTTTGCATGATTAGTAGATTTGGTAATTTATCAATGCCGCCCTGTGTGTGTGTGCCAGAGAGAGAGAGAGAGAGAGAGAGAGAGAGAGCGAAAGACCGGGTGAGGGGGGGGGGGGGGGTAGCCGGTATATGTTCTCCGCATGCCATTCAAACTCTTTGGGTATTTTACTTGGAGCTGTCCAGGTCCTGAAATGACGTAATCTCGGAAAAGACGTGTTTATCCTTGCATTAAATCATTATAATGAAGTGCTTTCTTAAATAATACCTACCGGTGTGATCTTTGCACGCATCCATCATGCTTGTTCCAGTGCCGGTTAAAAAAAAAGACAAATCTAAGACATTAGAAAAGAAAGACGCTACTTAATGCATTATTTCAGATATCAGTTTGGTTTGCTTTGTAGCATACCAGTCACCCACACAATACAGTGGGTTCGGGTTTTACCTTAAAATTACGGCATATCGGCCTGCCTTGAATTTTTTTCCTTTAAATTACATGGTCGAAATAACATGAAAAACATAGTTGTGATGTATAATTTTTCAGCTGGGGGAACTGAAAAAACACTCAAAATTTGAAATGACTTTCAAACAGTTCTGGTGTAAATTGAGAACGATGTTGTTTTCTAACTCAACACGAATAGAGGGAGAATCTATGCCATTTAAACGTTATGTGAGGTAAGCACGTTTTTAATGTTAAGATTTCAAAAACAGCTAGAATGTTGTTTTAATGTATTGTTTGTAAGTAAAACTTTATATGTCGTTATGCAATGAGTCAAAGGACATTAATCGATGTGATTTAAAATAAAAACAATAGTTGAAATAGAAGTCGGACCCACGTTTGTCTTGAAACACGCTTGAAACATTTAACTCGTGGGATGAATCGTTTATAAAAGAGGTTATTGAATCTCAGTCATTTCACATAATAAGTTAACAACAGATATAGAACCGGAAAGTGTCCATTAAGATAACAATACATTTATGATGGGACTCACAGGGACCGTTTGTGTTTTTGTTTCCCAATTAATACCAATTATAATACCACTGAGCTTTACTTGTCCTCACCACTTCTCAGGAGACGTTTCTGAGGCACAAATGTAATTATATGTTGACATTATTAATAAACCAAGAGTCTCATTTATACAGTGTTCATAGATTTGGTGGACCGCTATTGTACCGCTAGCTAACTATGTTGTAAAACATGCAACCTGAGCTACATAACAGGTAACATTCTGTGATTCCAATGTAAACCCTTCCTGGATCCACATGCAAAAACTCCAAACCTTTTTTTTTCAAGAATCACTGTGTTATTATATATAATATTACAGGATACGACTACAACTAACTATTATTTTTTATATGCAACGCCACAAAACATCATAAATCTATTATTGTGCATCAAACTGGTGTCAAAACTCAAAGGTGCAATGCTTACATGGTAACTCTGATGATAATTCCCACATTCACTGATGGTCGGTGTTGATAATACCGTGACCTATCCAATCTCTGATGGATGACAGGTAGTTTTATTATCTGATGGAGCTCATGAAGGGCTAGTTCCGTTTTTTTCTGAGCTGTGAGGTATTCCCATAGTCCACTGATTCATCACAGTGACAAGCTTCAGGTTTCATTTTTTTCTGAGGACAACCATCAGGATAATTATTTATACCATACAGTATAGATAATTACATTTAAAAATGTTTAAGAAATGATGTTTGAAATTAGAGATAAATTACTTCACATTACATTTACATTACATAATGTAAACAGGCAAAACAACATCAGCTGTGTGATCAAAACAGATTATGGAGACATTTTATGTTGCATGACTACAATCAAGCCAGAATGACAGCGGACCTCATTCGAGATTAAGTCACTAGATGTTTTGTTTCAAAACACAAATCAAAGGGTTTTTTTTTTTTTTTAGTAAAGCTTTGTCCTGCTCCATTATGAATTTCAGCAAATTGTCTGTGTTCTAAATTGCTAGAGAAGGAATTTAAGTTTAAGTCATAAAAAGGAAAAACTCACCAAAGAAATCCACTAAATGTCTTGCGCTGTTACTGTAGTGTTTTGTATGCTCTACAACAATGTGTTTGGTGTGGGTCCCTTTAAATTTCTTGAAAGTATGATTTTGCTAAATGTTTAACTAGTTCAATTAGTGTTTAGATCTTTCCAGTGTCTTTGAAAGTAAATGCAGTTAGTCAAATTATTTTGGGTAAAAAAAAAAAAAAAAGTACATTATAAAATATTCCACTCAAAGACCGTACATATTACACCATTGGCAATACTAACTGCAGGACAGAGAATAGTTCGTGTGACCTGAACCGAAATGAATGTTCTCTAAATGCTTTCCTCAGAGTTGCTGTTTGGGATGCAGTGGGACGCATTTGGCTCAGGTAAACACAGGGTTTGTTGCCCTGCAGTTGCTCTGTTAATGTCTCTCTGCAGGTTTCCTGTCTGTGACGCCATTCGGATTTGACAGCTGTTGTGCCGATCCGCTCAAGCCTTGTTATGGGATTATTCTACATTCCTGATCCCTGAGTTTCAGCTTCCTGTTCCGACTGTGTCATAATAATGAGAATGAAAATAATATCCAGCGTCTTCATTATCTATCCTGACACACGCCTGTGACTTTACATTCGGCCCGTGGTGCAGGAGAGATGCTGAGAAAAAAACACTTCAACAGAGATTCAGTTGTGTGGGGCCCCTTCCAAACCAGAAACGTTTTTAAACAATACAGGACAGAGGGCACCGCGTCTGGACTGGGTACCATCAGGAGGACCTGCTGGAACATTCTGATTGGCCGGCAGTCAAAGTCACAGGCAGCCAAAAACACCTCGGCCAGCTCCCCATGCGAATGAGGGTTTGCGTTCTGGCTATTTACAACGGCTGCTCACAGCTGCTCCAATATAGCAGTAATTTAAGTTGTTTTTTGGCAGAGTATCGCTTAAACCGTGGGTACTTGGGTCTGCACAGGGTATCAGTATCTCAAGACTTCGTCAGATGTGTCTGGAGATGCATGTCCTCAAAAGAAGGGGCTTGCTAAGAATTGTTATTCTTATTATTAAGAATTATTAAGAACTCTTGTACTCCGGTTTCCCCCCACAGTCCAAAAACATGCTGAGGCTAATTGGAGTTGCTAAATTGCCCGTAGGAGTGCATGTGTGAGTGAATGGTGTGTGAGTGTGCCCTGCGATGGGCTGGCCCCCCGTCCTGGGTTGTTCCCTGCCTTGTGCCCATTGATTCCGGGATAGGCTCTGGACCCCCCGCGACCCAGTAGGATAAGCGGTTTGGAAAATGGATGGATGGATGGAAGAACTCTTGTTTCATTGCTCTGATAGAAGGCATAGTTATATTTATTTTAGTAGTTTATTTATTAATGTCATCCAGGTTTTATTTTGAGAATTTAATTTTATCTTGTGTTATGTTTGAAGTCATTCTGCCAAGGTACTACTCTTGCATGTCTGAATGATTAAAAAATGTGAAACGATGTTAATGGCATTAGGAAAGCATTTCAGAAATGTCATAGAATCAGAAAGTTATGGCTTATTGTCTCAGTGTATGTTCTGGGATCTATCCAGGGCCGTTCACTTGCCTCACCGGGATTCACCTTCCCAGAATGACTGTCCCCAGGGAAAACCTCCACCGAGATACCCAGAGGGGATTGAGGTACACAAACCCGGCTCTATTGTTAAGAAGTCACTGGAGCTTTTAGCCTCCTGGAATTACCTTTTTATTTCTTCTGAGAAGGGCACCTCTCAGGTTTAATGTCACAAGCCAGTATAGGCACCCAGAGTCACACGCACATAAGCACACAAGCATACAAGCACATGGTACTCAAGCAAATGTATGGGTACGCAAATAAGCAAAATAGCACAGTTGACACAAGTCTTTAATGGCTCTTGAGATGTCAGTTGTGTTTTGGGGAGCACAAATTGTGGCGAATGTGTATCAAAGTTAAACGCGTCCTGAAGATTGTTCTTACAGGTGCATGTCATCAGTTTGCATTGTCATAATTGTCTTCATATGACTGACTGGATTACTTCTTTCAAAGTAAGTCTTGGCAGTTTTTATTTTTTGTTGTTGC
Organism: Brienomyrus brachyistius; assembly: GCF_023856365.1. NCBI lineage: Eukaryota > Metazoa > Chordata > Actinopteri > Osteoglossiformes > Mormyridae > Brienomyrus > Brienomyrus brachyistius. Next base: position 16,433,296 of record NC_064548.1, read on the forward strand.
ATAGCTTATTCTACTCCAGCCTGAAGTGAAATGTAGGGGTAACGTATTGATAGGTACATTTTGGTCAAGAAACCGATCGTTAGGACTTTGTTCAAATACAGGCACAAATGTGTTGCATTTAATAAACAGAATAACTGTATTCATAAGTTGATTGTCATGCTCTCTGCATAGCATGCAGATTGAACACAATTCCTCTATATTGCGTAGAACTAAATCATGCAGCCAAAGAACATGACAAAGTTTTCTCCTTTTCACTACAGCTGTGAAAAAGGTATACCATTTTCTGAATCTACTACACCATTTCTACTACACCTACTCCTGAGCTTGGATGAACAGAGCTTACACAGCTTCAGCAGACAAGAAAGGTAAAGAAATGTGAAAAAAAGGGGAGTTCAGGAATGTTATAGCAACATGTTGCTTCACGGGACCGTGGATCAGCATGCGGCAAAGCTGTAAACAGTAATTATCCCCGAAAGAGGTTTCACTTTCTGACCTTTGCTGGAGTGAGAACTGTTACCTTAGCCTATCTCTGTCTGTTAGGTATCACAGTTCACTTTTAATCACTTGTAAGGCACAGTCATCTTGATCATAGAGATTCCATGATATTTTCCCTCTGTCCTGCCCTTGAGCGTGCCTGTAAAACTGCTTCCTGTTTGACTCTAAGAAGCAGAGGACACTGGGAAATGATTACACCTGTAAGAATGTGAGAGGATTTTTAACCCATTTGTGATTTTTGTGAAGATATACTGTAAAATCTCTTAGCAGACAATAAAGGCAGATCTTAAGATTAATGATTGCAATAAAAATGTAATGAATCTCCTTACTGATTTTGATTTCTTCTTCGTGAGTAGTTTTCTTCATTTCCGTATGGTTTTCTTTTCAATTGTCAGGTACCACATGTCATTTGACAGTTTAAAACTTCTTATTTGAGTTAACATTTAGCAATTACTATAGTTATTATTGTTCATATAGAAGCGACCATATAGATGGAATTCCATCAAATTTTTCAGGTCTTCAGGCTTTCCAAGAGCCTGCTCACTGTATTGATGACTGAGAAAGCCTTGCTTCTGGTCATCGTTTTACTTTCGTCTCACATAAGTATTATAGCATTTTCTAATACACTGGGTTGTCTAATAATACACTTAAAGGTACCTTATGGTCATATGTGCTCCAAGTTTGAGCTTGATTTGATCAGTGATCCATTGTTTACCTGTGTTCTTAAAAATCTTAACCAGCATGAAGTTCAAGGGTATCTCAGTCCAACTTCATGAAGAATCCATAAACATACATAAATACCATAAGCAATTCTGCTCTTTATTCTAAGTGATACATCAGTACTATTAACAGTATGTGGCTTTCTAGACTATGCCTCTGTGCTCATGATAAGAAGGTCAGCAGTTCACATCTCATGCCCGGGAGAGTAATTTCATTGCTGGACCCTTGAACAAGGTCCTTAACCCAAGTTGCTTTAGGGATGCTGGCTGACTGCGCTCTCTGAGCCACACTCGTGTGCTGTGGTGGATAAAAGTGTCCACTAAACATATAATTATACTATTGAAGATTTTTTTTCAAGGTCCTTCACTGCAGATCTGCAAGTGTATTTTTTTTTACCACTGTATTCTTGGTTATTGATGGTTTCTTGCCTTGTAAAGTTGAAGGAAAAAGTTGGCCATACCCACTGAATAACCACACCAAAGAAATCATTATTTTTCTTCTTTACTATTACTATTTCTGTGCTTTTTCTTACAATTAAATTAGCAAATGTTTATGTAAACCAACTATAATTTCAGTTAACAACACCTAGTAGAAATAATAGCCACATTAGTAGTGAATAGCAGTGGTAGTGGTAAGTGTAGTGCTGTTATTGGCATGTTGTAAACAGCACAAGTCAGACCACTGGGGTCAAGAGGACGGTCTCTTTGACACATAGCCCCGCGAATCTAGTTTCAGGCTCTGAGGAACTGGATCTGTGCTGTTCGCAGATCGTCACACAATGAACTTGACACACAGCCAGATTTCTCCTCTGCCAGGTTAGAGTTACCATAATCTCATTATTATGCTTGAAAGACAACAAGTAATCGAATCTTGTGTGGCCACTGTGTCTTTGCCCGGGTGCAGCCGCTCCTTCATTCCGATTTGCCTTGATTACCTGAACTGCTGAGGTTCTATTTCAGCCACTTACCCTGCAGAAATAATCATCTGATCATCCTTTCAGGCCCCTGACTGCAGGACGCTGGCCGTGGCGGGTCACGGACTAGGTTAACTCATCGTGAGGCTTTTCCGTCCGCACCTCCAACGGCACGATCTACCTTCAATACGGACGAGAACAGAGGCTGTTTCCTAATGCCAAAAATGCAAAAAATGGTACATGTGGTCCTGGCAAGAGTGATCTTGCTAGCTTGCCTCCCACGAATGAACTTGGGAGACAGGGGAGCAAGATTCATTCAGTACAGGCCAAATCTGAGAGCCATGTTCTGTCAGAGAGCAAATAAAATGCCCACTTGGAGAGTCAATGAGGTGGTAAGTCTATCCCAGATAAAATCAGTAGTTCATTCTGAGTTGGGTTCTGTGATCTCAGTTTAACAGTGAAAGCAGTGGCAGAGCTAGACTTGCATTTACGGGGGGGTCAAAGGGTGAGCCAGGGTTTCTCAGAGGGGTCCATAGAAATATGATAAATGAAGGAAAAAAATACTTTTCAATGAGTATGTAAATGTTTGTTGAATAAACACAACATTTACAAAATCATAAACACCAATCGTAAAAACCAAGCCTCATCTAATCCAGCACCAAACATGAACTCAGACTGGATTAACCCCAGACTAAACCTAGACTAAACCATGACCAAACAAGAAGTAAAATTGCACCAGTGACCAAACTAGAGCAGTGCACATGTAAATTTAAAGCTCAAAACACAGATGGGACTAAAGACAAATTCTAAAAAATAAATAAACAAATAAAGCTGTATAAAATTGTATACAGCAAGATTAATCAATACCACCAGAATGGACCTGCATTCCCCTGGTGGTATTTGGAAAAGTTTTCTTTTTATTTCATGTAGCTATTACTAAATTAAAATAGATTAATTAAATTAATGAATCTAGGCAGCTAATTAAACCCTCACATTACAGTATAGTGAAGTCGATTCAAAGCTTCAATATGACATGTATAGCCTGCTTACATGCAGTAGGAAACTAATGACTGGTTCTCCACATATACACGTACCACACAGACTTCAAGCAAGGGCTAGCTTTGATAAAATAATAAAACGACACTCTAATTCAGCATGTGCACTAAAAGATACATACGTACAAATATGCTGTCTAAAAGACGATCTATTTTAGCACGAGCAGAGCTCGTGGCTAATTTAAACGAGACGTGGAGCGCTTTCATGCTGCTATTTTTTATGTACTGCAAGTGTGTGACCACCTCTCAATAGGAAGGCAATACAGTGTAATATGTTATAAATACCTGCTTAACTCCCGCTGTTATCAGTACCGCGGGTGTGTTTTGGATCGTGTAGGAACACGAGCCGCTGCCAGAGCTTTTAGCCAACGACGTGTCAGTAAGCAACAGGCACAGGGTACTGCTGCGTCGCGATGCCTTCAGGGGCACTCGGAAATTACAGTTTTCCGCTCAAATCTTTGCCCGATCTCCATCCATCCATCAGTTTTCCAAACCGCTTATTCTACTGGGTCGCGGGGGGTCCGGAGCCTATCCCGGAATCAATGGGCACGAGGCAGGGAACAACCCAGGATGGGGGGCCAGCCCATCGCAGGGCACACTCACACACCATTCACTCACGCATGCACACCTACGGGCAATTTAGTAACTCCAATTAGCCTCAGCATGTCTTTGGACTGTGGGGGGAAACCGGAGTACCCGGAGGAAACCCCACGACGACATGGGGAGAACATGCAAACTCCGCACACATGTAACCCAGGCGGAGACTCGAACTGCCCGATCTCCTCATTGGTATATTTTACTGTTTACCATTTCAAGCGGGGTGACACTGGGGGGTGACAAGGGCTCTGTTGGGGGTGGCAATTCCCACCCCTGCCACCCCTTTGGCTCCGCCCCTGAGTGAAAGATTCCAGAGCCTGGTCAGCATGGTAGGGACATATTGCATGGAGCCACAAAAGCTGGCAAACCAGCTTCTATCAGTGTGTTTACAATTATATTTCAGCAAGCAGTGCCACACACGTAAGGTTAATTACAGCAAAAATTGCATCCAGCATGGGCCACTCAGTCAGCTGCATTGAGCCTGAGAATATCCACCGTATATTTTAAATGAGAATGACGTCAGGCATGTAAAACTTGCAGTTACTTACCTGCGGTTGTGCCTCCTGCCAAACTTCCACCAACCTTTTTCAACAATCTCTTATTTTAGTCTTTATTTATGTTATATTTCTATTACTAATTGAAAATGTCTGACAAAAATAATTTTCCACTATACCGTTTTACATCCTTGGATTGAGCATCCAGGCTTTTTTTTTATCGAAAATATTAAGCTGATTTGTGTCTATTGATTAACCGTAGCCCTCCCAGTGGCGCCGCAGTGCAAAACTCGATCAGTATGTTGCGATTGTAGAGAAACGACCCCTGCACCAGCCCCCCTCTTGGCTGCTGATGGAAAAATAAGAAAACTATTAGACAGGCAGGCGAACAATGGGCTCCCACAGAGGCCTTCTGACCGGCGCTCCGTTCCCGGGGAAATGGGGGGCAGCAGCAGCAGCATGTCCACATTATTCCGTCCCCCTCAGCGCCCATGACCGGGCCCAGCCCCCCCTCCGCCTCCTGGGCCTCTAAGTGCAGGGCAAGGGAACAAATGACATTTCCAAAGTTTTGACCTTTGTTTTTACATTGACTGAGGCGAACAAACACTGAGGATCTGAAAGATAAACGGCTAGAGCGAACTCGGGCTCTTCATACGTCTCTCCCACCAACCCCCTGGTCCTCCCCATCAGGAGCTGGCAGGTTCAGCTTCAGGAAAGGTGAATCGGTGACCCGGCTCACTCCCGTTTGCTTTGCCAGTCTCAACACACGTTGTTATTAATATTATTATAATTGTTGGGCTCCTTAAAGTGAACGGTTTGCTTTTCACTCTACAGCCCCTCCTGTTTGTCGAATATGTTCTCTTTCTGCCCTTAAAATGATTCACTCAGCAACAGATCTATTACGAATGTGAAACAGAAGTAATATCATTCAGTAATAGGGAACTATTTGAAAGGGAATGTTTACGTCAGTGTAGCACTGTTATAGTGACCAAACATCAGCAGGAGTGATTGCCGTGGTGCCTTTCTGTGTTATTCTGTCCCTCATCCAAAGCCAGTGCAACAACCTGCAAAATGAAGGACATTAAATTACACAGTAGAGTTTTTTATGTTTGATAGCTTCAGAATCAAACTTACAGACTGTCAGTCACAAGGCGACCATGACCTGTATAGACAAAAATTCCCCCTAATTGGACCATCCTACCCACAATTCCATGTTTTTGGCCCAACAACGCCTGAGTCTGACAGGCAGCACACGATAAGACAGAGGTAACCATCGGTGTTGGGGCTGCTGACTAGACAAGTTGTTCTCGAATGACTTGTGCACAACCGAGGATGCAGATGCAGAGAGCTAGAGGAACGAGGAACCGGCCACAGAGGTAAGGAAAGGGTTCTGAAATGCAAAAGCAAGGGAACCAGAAGAGCATTACAAAGCGGCAAATAAAATCCTAGCAAATAGAACCACAGAGTAACAGATCAGACACCAGTACAAAGATACGAAGCTGCAGGCAAAATTCTTATTTGAACAGCCCTGCAAACCCAGAAAGAGCAGATATACGAGCACTCAGAAGCTGACATGGCCGATCCCCAGGCAGAGCTGCTTCCTCCTCCTGGTTCAGAGCAGGGTCACATGGACCGTGCATAATGCCATCATCACCTAAGGAACGGTGTAGGCACAACATGTAATAATACGGGCTGCTGCTAATTCAAACTCTATGGTTTGAATCTAGTTTTGACAAGAAAGTCTAATATCTAATTCTAAAATCGTAATGGTGTATGTGAACATACAGTACACACATGCTGTGAGACTCACTACGGTCAGGATGGTGCCTCTGTGGCAAGGAACATGGAATAGGGATTTTATTGGGTCAGGTGAGGGGGGGGGGGTAACACATCGGGGGAGAGGAATGAATGCAAAGGACAGTCATTTCAGCAAGAGTGGATGGGGAAAGTAAGAGAGAGAAGATACTGGCATCTGTCCAGAGGCGGACATTTCAGGTCCAGAAATTAAAAATCCAAACCAGGATTTTGTTTCAACCAACCAGTTGAGTATAAAGACTCACAGTGACAGAGAGCTCAACTGGTTGGTCGAAACAAAGTCTGTATTTTTACTTTCTGGACCTGAAATGTTCGCCTCTGCATCTGTCATATCAGCTGGGGCGCAAGAAGAGACCAGAGCGAACGGTAATGAATGAAGGCAGTGAATAAATAAAAAGGGCAGCAACCTGAAGTCACGCCGCCCCAAGACCTCCAGTTCCTGCCCCTTCTTCCATGCATGCACATTAAACATAATGTATAGCAAATGCTCCGCAACACATTAGCCCACCCTTTCTCTGTTATATTTGCATAAAATGGCTCATTTCCATATTTGATTACATTAGACTACAGTCATCTTCTGCTGAGTACAGGTGCAGAGACAATGAAATGCAGTTTGCATCTAAGCAGGTGCAAATAAAATATATACAAATACAATAAATTATGACCACGGTGGGGACTGCGATGGCAAAAGTTGTTGACCAAGGAGGGGGGTTAACAATAGTAAAAGCATTATTTTTTGTAGGACACACCCCCATGGCCCCAGCAGTGTCAAAAGTCATGAGTATTATGTTTAAATGTTTTCCAAATAGCACACAACCTGTCCAGCTGTCGGAGTGACAATGCAGGCAACAGCACAGCATGAAAGGCTCCAAACCTGATTTTCTCTAGGCATAAAAATATGAATCCCAACTTTTTCATCTGTCTCTTAAGATTACGTCCCGAGGCCAGCTCCAGCTGCCCCCCCAGACCTGAAGTCAGGGCTGTCAGCTGGAAAATGTATCGCTCTCTGGCACCTGGGAGATAAAAGCAGAAGCAGGGGGGCCGCGGCACTGCTGGGGTGGGGGCAGGAGGGGGGCGGGTACTACTTCACTCATCTCACCCTGACCCGCAGGAGCCTTCGTGGGTGTGTGGGAACGCGCTCCATGAAGGCAAAGGACAGAAAATAGGCTTAGAGGTGGCAGTCTGAACAAGTGACCAGTGAAGACTGTCAGCACAGCAGAGCAGCTGAGTTTGAACTGACATAATTCCAAGACCGTCTCCACCAAGCCCCCCCCACACTCATTACACCACTCACCCAATAACGACAGGGTGAAGAGGAAAAGTGAGGCGCAAAGAGAAGCAGTGGCATGTTCCGCGGCCGGAAAGAGTGAATGGAGGAGTCCTCTGTATTGTTTTAAGGTTCCCCTGTAATAGGAGGAGTCCTCTATATTGTTTTAAGGTTCCCCTGTGGTAGGAGGAGTCCTCTGTATTGTTTTGAGGTTCCGCTGTGGTAAGAGGAGTCCTCTGTATTGTTTTAAGGTTCCCCTGTGGTAGGAGGAGTCCTCTGTATTGTTTTGAGGTTCCGCTGTGGTAGGACGAGTCCATCGCGCCCCAGCCCATCAATCACTTTGTCCTGCAGGGAGGGGCTCAGAGGGCAGTGAAGAATTAGGACCGTTTTGCCATTTTGACAGAAGGATATTTTCTCCTTCAAGTTGGTTTTATTGTCATTTCAAGCATACACATAGTATATAGAGAAATGAAATAACGTTCCTCCAGGACCATGGGGCAACACAGAGCAGGACAAAGACAGAGCAACATCATAAGTGCAGAGCAACAGACGCCTGTTTTTCGAAAATTGAACAATCATTAGGTAATTAGTAACAAAGAATATTCTTTATGAGAGTGATTAAAAGAAATATGAGATATTTTTATCAATACAGAACACTCTAACTGGGCATTACTCTGAATTGTAAACATTTTACAACTTTAAATTAATAGTCATACTTTATTGATCTCCATTGGGAAATTATCTTATCATTTATCTAATCTTGCTTTCCTTGAGACACACATACAATTTAGCGTGAGTTTTATAGCGCAGAGCTGGGTCCTACCCCCCAGGAGTGACTAGGGGAGAATGGCTTTGCTCAGGGGCCCCACAGTGGCATCAGTCATGGTATTTAAACTGACAACCTTCTGATCACAGGGATAGAGTCCAAACTCACTGAGCCACACACCGCCCCCCGCTGGACATTACAGGGGTCAACACATGTTTCCTAACTAATAAGCTCAGACATTAAATCTTATATAAACGACACTGGCATCGAGTTGTTGATAGTGTGAACTGGCCAGACTCTGAAACAGTAATCTGTAAGATTTATGGGAATTAGCAAGGCATGTGCATTAATCAGACTGTCACCTGGAATGACACCGGACTGTCTGACCCCGCCGTCCCCTAGAAAGCCACCGCGGTGAATGAGATGAGCTCATAAATAGCGAAAGCCCAGACGTCCATTTCAGACTTTCATTACGGAGGGAAAAGGGGAACGATCAACAATCTTACATCTGATAGACGATAATCAGCCCCGGCAGCCGGATCCCTTCGGCTGAGATTCATTTAGTACCTTTTAACCTTAAGGCTCCCCCATCCTTGGCATTCAGTCTGACAGGCAGCTGGGCTCTAGGAGAGGGTCCCTAATGGCAGCCCCCAGCAGGGAGGAGACGCGCCAAGCAAAAGGCTGCGCCATAATGCCATCCACACAAGAATATGTAGAGAGGAGCATTGATCATCAGAGCCGACCGACTGCTGTGAAACCGAAGGATGTCATTGTCCCTCGCCGTCTGGCCGGGGGGAAAAAGCGTACCTCTCCTCTTCCTCTCTCATCCTCACAACCCGATTGATTGGGCTTTATGTCTGACCTCTCTGATTCCTGGGCTCATACCCTGTTCCACCTCGACCCCCTGTGCTGGATCTCGACCCCGGTGGGCCGCTGCAGAACCTCCCCCCCGGGGACTCGGGTCAGGGCTGCAGGAACGCACGGCCAACTACGGGATTCACGCCATGGACCTTGCATGAAGCTCTGGACCGATCTAAAGTGCAGTGAGGACCCCAAGTACCTGCCGAATTAGACGAGCCTGAATGACCTGCTATAGGATTGTACTGCGTCAGAGCAGAGTACAAATGCATTACAATATTTGCTATTAGGAAGTGTGAAAGTCATAAGCTGGCATCAAGCTGATAAGAGATAAATGAAGAGGTTGTTAAATGTGACAAACACTGTTAATAAGGCAGCTGACTTTGGTTCTCAAGAGTAACGCCCCTGCGGGTTTTATAGAATACATTTTAATTACCAGCTGACTGACAGCTGAAATTTTCGGTTGAGTTACTTCCCTTCCAAATAATTACTTAAGCAAATGAGTAATTTAGAGCAGCGGTAAAGCTGAAAAAAAGACCCAGGCAGTATAATCTAGATTCTAGAAAGTGTTATCTTGAGTGGGACACATGTAAACATCAGTTGGCTCCATGATGGAATGAGCTGAAGCCGAAGGTTGCAGCTTTACGTAGCGCTAGGGTTAGAGATTAACCAATTAACATTTCACTTTGCTCAGGTGCTTAGTATTCTTCAAGACAAATTACATTTATCTAAAGTATATATCCAGATTTCACGTGACTGATTTTTAATGACCGAACATAACATTCAGTTTCTGGCATAGTATGGCATTAACGTTGCACGCTGTGCTGTTTTGCCATCTCTCAGAAGACGAGGCACTCTCTAATCCCACCGTCAGCCAGCCTATGGGACGCCAGTAGACACACCAGGCCTGCCATGTAGCAACACTGCCCCCTTTGGAATTCCTCAGCTGCCAGTTCGGGAACGCTCCGATGCTCTTCGGGCTCTGGGAGGCAGCCAGTCTAACTCTCTGTAGCAATTTTTTCAGACGATAAGAAGACAGTGCGTAGCTAAAATCTTTATTGATGGAGTTCCTGCTATTAGTTCAGAGAACAAATGGTCTTTTAAACTGATTTATGTCTTTTGAACGTTGCTGTATGCTGTAGATTTTGATTTCAATCAGAAAAATCAGTCACGCCAGTGTTTGTGGGCATCTTGGTTCCCATTCCCAGTGAAATCCTGCTGCCTCTCTTGCAGTCTGACTCTAATGAACATCTTGCAACAGCTAAGCCCAACCGAGGAGTGCAGCTCCAGAGGCTGAGCTTAGCCTGTTCATTCCAATGCATATCCATTAGCATAATAAATATTCCAAAGAGTATTAATCATTTACTGTTAGCATGTTTCCAAAAATGTCTGGAAAATCACAGAAATATTCTAAAGTCTCCAAGAATAAATGCAAAACTGTATAACATGGTTGAAAACCATTTTGACACCTTGAACACCTACAACAGGTGATAATAAATGTCAAATTAAAAGTGTAGTTTTCTACGAGCAGTGACTTTGGTCTGCATAAATCAAATTAATAAGCAACATAAATAAGACTTTTGTACTTTGGCTCCAGTTCACAAGCTGTTAGTTGGCAAAGAAAGTGTGCATTTACCTGTCATGTGAGGTCCTCTGAACCTGAACAGGCCTGCAGGACTCTTTCTAACATTCATGCGTTTCTCAGTATGTTCTTTTCCTTAACAAGAATGAGGTCTACAGATTTTAAATTCCATGTTTCCTCGTTTCATTCTTGATGTTCTGGAATCTTCTTTTGAGGTTTATGATTGATGTGAAAAAACGATGGGGTGCCTTTACAGACGGATTACAGACGTGTCGCACTCAAGTGCCCTTTCCAAGGCGTCCCAAACGAGGTCCCTTTGCATTAGCAGAAGAGGGTGACTCGTGGAATTCTCTGATTGATCAACCCACATGACCTTAATCCACCCTCTTTTGATTCAGCAAAACTTTATGGTTGAAAGATTCAGTGTTCTTGTCTGCCTCTAATTGCCTGGTAACATGCTTTTGACATTGAAGGTACTTTTCCCACCCTTTGGGCTTGAACTGTTGTATTAAGACGATGTTGCTTTTCATTTTATTGTCACTGATTCCTCATTTTCCCAGTACTTCTACATTTGCAATGGCAGCATTTCTGCTTCTGACATACAATTTTCTTTTAGGACTATAACTTCTTGCGGATCCAAACCGTGCTTCTCTTCTAATACCTTCCCCTAGGCCAATGTTGGATGTTCAGATTCCATTGTCATTCGTGCGCTGATCATACTCAAGCTCTTTCTTCCTTTATTATAAACAGCTTAAAGATCTGCCCCTGCTGTTTAATAGAGTTCTAATCTAGTCATTTACCTCATAAACATGTAAATAAAATTGTATAAAAAAATATAATTTCAATAACCTTTTTGTAAGTACCTGTAATTTACAAGACCTTGTTTTGACACCCACATTGCACCTGTAGCTTCAGGACTGCAGAACCCAGTAAACCTTGCATAAGATAATCAGATGTAGAAAAAAGGATGGATGGATGCATGCATGCATGCATTGTCACCCTGAGCAAAGAAACATTTGGTGGACTAATGGAATATTTAGAGTAGCCTATGTCTTTTCTTCAGCACCTCCGTCAGAGATTATCAGATGGATCTGGAATTAATATATATTTAATTAACATGTTAATTAACTTATCGTATAAAAGTCACATAAACTATATTTATCAATGGTTATGTGCTCTTCAGTTCCACAAAGTCGGACTTTCTGTAGATGGAACATAACATGAGTGCCAGGGATTCTCAGGTTTAATGAGTCTGCTACTTGAATTGATTTAAAAATGGCATGATATCACCATGTCACCCGGGGGGTCTGGTTTTCTGGTGTCACGTATCATACCTGCTTCCCAGTAACCCTGCCCACTTGACAGAATTGACAGTTACATCTCTGCCCCGGTGGACACACAGTGTTCTGAACTTCAGGTCAGAACATTACGGTGTGTGTGTGTGGCTTCCAGTTAATCTTCTAGCATCCTGTTCCATGTAGTTCCTGTTAGTTTTATGAGATTCAGCTAGCAGTTGTGTCCATTGAGAGTCTTTTGCTGGCTAACTCCCATTTCATCATCTCACCGTTTCTAAAGTAACGATTTTGACTTTGCGTTTTGCTCAAATATTGTGAAATAGTACAAACAGGTGATAAGCTAGTCTTCCACTGAGAGGTTGCAAGGTTCATGACCTTCAAAACAGTAAATAATAGTAGCTAATGCAGAGTATCTAACTGATGGTCACTTCATATTTACTTATCTTTTTTTTAAGTTCTAGCATATGACTCTGGTGATATGTCATTTGAAACAACCTATTCTTTCATTTTGACTGTGTAGTTGTTATCCTGTTTTGCATATAATTAATTCTTTTTAATTTAGCTGTTGAGGTGGACCCTAGAACTCCGGTGTCAGTCTAGTACATTTATTTTCACTTGACGCTTTACTTTCCTGTTAGTCCTCGCAACTGCAACTTTGTATTTGACATTGGACTGAATTGACGTTGTTCCCAGCAGCCTTGTTATAAGGTGGTTTCTGATTGGTTATTGTGCTGGACTGGCATCCCATTGGAGCATAGGACCTTGGCTATGGCGTAGACAAGGGCACCGTCTGCCCCCATGAATTGGATAAGAGGTTAGAAAATGAATGAATCTTTTCATCATTTCAAAGTCAAAAGCTGAAGGAGCTTTTGAGTCAATGTTTTATTAAAATATTATATTTGGACCCAGTTACATGAAGTATAAAGACACAGGCAGCAGGTGACTAACATTCTCAATTTTTAAACACAGGATGACAGTTTAGTGTGAGAGCCCCCCTCCCCCCCTCCCCCCCTCCCCGGTGGCTGTGCCTCATACAGGTTAGAAGTAGCACACTTGCGTTGCAGACCCTGATGCAATGTACGTCTGGTCCTTGTTTGGTGACCCTGTGACAATCAGGGAGAGTTTATTCCCTGTACCACCTTACGGAATGTCTTAGAAATTGTGCACAGCAACACCATCAACAAAGTTCTATTACAGTAGATTAGGTAAAGACTGCAAATCAAATAGCCTGGGCTTTTATAAAAGCAAGCCTTCAGAGTCCTTGTTATTAATGTATGAGGCTACTTGAGATCTCTGAAGAAAAAGAAAAGAATCTAGAGCTGTATTTTAGAAGCCTTTCTGGTGACATTCAGTAGATGTAGCCCTTTGTCTTGATTTTAGTAAAAAATGGAGATATATCTCCTGAAGTTTTCACCTGCTTGTTTTGCCTCTCTGACTCAGGTACAGGGCTCACCTTGTTCTGCTATTCCAGTCTGCCTGCTGTCTGTGACTGGGCCGAGACATTAGGCCGGTAAGCCTATCCTGGAGCTGGACACAAACTCAGGATCACGTTCCAAATTGACGACACTGTTTACAAGCCCCGGCTCAGGCAGTCTCATGTTCACCTGTTTCCGATTGACCAGATAATCTCATTCGCGGAGAACCGTCTGGAAAACTGAGCCACAGGTCTCCTGTTGCTGCCCAAACGTTAATATTTGTGTTGGGTGTTAGCTGAAACCGCTCTCTCTCTCTCTCTCTCTCTCTCGCTCTCTCTCTCTCTCTTTCTCTCTCTCTCTCTTTCTCTCTCTCTCTCTTTCTCTCTCTCTCTCTCTGTCACAAACGCACGCTTTTAATTTTTGTATTTGGCTCTCATTTTACTGTAATTAACTATCCATAACATCACCAAATTCAAAAATAGTGATAACAAACGGGCAATGACAAAAACACTTTGAGCTTTTAGTTATTTTACAAACAAGTTTTGCAATAAAAATTTGGCCTATTTTAATGATGAGATATTGTTGTATGCATATTTGTTTGGCCTGTGAAATGATTGGTTTGCTTTTAAGTAAAATGAAAATTACAAACACCATTAAAACAGCAGTATAAAAACATTTCCCCCCCCCTTTGAATTCCTTTGAGCGAAACCTTAGAAAATGGGGGCTCAAAATAAATTAGTAACAATGATAATTAGCAGTATGTAATATGTGCATTGCACTGCCATGAAAAGGTCAGAGAGTAATTTATTTCCAACATTTAGCTAGCATTGTAAACTGGAAGAACCCTACTGATATTTAATTTTGATTTGACATTGCAGGAAAATGAACTAATCAGAAACCAAATGTCCCTCGCTGTCTTTTATCAGGCTTGTTGGTGTTAATTAGTATTATACCTGGTAGAAACTAGAGGACACTGGTGTGACAAAAACCAGCTTAATTTATTTTTAATTACTTGCTGTGCGTCAACACTGATGGTCCTAATGCTCAGTCTTTTTAATACTGCTGCATAATTCTCGTCCTGAAAATCCACCATTAATTGAATGCAATGAGTATCTGATCGTGGATAAAAAGTAATCTTATAATGAGCCTTCAAAAGCACATGGTCAGCAGCGTAACTTAAAGTTTGGCAGCAGATCCTTCACAGGACGTGGCACAGAAACAAACGAGCAGGTAAATTTTCCTTTCTGTGTTTTGTAATCTAGATGAAATTCTATAAGGGTGGGACCCAAGTACAGTAGCAAGCTGTCTCTGAAAGGGGGCCCCGAGCTTCATCGCGGCGACCCACTTCATGACGCTCCACACCAGTGAGGAGGTTAAGTCATAAGGAAAGGGCGTGGGGGTATTAGTTCACCCATATAAAAAGACCTTAATCTGCCGGTATTGTTCATCTAATCTCCCTCACCCATCAAGGCTTAGCGAGTGTTTCTTTTCTTAGCGGCCAACATTTTGGAGCGAGGCAACTTTCATCTCGGATCGAGTGACATAGAAGGAGCACTTTTGCCCGTAAGTTGCCGTGCCACTAGGGCCCCCGGGACACTATTCTTCCCCACTGAGGACACAATCTCACATCCCGCTATTACCAACCGCACCCTTCTGCCCAGGATCAAGCTGCCTGCAATCCAGAAAGTTCAACAAAATTATCAGTAACACAGGGACATCTGTGAGGGTATTCGAATGCCAAATGGTGCATTCCGCTATGTGCCTGGCTTCAACTCGCTAGCAAAGACGCTCGGTGGGTACATTTGTGTATTACATATTCAGCAGATGACATTGTCCAAACCTACATACGAATGAGGTAAATAGCATATTGCGAACGCAGGAGATACACAAGACCTTCAAGCAAAGTAAGAACATAGATTATTCAAGGACTTAAGGTGCAACATAATAACATTCAGGGTAAAATAAGGAGGCATCAGGGTAGCACTGTGGTCTCACGCCACCATGATGTGGAGTCTTAATTCTGCTTTTTGAAAGCAGCTCTGGAAAAAAACTAAGACACCACAGCAACGTTTTTGCTTGCGCTCGCTTCTCAGGTGTGTGTCTGTAAATTTGTTTTGCAAACTGCAGCCTGGTTCTTCTCAGTTTCTCATTAACGACGGGCTTCTTCCTTGCTTTATGAGATATCAGTCCTGCTTCTAGAGGCCTGTTATGTCCCTTGTCCCAGCAGTGCACTTCACACCTGCACAATCATTTTGAAGGTCACTTGATGTCATCCTCCGATTCATGCAAAACTGTCAGATAAGTTAACGGTCGTCTCTGCCCTTATAAAGTCGCCTTTGCCCTTTACCTGGCAGGTTTCTGGTTGTTCCAGGCGTCTCCTGCCTCACTTTATTCTTGTGTCCTGCTGCCTCAGAAACTCTGAACCTGGAAACAACCTGCTACTCAGTGTAGTGGAGTTTGCGTGCTCTACCTATGTTTCTTTCTGCAGTCTAAAGATACGCAGTTAGCTGAATTAGCATCTCTAAAGTGGCCTGAAGCCGTCTTGCCCTGTATTGACCTGGTATCCCATCCTGCCTTGTTGCTGCCTGTGATAGAATTGAGATCCTGTATTAGGTAAACAGTTGGAAGATGGTTGGATGGATCAGATCATTAGGAAAGCGGTGGTTGTTGTTGTAGGAGCTTGTTTCTTCTTCACTATACATGAGGTCTTGCTCTCCAACTGTCAGGTAGAGCATTAAGAAGCAGAAGTATACTCATGTCTCAATTCCTTCATTTTTTTCCAAGACAAGTCTGTTGTGTAATTCTTATGGTATTTATTTTAGAGATCAGAGATCTACCTGCAGTGTTGATGGCAGTTCTTGGCTAATTTTACCAGTATGCATGCAGTAATTTTTCTGAGATAACATTCTGCTGCTCAAATCGAGAGTGCTTTCAAGTCACGCGTAATCTTGTAAACACACAGGCCTCCTGCTGTGAATGGTTAATGGAGAATCTATTTTAAATCAATTCTTAATTGTCAACGCCGTTCTTGATTAATCACTTAGCGCAGGCTAACACTCACTTAATTGATATGTGAGTTTAAGGGCCGGTTCCTGCTTCACACATGCACAGCACTCGCACATCCACACTGTGTATGTGGACATGAAAACGTTCATAGTTCTCAGTTCTCCGGTCAAGCTGCCGTCTTTGCACATGTGCACAGCATGTTGTAGAAGAAACGCACTGTCCACATGCAAACGTTACATGCATTCCGACATGGATATCAAGAAAGAAGATCTTGCACATGTGCAGTGCGTCTGCACTGTCCAGCTGAAGAATGAGAAATGATATTTATCATTGGCTAAGACCATTGGCAACACAGGGTACCCAAGGCTGGGGTACACCCTGGATGGCTTACCAGCCCACCACAGGCTGCACATATACACACACACACACACACACACACACACACACACACACACACACACACACACATACACACACACAAACACGTTTGCACTCATATCTTTGTGGGGACTCTCCACTCATTTCTATTGGAAAAACTCTAATCCCAACAATGAAAACCTTTTCATTCATAGATCTTTATGGGGACCTGAAAAAATGGCCCCCACAATGGTTAAAGACCAGGTTTTATTGCATTGTGGGGGACATTTGGTCCCCACAAAGTAATACAAACCTAATCCACACACACACACACACACACACACACACACACTAGAGGCAATTGAGCGGCACCAGTCAGCCTAAAAGCATGTCTTTGGACTGCTTTTAGCACAAAAGCAGAATTTTAACCCTGGAAGTGTGAAGCAAACGCATCACCCACAGAGCTAACGTGCCAGACTCAGGTATTTCAACTACAGCAATATTTTTTATCATCTGATTCACTGTATCTCCTTCCTATTCCTTGATTTATGCTTGTTCCATGAAAAGCTGCCTGCATAAGGAAATGTCAATGCCATATAATTAGTCACTAATTGTGTAATTAATCATGTGCCTATTATCCAAAGAGTAATGATCAAGGAGAACCTGCAGGGACACTGCTAAAATTTAATAAACTGCTAAAACTGAGCTGCGTAACATGATAATTAAATGATAAACGTATGCCCATATATATTTACCGTAAATCAATTTAAAATACAGAGGAAAAAAACATTATATATCGTATTAGTGTGTCAGCTTCTTGATTGCTAATTTAATGTTGAAGAAGGGGCTGTATCCTCAGAGAAAATTAATCAAGTATGTGAATGTGAAATCATTTGAAATCACAATTCTTTAATTTAACATCCTCCCCATAAAGATCTCTTTCGCCGTTTCCCAGCTTTCTGCCTCTGCTATGAAATGGCATCTTTTCGGTATCTGTGTAACCGTAAGCGAGGTTTGTTTACAAAGCACATTTAAAGCAACCTTTTCTTGGCCAAAGTACCGTACATGACTTTTAGAAAAGTAAAACAAGAGACATAAATGAACAACCGAAGAAGATGAACAATAAGCGTCAGAGCAGTCGGTCTACAACAGGAACATCGAAGTCGTGAGGCACCTAAAGCTTAAGGAATTCCAAATAAACAGTGACACTAAAGCAAAAATATTTAGGCAGGAAGATGAAAGCTTGTCTAACCAGGTGGGTTATAATTACATATTTGAAAACACTAAGGTAAGGTAAGGATCTCATATCACGTGGCAAACTGTTCAAAGGCTGGATACATAAACCAGCGTTGCCCAGCCCGGTCCTCGGGGACCTAACGACGCGGGCACCCATATTTTTGCTCCCTGTCAGCTCCCTGCAAGACAGTCCAGGAGCTGGGAGGAGCGAAAACATGGACTGTCTTGGGGTCCATGCGGCTGGAAAACACTGGCATATACTGAGACACATCAAACATGTCAATAAGTATCTTGTTATGAATTACAAATACTTGCTCATGAAATCTAAGGAAATAAAATACAAAACATCGGTGTAAGAAAATGGTCCTTTGAGAACATTTTGAGCTGCATTCTCTGTATGAAAAGTGCTATACTAATAAAGTGTTCCATCCATCCATTTTCTTATTCGGGGGGGTTGATGGAGTGTCCAGAGGAAACCCCACAACAACATGGGGAGAACTTGCAAACTCCAAACGCAGAATCAGAAATAGGTCCTAGAAGTGTGAGGCGACAGGGCTAGCCATTGCATCACCATAGTGCAGTTATTATTAAAGTGTTATTATTCATTATTATTTAGCAGATACCTTTTTCATGAAGGATTTATAATAAGTGCAACAGTAATCTAAGCTCATGTTCTAGATCTATAAATTTACAAGCAATTATTCAAAGACACAATGAACCATTACAGTAGAGTAAGGTACTCACATTTACTTTATGTGTTACTTTATAAGAAGCACTTCCCCCCCCCCTTAATCAACTTAAAACACATAAAACATATTTCCCTTAATGTACCTCCTTAAACTACAATTAATCCATTTCAGTTTTAGTTGTTTTTTTAGCACAACAAACTTCTCCATGAAATCTTTGAAAATCACAGAAAATCGATAGATAGATAGACAGACAGATAATGAAACATGTCATTTTATCTAAGTCTTTAAAAATATTTTAAATACATAAAATAATTTCTCAAAGTATTTTATTATAAATTGCATCTGATTTTTTTTCCATGCAGCAAGATACAAATAAAAAAAAAAAAAAAAAAGTAATTTAATATATATTTAAAATATATTTCATTGAAATACTGCCCATCTCTGACAGCAGGTATGGATCTCTCTGTTCATGAAGACAACTGTTTCTTTTTTCGTGGTCCTATTTACGAGGGCAAGAGAATACATAGCTAATCGCTGTAAAAATGTGATCAGCAGGACGTCGTGCTTGTCAATAGCCGTCACGCTCGTTAACGAGTGGCTCCAGCGTAGTTCAAAGGGCACGGGGCACAATGACGGTCTCACAAAGATACCTTTTGTATAAAATCTTTCTTAGTTTCATTGCTAATGAGCAGGCTGTGTGGACCACCCTGTCAGAGAGCTACACGACGAGAAGGAAGACCTTAAAAGCTTCATTCTGGCACATTTTTCCTGGATGTCTCAAATCATTCATTTATTTCCGCTGTATATCTGTCCATCTTCCAACCACTTACCTGCTACAGGGTCACGGTGGGGGGGGGGGGGGGGGGGAACGCAAATCTTATTCAAAGAAGGGGTAGAACCTGGATAGCAGTCCATCACAGGCTGAAAACACACTGTGGGTAAATGGAAGATTTAGAATTGTGGGAGAAAACTAGAGTGCGAGGAAGGAAATCTGCCATAAACAGGTAGATATTTAGTGCCTAACAGAGTATTCATTAGCACTGAAATATGCGTGACACATGTACTTAAAGAGCTTCTTCCGACGTGCAATAATGCTGAGCAATCAGACTTGAGTTCATTCCTACAATATTTGTATTTTCAGCAGCTCTGTTCTTAGAATTTTTGCATGTTGTTGCAGCTATGTGTGCACATCTATACTCAATGTATAACACAATTATAACACTAACATTATGTACAACACTGTTTTGGGGACCTGGTTGTAAAATATTCCATACTCAAATCTGTTTTATTCAGTTTTATTTCTACTTATTTTGCTTTATTTATTTCCAGTGTTTCCTGTAAATGCATGCACCAATACTGCCAAATTCTTAGTATGTGAAGGTGTACCTGGTCAATACAGTGATTCTGATTTTGATGTAAAAGTCTGCACTAATCAATACTTGGGGTATTTTGTTTGAGGAAGGTGTAGAATGACAGGTTGTGTTTTTTGTAGGAGGAAGCTGAGAGGGAGCAAAAACGTGGACTGTCTGGCAGAGAGCCAGGAGGGAGCAAAAACGTGGACTGTCTGGCAGAGAGCCAGGAGGGAGCAAAAACATGGACTGTCTGGCAGAGAGCCAGGAGGGAGCAAAAACATGGACTGTCTGGCAGAGAGCCAGGAGGGAGCAAAAACGTGGACTGTCTGGCAGAGAGCCAGGGGAGAGCAAAAACGTGGACTGTCTGGCAGAGAGCCAGGAGGGAGCAAATCGTGGACTGTCTGGCAGAGAGCCAGGAGGGAGCAAAAACATGCACCATCTGAGGACTCCAGAAGACCGGGGTGGGAAACACTGCCCTAACTAACTCTTTTCACTCGCTGGGAAGCCCATGAGACTTAACATGATTTGCCACTCTTCAAAACAACACTGGTTAACAAAGGACTGCTTTAGATGACCTGCAACAAAAAGCAGACACACTGAGAGATACAAACATCATGCTGATATCTCGAAGAAAGAATCTCAGCCTGCAAAACTGCAGGAAACCATTGACTAGATCTTAAAACAATGCGGCGGAAATATGCGAGGAGCAGAGTTGACCGATAAAATCATGGTAACCAGCACTTACAGTCTCAGATTAATGTGTTATTCTGAAATCTATTTAAAAGCCAATATTAAAAGTCCATTCTTTTATTGTTCTTCCCGTTATCCACCAAAAAGCCTATTTTTCTTTTGTACAACCTGCCAGGTTAAAGAGTTCTGGCTTTGAGCTGTGAATGGAAGTGAATGCGATGGCTTGGTACCCCAGTACACTTGGACATCAGAGTGATGAAAAGGGAATGTCATCTTGTTATAGTGGAACCACCCACCCCCCCCCCCCACAACTACTACCTCCACCATCCCTACCTCCTGCCCCGACCCATTTTACCCTTTTAGAAGGTTTTAATCCAAAACAGCTTTTTTCACCCCTCCCTTGTCTATGCGGCTAAATATCTTCCATTAAATAGGAATGAAAAGGATGGGAAGAGGTGAGGTTTTGGGGGCCGGGGGGGGGCAGGATAGAGTGGAATGGATGGGTATATTGAGACGTGAGTCTTTTACAATTAGGGGTGAAGGGGGTTGGAAGGGGGGTACTTGTGATCCAGGAGCACCTGGTAATTAAAATTGCTAATCAAATGCAATTACACTGCCAGGTGTCTCCCAGATGCCGGAGCAGTTTGACCCTTTGCCTGAAAGGAGAAAAAGAGAGGAATGCCAGCCATCTCTTGATGAGTGTGGGGGCAGCGCCATCCATCCTGTATTCAGCCCAGTAAAGTCGGGGGGGGGGGGGGGGGGGGGGGGACGCTAATAGAGAGAGGACAAAGGGACAGGGACATCTGCAAGGGCAGGGTGGTGTGTGGCACGTGTAGGTCGAAGAGCCTCCCACCCAGGATGACCCCCCCTCGGGTGCGCGGGGCCGGCTGATTATCGCCCGCGACGCGCTCAGCCCCTATCAGTGCCGCTAATGTGGAAAATCCCTCCTGCGTCTGGATATTTATTTCCGGGCCTAATCCCCCCATTCCACCCCCCCCCCCCTTCAAAACAGAGGCATTGCGAGAAAAAAAAAATCCTTCTTCTGCTATTTGTGGTGCATTGCGGATCTTAACCTTCATGCGCGGGGGCTTTGCATGCGCAGTTTACGTCCCTCGCAAACTGTTGTCGGCCCCATGCAGTTATTGCGGCAGATGTGCTGCCTGCAGACCACCAGGGGCAGTCTAACGACACAGGCAGGGCTCAGGCTGTGGTCTACAATTAATTCCCTATCCCACGCTGACCTACGTTCACAAGGCACAGTATTATCCAGTGGAGATTGTCAGGTAAACTCTCTTTTGCTGGTGACACCAATTGTACTATAAAACGCAGGGATCTTTGTCGCTTCCTTAACTGTAATTTTTATTTTATTTTTAGGCTTTATATAAATTAACACTTTATCATCCATCCATCCTTTGGATTTGTAGTCTTTAACTTTCATTCTTTTTTTGTTGTGCTAAATTGCATGTTCTTTCCGAATGTTTGCATTCCAGGCACCATAGCAGAAATAATACACAAGCGAACATAAATGGCATTCAGAACTGGTGTTATTGTGCTCCCATTATGCAGCATTGATGACACCATTATACCAAAATCCCATCAGTCTCAATCGCCCATGTAGACGACCGGACGACGGGGATTTTCTGGGCTTTGATTGGAGGAGCCTTAGCGATTCCCAGCCCCCACTGGGCAACGATTGAGGAGGAAAAGGAATCAAACCCGAGACACTATCTTATAGTAGAGGAGCATTCAACAGACTAAATAAGCAGCTCTTATTTCCATAGACGTGCATTGTCCACACAAAGACTGTCCTGTGCATGAGCACCTAAATTTTCTTTAGGATTAACAAAGTATGTATGTATGTACTGTATGTATGTATGTATGTATGTATGTATCTATCTATCTGATGATTTTTGTTACCATTATAAATAGGTTATTGTATTCCTCTAACTTTCTGTGGAAATTATTATACGTAAGTGATTATTTATTTATCTCCTCAAATAGACGTATAGCCCCTATCCATCCATCCATCCATCAGCGATCCAGCCTCTTGTCATGCTTATAGTTACAGGGACATGTGAAACATTTAAGGCAAAAATTGTAAAAACGCCAATTTCCACTCCAGGGTGTTAGTTGACTACTGAAGAACCTCATGTGCACTTCACTCTCTCAAAGAAAATTCATTCATGATTATTGAGGTATTTTCCATGAAGCAAACCGCAATACCAATACAAGTATTAAATGTTTAATCATTTGGTTATATTTTATTTCATCATTCAATTTGAATTGGGAAGAAAAGACATTTTCTCTGTAGACAATTGATCTGTGGGAGAGTGAAGTTTCTTGTTTTTTGGCCTAAAAGCTATTATATGTCAAGAAACAAAAATGTCTACTTTGCAATTTATTTAGATATATAAACAATATTTACTGTGGTTACCGATTAACATCTGTTGTGGGTGAATGATCATATTTGTCAACTAATTCATAGGTATAAATGCATTTATAATTTAATAGGCCATCTGGCAAAGGGAACGTAAGACACGGGAATCCATGCACAGTCACTCTGGGCCGGTGGAGATGTGGGGGGAGGTCATTTCAACAGGGGAAACACTGACAACCCAAGATATGGAGAGGGGAACAAAACAGGCACCTACGGGATAAATCAGGGTACAGAGCAGCTGCAGGTACCCAGTGAAAACAGCGGCCTGAATATACTGAAGATGGCAAGCGAATGAACGTAAACCCATGCATCCTACCCATGTCTGAAGCGACACATAATTCTTCTAGACTTCAGCACAAATAATTATATATTTTCTGCTTAATATCAGAGGTGTAAAGTTCAGATTCAGAGAATACAAATCCAGACCAAGGTTTTGTTTCAAAGAGTCACGGTCGCATAGTACTTACCTGGCTGGTTGAAACAAAACCTTTCTCTGGACCTGAACTTTCCACCTCTGCTTAATGTGACAAGAACAGGCAATACCTAAAAAAGCCATAATTCCCGAGTCTACAGTTTATTATGTATCCAAATGTTTATGGGTGAAGCACAATAGGAGACACAGTACAGTACAAAAACAGCGAAAGAAAACTTTGCTTGCTGCCAGAAAGTGCAAGGTCATTTACTTAGTGATTTCAGTCCTTTGAAAAATGAAATATCATGTTTCCGGCTAAACAGATGGCACATGAAGACCTGGGTAAGAGAAGGGGAGGGACACCAGGATGGAGACACGCCATCGTCAAGCTACTGGGAACATCAGACCGCCAGCAGACAGCCGAACAAAAACACCTACGCTTTAAAGGGCCAGTGCGCTGTTTGCTTTATGCTGTTCAAATGTCACCCTTTAGTGACACCACTGCTTCGGCCAGTCCAGCGGGAAAATGCCATCCCTGAGCTGAAAGGAAACCTCGCCTTCATCTGTCTATCATCATTTGCTGGGGGCTGCTGTGGGAGGTGGCTGCCTTTGAGTAGCGAGTCGGGGAGGGCCGAGCAATTACCTGCGATCGATAGCAGTAAATATAAAACCTTACGAGGCTGTTGGCTGAGTGCGGGATCAGAGCCGTATTGTTACTGGGGCAGCGGTTTGGAACTTGAGAGAACCCCGTGAAATCAAGACAGATGTTAACGCTAAACTCTTTCAGTGGATGGTCTGTATATCGCACACATATTGGAGGTCTGAGCGGTGCCTTAATAAATAGCGGATATAAATTACAAGGCCCAGGTCACCTTTCGGAAATCTGTGTGTTTATGTTCATGCATCTCGCAATATGAGAATAAGGCACAAAAAAAATGCGAGTTCTCCATAAATGTTAAACGTGATGTTATTGATTAAAGGAAAAAATTACACTGTATAGAAGTACATACCAAGACATATATAAGATGGCAAACATATCTGCATTATGTGTAAGTATTAGAAACATTATATATGTGTAAGTATATGGAAACATATATAAAATATACAATTGCTCATAGTGTGTGTGCCCTAAGGTGGACTTCAGACCCCAGCACATGTTACACATGTTGCACATGTTATGACCATTAAGTGCTGGACCAGCTCACACTGTTGAAGTCAATTATGATGTTTGGATCTGTGCTGAACCTTAGAGGTCCAATAATGGCCTGTATTACAGCCCTGAGAATGTTCTGTCTCGAGCTCCCCAGTCCAGTCATTGACGTTGCTGCCTGCATGTGCTCCCCAGTGTGCCCTGTGCCCTGTAGGTCTTGCCCGATCCTCCCTACCCCATTTTGACCCCTCGTGGTCCGTTTCTGCTGCCCTGCCTGTAGATTTCTTTAATAAAGCCCATTTTGGTTTTCCTCCACTCCTGCCTTTGCCTCCATCCTTGCCTTCAACGTGACAATGGGGTTGAATGGAAGAGCCAGAAAAAACCTTTATCACCCCATGGCGTACCATTAGGGGCCACCTCTGGGACCCGGGTTCGAGTCTCCGCCTGGGTCACATGTGTGCGGAGTTTGCATGTTCTCCCCATGTCGTCGTGGGGTTTCTTCTGGGTACTCCGGTTTCCCCCCACAGTCCAAAGACATGCTGAGGCTATTTGGAGTTACTAAATTGCCCGTAGGTGTGCATGCGTGAGTGAATGGTGTGTGAGTGTGCCCTGTGATGGGCTGGCCCCCCATCCGGGGTTGTTTCCTGCCTCGTGCCCATTGCTTCCGGGATAAGCTCCGGACCCCCCGCAGTAGGACAAGCGGTTTGGAAAATGGATGGATGGCGTACCATTCATAGTGCTGCCTGAAAACGTGTTTAATCAAGAATCAGTATTGATGGTGGGGACCTTTAGGATGCTATCAGTTCACTGTCGATTCAGAGAATGAGCTTGGACAGTCTGCTTCAGAGCTTACATTCCCTCAACGGTAATTAAAACTTAAGTTACAGAGGAGTACTGTTCTTTTTAAGTAAGTTCTTCACAATTGTGTTTGCACATCATCTATATCTTTTCGGTTTCTAGCGTTTCCTGTCACAGAGACATTTCTGCTCCTTGAACAATGGGGTCAGACACGTGCTGTATCTGCAAATCGGCCTCAGCCCATGTGCCACTCAGTCTCCAAAAGAACATCGTCTGAATTTGCACTTATGAGGAGCGATACGTGAAATAGCCAAATGGCTTCACAGGAATTTCATAAAGGAAAGCTGACAAAAAAGGGTAATTCAGCTGAAGTGAACCATCTCTAACTTCTTGAGGGCCTCTCGCTCGGGTCTGTGCTTGTGTCACGTGCCGAGAATGTGGTGTCCTTGTCCGTTTCACACTTTGCTATTAAGTGACTACCAACGCTGAAGTTTAACACTTTTTCCAAACAGCCCTTTATTGTCATTACAGAGATACAACCAAAGTATCACTGTGATGTTTAAAAGTAAATAGTGGGGATGGTGTGTGACTCAGTGGGTTATGTGGCTGTGCATAGATGGTTACTGGTTTCAAAACCAGTATCACCTGAATGATTCCCCCCAGTGGGCTCCCATTGCTCCAGAGACTGTCTGACCCTCCCTCTGTATTGTACACGGCTTTGGAGAAAGACATCAGTTAAAAAGACAAAATGTGGGTTTGCTGCCAATGATAATATAAAATTTCTTTGTAATATGGAGGGGTGGATGTTCCAGTAAAGCCAAAATCAGGGGGTGAGGGCTTGTATTCATAGGCACCTTTTAATCTTATAGCTGGGCGTCGCCCAACACATGCACCCAGACCCTGGTGCCCAATCTCACACCCATTGTAGCCCTTGCAGACACCTGATGCCCCTATTTTCCTGCGTGTCCTTTGTGTCTTTTGTTTGATGTACCAAAATAGCCCCCAATCCTTCCTCCCACCTCCATTTAACAAGGTTCTGGTTGCTCTCCTGCCCAGAGCTAAGTCTAACATCTCTTCACATCCACCCTGGGGCATATTACTCTAAACCAGTTTCCCAGTCCGGTCCTCGGGGACCCACAGATATACCACATGTTTGCTCCCTCCCAGCTCCCTGTCAGACAGTCTACATTTTTGCTTGCTAGGGGCTGGGAGGGAGCAAAATGTGGTATATCTGTGGTATATCCAGAAGGCTGTCTTATCACCAAAGATTTCGCAATTAACGATGACCAGCTTGTTTGCTTTATACAAGTGTGCTAAATGTGTGACTCTGTGGGGTAGGACTCTGTGCTCATGTCATGGCTGGTAGAGTGATGTCATTGGGCCATGGTGCCCCCTGAGCTGGGGATTAAGGACCTTGGTCTGCAGCCCAGTTGTACCAAGAGCGGAGGCCATTGACCACAGCTGCTCCAAGGACACTGCCTGACCCCTTTTTCTGCTCTCTGCTTGTACATCACTTTGGGAAAAAGCATCAGCTACAAAAATGTAAATAAGTACATCAAATAAAATAATACTTGAATAACTTCCAATGAAGAGCATCTGAGAGACATGGCAGCTGTTCCAGGCAGGTGATTTCCTTAGTGCGTCTTATTATCATATAAAATTTCTAATTCGCTAAACAACTACATGGAGGTAAATACTATACATCTTGAGGAGAGTTTTCTGCAGCAATTCAGTCCGTACATGTCCGCCCATCCCCTCCTCACCCAGTCACGCTCTCTGTCTGTTATTTGTTGTTAATCAGCTTATAATAATGGAAGACTGGGCACACTATTTTTCAAGGGGAACTTCTTTTTTGTTACTGATGACATGACTGCTGATGACCTAGAATGAAATGGCCTGCGTGTTTCTCTGTGCACCTCGCTTTTCAATGCTTCTCTGCCCACTTTCTGACACAAACATCAAAATCAATTACAATGTCAAAGTGCCCGGTCCCTCACATGCACGTCTCCGGATTAGGGATATGAACAGAGGAGAAACCGTGGATGAAGCGCCGTGGTCGAAAGCAATAGCGGCCCGTAATGGAATTTCTGCACAATTTGCTCTATGAAGATGGAGGTTAAGGGGTTTATATCTCCATTCTCTGTGCTTTGTCACCCTGATTTGTCTCATAATCAGGCATGGGGACCTTATAAACGGTGGTGCACGAGGTCCAATCTCCTAGGAGTCACTGTCACCTGCTCAGTCCCAGATCAATGGCATGACTACAACTATGTGGAGAAAAACGAAGGGCACTGGTCAAGTTCAGAGTAGCTCAGCTTCACCAGTGATGATGGAACATCTCTGTTATATCAATATTCATACTGGGCCAGGCTCACTTTTCCAGCTCAATTACATCTTTATACCAGTCCACTAGTATCCAGTTACTTGGCCAAGATATAACACTGACATATAGAACAGAGATGCTTCATTCATCTGTGTGGGCACACTCTCAGACGCACTTATGGGTGAGAGGAAGCTTGGGTGTTATAGTAAAAGGTCAGACAGCATACAGCACCACTCGAGCTGGGGGTTGGGGGCCTATCAGTCTCCTGCTCCCTGGATCGTAAGCTGTGGCCTCCCAATTGCAGGTAGAGGCACTAAACCTCTCCCTCTGTTTAGAAGTGCACTTATGGAGAAGCCCAGTAACTAAACACAGGATCAGCACAAACTTCTCAGGACCACGCAGAACGTCTTAATTGATTTTTCTGCCTTCATTAGGAAGAAAAACACATGACGACCATGATCAATTTGCACTCTGCTGAAGGCGCAACCTGTCGAGTTTGGAGCTGTAACTGTATCTATAATTGTTTATGCAGTTGTTGACAACATGAGGTTAACAGACGTTAGCATATTAAGAAACGCCCTTAAGAAACATTCGGGAACCATTGGGCTGGTGGTTCATTGTGTGCGGTTTACTGAGCTTGACAGCGAGTCCCCTTGTTCTGGTAAATCTACCAGATGCCATGTTTACTGACACATTAAGGCCTACTCTAAGTCAATAATGAGCAGGCAATACAGCCGCCGTGGAAGATAAAAGGTGTAACGATTCAAAAACAATCTTGGCAAATAACAGTGCAATTTTCAGGGACTAATGGAAATGTTTCACACCTGAGTTGCTCCGCACACACCATTAAGCATTCTCAATACCAATAACGCTCGAAAATTACAACATCTCAAGGTTTTGGAGGAGACGCCTTTTGTAGATGCCACTTATTAAGATTAATTACATTAATTTGCCAAAATGGTAAATAATAACCTTGATTGCTGAGATGGATCCACAGAGCATGGTTAACGACAGAACGGGGCATGTTTGGAATTCATTAACCAGTCATGTTGTCCATGACTCATCATTAACCCCTTCACCATTCTATTAGAAGCCTCAACTTTCTGATAACCTAACAAATATTGCTATCATGGGGCAATTGGGAGAATTAAAAAAAAAATAAAATCTGTCAGTGCTTTAAAAAACTGTATGGAGGATGAACGTGTTTGGGGTACATGCTGGCCTGCTTGTGTGTTCAGCAGTCGTTCAGGTAGAAGGACATGGCTCCTAAATACGATTAATTACTGTCAGAGTTGCCACATATTCAGCTCCAGCCAACATGCCTGTTTTTACTGGCTCCTTGCATACCTGTGGGTTTGTACCGTAGGTTGGGGCCTGAAGACTTCCAGGGCACAGTTCTGATTTAATTTCAATACAATTATAATATTAAATAAGTATTAAATGTTATTATAAGGCTGCAATGGGTTTGTGCCCCACTGTTTATTCGCTGTCTTGCACCCGTAGCCTCCAGGATAGGATCTGGATGGAGGGATGGATGGATGGATTGATTTTAATATTACATAATATTTATGACATTTTTAAGCATCATAGCAGAGGGTAAATCCAGTTTCATATCAACCAGCCGTGAATCCTGTGATAAAATAAGTCAGGGGTGGGCAATCTTACCCAGAAAAGGCTGTTTTGTATGTGGGATTTTGCTGCAATTGTTTACTAATTAGAAGCCTGATTGGCTGATAAGTACTCACACCTGGGTTTGAACAGCTGACCTAAAGGTTACCCCCAAAACCCGCATAAGCACCGGCCCTTCGCGGACACGATTGGCCACCCTTGAAATAAGCAGACGGTTTTATTATCCATCCAGTCATCACTCTTTCTTGCCCTCACTTCCAGAGTCGTATTGTTCCATGTAAACAAGACAACTGAGCTGGCAAAATATCATCTTCACCGATGACACCAGTATATCGCTCCCGGCGGGGCTGCCCAGCTCAAACGAAACAGATCTACAGCTAAAACTTCAACCAGCTACAACGGAAGGCACTATGGATCCCCGAGTATAGCTGCATTCACAGGTTAGCCTTGAAAGTGTATTTTACCACCAGTATGCAGGTATCAAACAACCATGGGCTTTTCCTTCCCAGTCCTTCCAGCCTTTGTACAAATTAATTCATTTATTGGAAGAGTCCATATCACGTTTTGTTAGAAGCACTCATTTCCAAAAGGAACTTGGCAGAGTCCGGTCTGTGTACCAGTACATGTCCAGTGCAGTGCACATAGATACTGAAGATCCAGCTAATTTGGCTGGTAGGATATCTACACGAGCTTATGGGGAGAGTTAGTGCCAATGCATGCAGGGAGCCATTGCTCACCTTCTGGAACGTTCGGGAGGCCTGGCCCTGGGTTCCATCATGCTGCATGTAACACGGAGACAACAGCAAACCGTCTACATCACTTGGCGATGACACGCTCCGCCTCCCGCTCCTCGCCGTTCCCCACAAATCCTGTTTCATGGAGCCAAAGTGCCGTTTGCCAAGATCTTGCCGGCGTTTGCCTTGAAAACCATGTTTAAGCCCCAATGCCTTGGTTTCACAGTTATTTTTAGCGGGCATTCTCCACACATCAGTTCCTGTTTGGCTGTTATCATTCACAGCGGCCAATGAACTCGCCATATCTCACTTGCGAATGGCGTTAAGACAGCTAATCCAATGATAAAATGGTATGTGGAAATCAATACCGAATCAATACCAGCTATATGTAATATCAGATTTACATATTTTTTATATATTGGAAGCCCATGTTTTATTCTGATTTTCACGATATTTAAGTTCTTTGAATTTTAAGTTTGTTTTTATTAAATATCATTTTTTTCTACCATATAGTTTCCAGTTATCCCAAGGGAAATATCAGTAACGAAACTGGAAATCAGGTGTAAGTGGGCAGACTTCCTCAGAACATGCAGGCGTGACTCATATCAGACACCAAGAAGGGCGCCTACAGCAAACGTCTACTGACACCTAGTGTCGGTCCTGAGCATATAATAAGCTTCCCTCGGCCGTCCTCGCTGGCTGCGGGGATTTTCATTTGGCCCCGTGTCGGTTAATTACAACACATTAGCACATCAGGATTTTAATGTTGTGAAATTAACATCGCGCTCCGCAGACATTCCACCGCCATTCTCTATCTGCAGGAGACAGCTGGGCCAAATTCAAATGAAATTATCACAGAGTGGAGGATCTTCCACGAAGATAACAAACACTAATTAATCCTATTCATGAATTTGCCGTCATATTTCCAAGTGCGCCGTCTCCCCGCTGTGTTTCGAAGCAGCTGGATTCTTTCAATAAGCCAAAATAATCTTAGGGCTTTCAGGAGTTACAGATCACTTCACCTTCTGTCGAGCGCCCTTGTCTGAATACAGCAAAAGTTCGATGAGAATGTGCTATAGCAGATACACCATCTGGCATCAATTACAAATTAGATAAACTAATAACACGCAGGAATTAAAGTTAAGAAAACAATTATAGTTACACTAAAATATAGCAACAGATTACCGATTATAGCTGCCGCTTAATATTACTCCATTTCTGGAATAGCCATACCCAGTAGGATAAAGCCGTTTGGAAAATGGATGGATGGATGGAATAGCCATGTCCTGATGATACTTGTTTGTGTTTTATCAGGAAATTAGAGGCTACTTGTTGTAGTGGATAGTATCAGAGAGTGGTGAGGACAGCAGAGAAAATCATCAGCAAATCTCTCCCATCTGTTCAAGAACTACACTACTCACGTATCTAAAACAGATCCATTAAGATCATAAAAGATCCCACACACTCCGCACATGAGCTATTTGAACTTCTGCCCTCTGGTAAGCGTTACCACAGTATGTACTGCAAAACAACCAGATTTAATAAGAGCATCTTCCCCCAGGTCATCAGAATACTAAACTCTAATTTGCACAAGTTCATGTGAAACCCCAACTCCCTCTTACTCACTGTGCACTTTCTTACCACAACAGGTATTAAGTTCACATTTTATTTATATAGTGCAATAATATAATCACTGTGAATACTGTATCTACATAGTGCAATAATACAATACAATATTTTTCTTTTCAACTTATTCAGCACTGACTGGTCCTACATTTCTCTACATATTGTTTTGTATATTTAGTGTCTGTTCTGTGCCACCTTATGCTGTCTTACACAGTCTTACTTAAAGTGGAATTTTGTTGTAATCTCCATATGTTGTCTAAGTGCTCTTGTCTTTTTATGTCTACACATTGAGCCAGGAGATGCGCAATTTCGTTCAGCTATGCATCCGTTGTTGTACTGTTGCCTGGTGTGAATGACAATAAAGTTCACTTACTTGCAGTCTTTGGAATTAAAACTCTAAAAAGAGCATTATGCAGTACTACAGACCATTAACCTCCGGCTTACCTGCAACTTACAGAGAGACTCGGAGGACAGGCTAATTACTAGACAATAGCAGATATTTTCAGGTCAGTCCCATCGGCACAAAACTCAGCTTTAAAGAAGAACAGCTGAAAACCAAAGAGCTCATTTTCTTTCGTCTTTATTACAAGCAGATGTACATCTCCAAGACTATAACAGTGAGGCTCTCAATATAATTCTTTTTAAAAAACTATATACAAAAAAACTAAAAAAAAAAGAAAAAAAAAGAAAAAGATGTACTTCAATAAACAGGACTTTCTGTATATGAACATTATTCAGAATACACAGAAATATGCACTTTGACATATTCCAAGTTTGGGACATTATTCTCACGCCATGTGCTGAAATATTTGAAAATACACATTCTGTTTAAATGCAAAAGCTGGCATACGGTGAAGATAAACCAATTTAATGTATCAAGAGTCAGTCGAGCCAGATATTAGGTCAATATGGTCAAAAAATAGTATTTTTTTTATGTTTTACGAACATTTCCTTCAAAATATTTTCATTATGAGAGTATATGTACAGCCTTTATAAAAGTGTGTGTATGTATGAACGATGCTCATTCAAAGTTATTATTCAATTCAATTAATATGTCGACGTGGCATTTAAGAAACTGAACAAAATACATGGCAAACTGCATTTTATGTTTTGTATAAAAAGTAGCAAAACATAATCCTTGTTATAATTACAAAAGACGATCGATGTTATATCAATAGATCAGCCATGGAACTGCCATTTCAAAATTACCTTTCAGTCTCAAATTTTACAAGGGGCTGAACAGGATAATGCATTTAATTTAGTATTAAGTCTTCTGCACCAATAATAAGGATGTATGTCCGAAACAAATACAGTGTTTCTGTTAATGTGGTAAATGACTATGAAAGTCTTGTTAATACCATTTCAGTAGTAAATGAGTCTTGGACAAATCCGTTGTTAAAGAGAGAATGAAGTACATTCAGAACTCAGATGTTTATTTGCAGCTTGTTTGCAAATCACACCCATTTTGGTTGTTCTCATACCGTTTGACTCGCATAATCCAAAGGTCCAAAAGTAGCCTGAGAACTAACTACAAGAAGAAAGGAGAAAGGGTTAGAAATTCATGTGTCTCAAAAGTTTTCTGTCATAGTTTTTCGTTCAACAGTCAAAGTTCAGTATCACAATATCATTCAGTAGTATGATTGTTAGATTAAATTCTCCTTTGGTACACACCTCAGTGGACACAAGACGCTATATTTCCTGTTCGTATTACCTTCATAATAACTTTACAAACTTTCACAAGCACTGCATGAATATTTATCAATGATGCATAGATTCTGAAGGTCTTTCATATCTTTTAGGTTCCTTCATAACAGATAAAATCTCGCTTAACGGTCGATGTACAATGAGGGATGAACTCCAGGGATCAAAATGAAAGTTATTCACATTGTTAGTCATGGCATACATTTAAATTCTAGACAGTAAATTCAATGTTACCAAAGAAATCAAAGTTTTTCTCGAAAATCTGCACCAGAAATTCTACAGTAAAGTGTAACATCAGTCACATTCAGACAAGAATATCAGATCAGGTTTGGAACCCATATTTCTCAATATTAGAACATGAACTGCATTAATTTAAAAACTTTATAAATATCTTGGAAATATATAAGTATTTTTTGTAATGTAGGACTAAAATGATTAGAAATCATATACGTCTCAAGAGGTTGAAATGCAATGAAATATCGATCAGTTCGGTGTGGCACTGAGTTTGATTTACATAACATTAACAGAACATTCCTCACAACCAAGACTACCTGTAATATTTTCTTATAGCCAGCAATCCCTGCAGTCACACCTGAACAGTTCATGCTCTACCTTCCCAGAATACTAGACACATTCCTTGATTAAAATTGGGGTCTATAATGACCCCTTTGTGACGTATTGAGCCTGTTCATTGCTGAACTGTTTACTTGCTGTACTTAAGATTGACTTCTATTGGTTTCCGAACTCCTGCCTTTCTCAGGACTCTGGCTGCAGATTTGGATTTGCAGTATTTATTGTCTTGGATTGTTTCTGGGCTTAGCTTGTATTGAGACCCTGATTGTTGTATTATGTTTCGCTATTGGTTATTCCTCATTGTCAGTCATTAAGTATGTTTAATTTACTTTGAATTTACTTAATCTCTTAAATCGGAACCGTTTCATTACACTTACATCCATAAGTCTTAACATTCATTGACTGATTGTTTTTTTATTCCTTAGGATAATTAGCACGATGCATGTGTAGTGGTTTTCTGTTTGTGTTCAAAGTAAAAAAAAAAATGCAATAATTGAATCTCACAGAGAGCAGCAACACGTTATACATGAAGATGACCAAACAGATTTTCGAGGTTTGTGTAAGTCCCTTTACAAAACAGCAAACCTCATATTTGTACGACAAAACAGCGCAGGACAAGGCACCTTCATTCAAGTCGACAGCCAAGAAATATAAAGAAAAATAAAATATAAAGAAATATAAAGAAAAAGAAAGAAAAGAAAAACTTTGTTCCCGTCTGTCTCCCTCTAGCGGGGTGACCTGCAGTGACATGAGGTATTGTACGGGGGGGGGGACATGTGTAAGCTACCAATGAGAAAAGCAGGAAAGAGGTTTGTAAAATCGTCCCCAGGTCACAGACTAAAACACAGACCCGCCTTAGATCGAAATGAAAGATGGCGACACAAAGACCCCTGAAGTGCTGACACAGCTGAATTCCCAAACGTGCTCATTTCTGTCAGTCTCTGCACTCCCAAGAAGCAGCACTATATACAGTGAAAGTCTCATAACGTTCTAAAATGCGTTGTGCTATATATTTAGCATTACACGTGACATATCAGTAAACACTGTAATGAAAACATAATGCCCATAATCCAGATTCAAAATGAATGCTATGATCGAGAAGGGAAGCTGGAAAAAAATGCAACATTTTACTAGAACTCAATCGATGCATCGTCTGGCTGGTAAAGTTGGCCGATATAAAGTTCCATAGATGTTTCAGCAGCAGAGGGAAAACCTGCTAATAAAGCACCAGAAATGATGAGAAAGTTCATGTAACTTTTTTGAGGGATCACAGTTCATTTGTAGAGTTTTTTGGCACCAGACAATGTACTTTAAGTGTAAGAATTCATCCTTATGAGAATCCAGATTAGCCTATCTACATATGATTAAATTATAAGGTCATATGGTGCCTTGTTTTATATTTATATCATTTTAAGACTACATTACATTGAGTGGGACGTGTTGATTTAGCCAGTCAAGACATTGCTTAACTAAAACTATTGGTAACTTTAATTTTTGATCATATTAGATTCTCTTTGCCGATTTTTGGGGTTATCATATTGGTCGAGCCCTGATTGAAACAGACGACCATCTTCTGCCTGCCCGGTCGAGTGTGAGTGACAGCAGTGCACACAGCGGAAAGCGCTAGTAAAAAAACACCATGAATAAATGAGAAGAGAGATGAGGCAGAGTGAACACCGGACCATTATTATACAGAGTTAGTAAGTAAACCAAAGCAGCCTTGAGAAACTGATGTGACAGCAGTCGGATCCACTAAAGGCCATTAAACAGGGGCTAAAACGTCTCTACCGGCCTTTTATTCCCAGAATAACAAAGAAAAACAATCGAATCCTTGCTGTATCCTTGTCCTTATCATTTGGCTCCTGACCTTAGCGTAGCATTAAGGGAAAACACTGTTTTTAAGGCAGAAAACTGCTTTTAAGGCCCAGGGGCCACGTTACGCACGCGGACGTTACGCACGCGGACGTTACGCACACGGACGTTACGCACACGGACGCCATGTAAGCCGTGTCCTATGACCTTCGCATATTCGCCGCCGCTTCTCATGACTGACACACGATCGTGCGGCTATAAGGTATGTCCGTTGTAATTGGCGGGGCAAAATTTTTGAAAGATACACGGGATGAAGAACCTTCTCTGATTGTGAGGTGAGATGCACGTGGTCTGTGCGCCCACTTTTACTCTCCATTCAGCACCATCTCTGCATGTTCAAACATTTCCCCAGTAGTTCACACAGCTGATTCCGTGCACGCATCAGTAGCAGGACAGACACTTAGCATTTACAGTGCTCATTTATGCAGTAAGATAATTCAACTGGAGATATTGTGATTACTACAAGGCTGCACTGAGACCAAAAATAGCAATCTATATATTTCCCCTGAAATATTATTTTAAATCATTCCATCTCGTTTTTACCCAGCCTGGAATAGACTTTAAATCCCCCCCCCCCCACCCCCTCTCCACCCCCCAAGCCAAGACCCAGCAGTTATAATACAGATTACTTTGAGTGAAGTCTCACCATTTTACTTTTCTGTAAAAAGGAAACAATTCTGACTTTCTGATAAATGCAAAAATATACAACAAATCTATGTTTTTAGGTGGACTGCTAAATATATTTTAAAATGCATTATTTCTTCCTGATCCCAAAGAAAGCTTTAATAATAATAAAAAAAACTTTAAACACACCCAGAAACACAGCCTTAGCAGTCAAACTATGTTTCAGTGTCATGTTTGTTATTTAATGCCATTACCTTACTGGTCCATACACGCACAACCCGATCAAAGCCTGATCGATCAGGGTTAACTAGATCCAGTGAACACTCATGGGACAAGCAGTGACTATGCAGCTAAGCAGCTGGGGTGGGTCGCCGATTGGTCCATCTGCCATACGCCTCGCCACATTAAGCAATGCTACACAGAGGCCAGCACACGCATCTACTGGGACCTGAGTGGGGACAGCTGACTTTCCACGGTCAAGTGACTTACAGTGATACTGGACAGTCCTGTGGCGTGTTCCTCAACAACAGATTCTCACAAAGGCAACACCAGTTACCTCTAAGAAAAGAAAGAGAAAAGTAAAAAAAAAAAAGCTAAAAGATCATTTAAAACATAAATAGGAAGATCAAAGAGGTACTTTGAAGCGATGAGAATTAGAACAGTTCTCCATTGTATAGTTAGAAAATAAGACTTTTTCTTTCAAGTAATATCACCTGTATGGGTGACAGATGAATTTCGGGAGAATGAAGAACAACATGTTATGAGAGTCTTTGCACCGGAACTAAAGAAGTTATAGGTCACACGGTCCCAGACTGTGTGTCCCTACTTACACATTTCAGGGGATCACAGTCCAGAGCTGGCAGAGAATTACTGATCCTCTGCACAGGGTTCGGCGGCTCGCGATTCACCAGCATGTGTGTTTATGCACGTGTGCGTGTGGCTATCTTTAAAGGCATGGATTAAATATCACACTGAAGTCTCCAGTCCTGGCCTTCCCAAAATATAACCGGAATCCGAAGGCCAGAAGTCATTCCTGATTCCCGGCGAAGGCCTAGCAGTGTGGTAGTCGGAGTCGTGTTTCCAGCCGGAGTACGTGAGCTTCTTGGGGAAGGACTCAGACCTTCTCTGACTGCAGCTGGGGGCCTCGCCACTCCTGTGAGGGGTGGTGCACTGCGAGGACAATGGGGTGAACTCCGACAGCTGGCCCAGGTAGAGCTTCTCAGCGTTCTGTAGGAAGAAGGGGAGAACTCCATTTGCCACTGGATATGCGACAGACCTATAGCCCAAAAACAGCAGACACACAAAAAAAACCTCACAGGAAGCAGTGCAGTGAGTGGTGACTGACAGTTCAACCCCAAGCTGTCTACGTTGTGAGGAAATTTGTGCATATGTAAGCAAAGGTGGAGAGTTCAGGGCCAGGAGATAAAAAAATCCAGCCCGAGATTTTGCTTCAACCAACTAGTTGCGTATAAAGAGTGACAGTCGCAGAGTACTCAACTGGACGGTTGACACAAAATCTTGGTCTGGAGTTTTACTTTCTGGACCTGAATTATGTATGTGGTAAACTCTTCTACAATTTCTCTCTTATACTTAACCTATGGAACCAGAGCCAAACGCCTCAAAAATCCTGCTAAAAACTGATGTCAATGGCCAACACGGCAGAAGAAGCTAACAGATGGTCTGTTCATGTGATGAGTGCCGGAAAGACCAGAAATTAAAATCGTCTGGTTCTCCATGACTCCTGGGGGTCCCTCCTCACACCTCCAACTGGAGGCTCTGTCCTGTTAGGGAGGACCTTGGAAACAGAACCTAGGACTGAAATCACCGCATGTTCCACTAAGGAGAACCTTTAAACCTCTTTGTTGGTCTCCATTTTTTTCAGTAGTAATGGCATGAGAAATGTATTTGTTGGACAATGCACACCTGTGTGAGTATTTTTATACAAAATAAGTGGGTGAAGGACACAGAGATTAACACCCTATCTGCAATGCCACCTGAGACACTAGGTGGCAGTAGCTGCTTTTTAATGGGGCTTTCCCGTTGAAGAAAATCATTTGCAATCCTGCGGGTGGCATCAAATTTCTAATACTATTAATTCATATTTAAAGCCAAGCCATTAATATACCACTCAAGCAATTTGATTGACGCAATCTGCTTAGTATTTGTTAGTGGTTTAAACTGTGAAGAACTATTTTTAATGAATCTGTTTATAAATTACGATCCTGGGTGAAACTCTTTAAGTGTGTGACTGTGTTTGCTTCTTTATGGTATTACAGACTAGGCTGCATTTCGAGGTAACACACTGAGGAAGAACACAACTGACCGACCAATCAGAAACTCGCCAATACATGCTCCCAGTCCTTCAGAAAATGCAACAAACCAGCCCCAGTGAGCAAGCAGGACCTGGGCCTCAGACTCTGATATAGCTGGGGCCTCGGTCAGGCCTCACTGGGGGGGCAAGTCTCATCAAGGAGGAAACCCTGGCTGCATATGACAGCTGTCCCCAAGGTCGAGTCTCTTCCTTCTTCTGTAAACAGCAAGTGCAGGCATACGGCCTAACTCTGCCACCTTGCAGGAAGCACAGGAGATTTATCACTGGCTCAATCCAATACAAGGTCCTAAATTGACCCTGTGGTTTTCTAGAATGTTCTCATGGTGCGAACACCACAGAAGAGAATATTCAACTGTTGATGTGTTTTACACGTCACTTCCAAGAATGACATTGGAGGTTTATAAAAACGAGCTGCTATGATTCTAACGCCTTTCCAGTGCCGTCTTCAGGTTTTTCACACTTATGCTTTGTGATCTGTCACTGCTCAGATGAGTTGTTTCGGAATGAGACATTTTTCTGCCAAATCCAAGGGCATGTGAATGACTTTTCAAAACAAAATGGAGAGTCTGTTTCTCCCATGAGCTCAGGTATAAGGTACTAGAGCAAGATAAGACACCTAAGC
This sequence comes from Brienomyrus brachyistius, assembly GCF_023856365.1. Classification (NCBI taxonomy): domain Eukaryota; kingdom Metazoa; phylum Chordata; class Actinopteri; order Osteoglossiformes; family Mormyridae; genus Brienomyrus; species Brienomyrus brachyistius. The sequence continues at coordinate 16,472,731 of NC_064548.1, forward strand.
TGGTTCAGCAGACAGCACTGGTGGTACTGGAGCACCTGTGGGTTTGCAGATGGAAAACTAGCATGCAGTCTGTGAATGGTGTTTCCATAACCCCCAACCTACAGGATACGGTCAGTTCACTCCGGAAGCACATTTGCAAATATCCTGTGTTGCACTACTGCCCATTCCAGCATGTGCTCCATGTTAGTCTGTGACACTGATCAAAACAGGGATGACCTAATTGGATGAGCGCTTGTTTAAAAATAGATGCATATACAGTTAAACCTCTGCCTGCAATACCACTCCCGACACAAGGTGGCAGCACTTCATTCGCTTTTTTTTTTTTTTGGAGCTTGGCAGTACATAAACACATTAGGAGTACTTGTGGCTGCTGTGTGTAATGCAATCGCATTAAGAGTGCTGTAGCGCTCATGTAGCTGCACCTGTATCTAAGGCTCTAATCTGGTGGAGCATACTGGGTGTGTGATGCCCAAATCACTGAAGCAACACCTTGCATTTGCAGGCACAAAAGTGTAATTTGCTTGCTCAGAACTGCCTTTGGAGCTCAAATACTGAGGGATAAAGGACTGTGGCTCACTTCTGGTGCAAGTCTAACATTTAGAATCCATCTTGAGTTCTGGCTTGCGGAAGCACAAACAAACATGAATGAGTTTAAATAGAAAAATGTGTTGAGGTACATGCAGTCATGCACACTCAAACACCATGTGCTACTGCATGCGACGCACAGAAGACGAGACCATGTGGAGGCTGAGGAACTCCAGGGGATACCATCACCAACTACACCAACTGCCATGCACTGCAGAAAACCAGGTAGTTTGCTGTGTATGTTTATAATAAATCTTTCTGATTTAGCTACTGCGGCTATTATTTTCAGTGCTTATATTTGCATTAAAAGAAATATTTTAAAAAGTGTCAAAGTCTGATTTACTTGTCTGCCACAACCTAACAGTGATTAAGAGCAAGTTAGTGAGCAGAACTTAAAAAAAAGGTAAAAAGTAAAAGTAAAAAAAAAAGTAACTGGCGATAGTGATGAGGAGAATCCCGCAGCCATCACAGGTGTTATCATGCAGAAACTGTGAGATATTCACCTCCCCTTCTTCTAAAAACTTATACTGCTGGAGGTCTGTGACAGCATAAAGATGGCGGACCGCTCAACAGCAAGGCACTGTCGCTTAGTCTGCCGTTTCCCGGAAGAGAGAGCCGGGCACAGACACGACCGGAGGGTTGGAAGTTCCGAGGGAAGGAAAAGGAGGCAAGGTGGAATCCGGAGGTCAGCAGAGAGAGGAGTGGAGAATAGGGAAGAGGAAGAGGAAGAGGAAGGCACAGGAATAAAATCTGCAGCTTTCACATTCCACTGCGTCGACAAACTCCTCTCTACGAGAATTTAGTGCTAAATAAAAACGGCCATCTTCGCAAATGCATTTTATACACAGTCAATTAATATTGATTTCACCTACTGTACCAATCAAAAGTCTTGACATACCTGCATTTATCTCTATTTTAGCTGTTATTCAACTTATAGTAAAAGGCCTCAAATCAAAGAAGTAATACATATCAAATATTGGGATGACGAGTGTTCAATGTCTGAAAATGTTTTGAAATTTTAGACTCTTTGATAAAGCCCCGGGGGCGGCATGGTGGTGCAGTGGTTAGCACTGTCGTCTCACACCTCTGGGACCCGGGTTCGAGTCTCCGCCTGGGTCACATGTGTGCGGAGTTTGCATGTTCTCCCCATGTCGTCGTGGGGTTTCCTCCGGGTACTCCGGTTTCCCCCCACAGTCCAAAAACATGCTGAGGCCAATTGGAGTTGCTAAATTGCCCATAGGTGTGCATGTGTGAGTGAATGGTGTGTGAGTGTGCCCTGCGATGGGCTGGCCCCCTATCCAGGGTTGTTCCCTGCCTCGTGCCCATTGCTTCCGGGATAGGCTCCGGACCCCCCGCGACCCAGTAGGATAAGCGGTTTGGAAAATGGATGGATGGATGATAAAGCCCCCTTTTGGTTCGATGGCAGCATTGCAGACTCTTGGTATTCTTTCAACTAGCTTCCAAATGTAGCCACCTGCAATACTTCTCTAACAGTCCTGATGGACAAGTTCTGGGCACAAGTTGGCTTGCTCTAATTCTTTGATCCAACTCATCCCAAAGCAGCTGTACGGGGTTTATGTTGGGGGACTGTGGAGGCCAGGTCATCTGTCACAGCCTCATTCCTTATTCACAAGATAATACTTATTTATACGTAACCTTGAGGTGTACTTAGGGTCATTATCGTTTTGGAAAACAAATGGTTTTCAGTTGTTGTGCCCAGATATTTGACAGGCACCGTATTTCACTGAGCCATTCAATTTCCTGAATTTATTTTAATCTTTCTAAGGACTTCTGAGGCATATCAACCTGCTTACAGATGTTTGTTCCTTGTGAATTACAGTCAGTCACTTAACTTTAATATAAAAATCCAGTCGCTAACCAGTTTTAATAGCTCATAATAAACTGGTTCCCATGTAAGGAAGAAAGAGTGACTGATGTCTCAACTTATAGGTGCATATTTGTTTTAATTCTGTGATTTCAGTGTTAACTGGTGAAGCAGTGGAAGCAGCGGATAGCTGAAATTCAAGGAGGGAAGGACAGAAGGAAAGTCTAAAGAGCAAGGGTCTAAAAGCCAACTGAGAAAATTATTTCACTCTCCAAAATCTTCTTATAAAATATCGGTAGATTTATTTCAGATTCATTTTGGCAGATTTATTTATTTAAGTAGATTTATGTTTCTACCAATACTTTATAATTCTGATTTTTTTTTAATGAAAACATGTTTCAGAGAATAAAACCACCCAATAAATATATCAAAAAGTGGAAAATAAAAATTTAGATAATAACCGTACTTTAAAATCACTTCCTAAATACAGGAAAATACACATAAAATATAATTGTAACAGAAAGTGGACATCCTGGTCACCTGGATGTGCTCGGTGGTGGTTGGCCACAAGGCCCGGCAGAGCACTTTCTTGAGCACGTCGGGTAGCAGGCTAACGCTGACCAGCAGGATGATGCTAAGCCAGGCCGGCCCGCTGGACAGCATCTGCATGAATACGTAGTACATCCGCTGGTAGTTCAGGAATGGCCTGTAGGGGGAGACAGAGGCAATCATTTTCCAAACCCACTCATACCCAAATTATGGTCAGTTCCAAAATACCAGATTTATCATTTCATACAAAACAAATATGAAATAATAAAAAAGTACAGTCTTAAACGGTCAAATAAATGTTTAGAAAAAAATACAATATTATAATATATGCAAATGAACAGTAACACGATTAAAGACATTCTTCTGTTCTTCAAAAAGTTACTGGTATCTTGTTGGATGGCATGAAGACCACAGCTTTGTCTCCCAAACCTCTCTTTAGGAGCATCTTAACCATTTTATTCATTAAATTTCACCACCAGCTCATTTAACATAATTAAATAATTTAGCAAGAGAATAACTAGTTAAACATGGTCTGCTTGTAGACAGGATAACAAACACATAAGGCATATTGGTAGCTGAAAATTCTGGGGTGACTTTAGGTGGGGTTTAGGTGTAAAACATGAAATCATGGTTCTACAACAACAAAGAACTATTTTGTTTGGCAGTTGCAGTCTTCTGCTCAGCCCTGCATGTCAGCCGATTAATTTGCAATTACGGAAATGTGAAGATTGCAAATGCACATATGAAGGAGAAACGTACCAGATAATGCCTCCCCACAGCAACGAGAAGACAACGTAGAAGAGTAAGGAACCCCAAATGACAAAGTGATTAATCCACGTCCAGTAGTGCGTGTCCAGGGCCAGCTGAAATTAATCAAGAAAGAAAAAAATAAACCAATGAAGTGACATTGGTGCAATGTTAATGCCGTGATACGCACTGGGTGCAGAGAAGGGAGTTACCTTTAGCGTGACGGTGAAGACTAAGACGGTGAAGACAAGTGCCCCAAACGTCCAGTTGCCAAACATCTGTAAGAACAAACACAACGCAACGTGTGTAATAATGAGGCTTCCGGCCGGCGGCATGAAGAGAAAAACTTCATTTGAATGAGGAAAAAGAACAGAAAGGCCGCTGCATATTAAACCCGAACGGCCTGTGAAAAAACGCATTTGATAGCCTGTGTGCACACACAGCTCCTCAGTGCACTCCAGCTCCTCTTCGGTAATTGAATTTCAAAGAGCGATCTTGGCCTGGCGGCGTCGCTTTTAATCTGTCACGCCAATTAGCACATGACACACCTCATTTCTGCACTTCAGCATCCAGCGGGGCGACTGTGAGCGCCAAACCCGAATTTATATGTCACATCTAAAACCAAGGGTTCATAAAAACTAATCTCGCCAGCAGGTACACTGGGAAACATTTCTGACCTAGAACCGCCCTACAAATCTCCTGTGAACTATTTGCATTGTAAATGTTTCATTTAGCGTTTGATGCTAGTTTTAACCTTGAGCTGCTTTGACTGTGTTCAATGGTTATTTTATATTGATCTTGAATACAATTACTCAGTACTCTATCAAATGTGCTGACAGCTTGTGTTTACCCTGGCATCCTACCCAGGGTCTTCCCCTGCCATGTGTCCTGTGCTTCCTGGGATCGACTCCAGGCTAGACTGGACACGCAGTGATGGGCATTGCCTATTCTGGAGGTTCATGCTGTTTTGCACATTGCAGTTTCACTTCAAAATGTTCCACGATTCCAAATCATGATAATCAATCCCTGACTATTTCACTGAAAGAAAACTGAAACGAAAAGGACACATCGCAGCACTGCCCAATTTAACTAGTGTCAAGTTCAGGTCAGGGTTCTTCCTACGATGTTGAACTTTTGAAAAACCATGGTGCAGAAAACAGAAAAGAACGTCACAAGTCCCTGTTACTGTTGACTATTAGAAAGGTCAATTTTGCCCCAAGTGCAAAACCTATAACACTATTGCTGTCCTAATGGCAGAATACATACTTGTTCTGGTAATTTACCGTATTGACTCAATTGCCCCTGAAAGAACATTTACACTATAAATGGGGCTCTAATTACTGTAAACATACTACATACTAATCACTGTCTGTGCTCTTACTGTGTTTTCCAACAAATAACATGAAAACTACGCTTGATCATTTCAAAGGCAAATGAAATTCAGGAAATGCAAGGAGTTAATGGGCCTTAACTTACCATTACCAAAAAGATTGGTCATTTTATTAGTGTTTGCTCCATTTGAACACGTACATCAAAACCAATCAATAAAACAGATTCAGCTGAAGTTTATTTACTTAAAGTTTGAATGCATATATATTATGCATAATTATGAAACATTGATTATACAGTCATCGATATTTTAATGGATACCCTTTAGCATCACTTACACAGAGTGATGTACCATATGATATAAGGGCACCTCTGCAATTTTGCATTGAATTATCTTTTGCCATTGAAGTTAGTAGAGATGTGTCCTACAAGCGCTACATGGTTTCATCGGTTACCATCACACTACACGTATGGTAACCAGTATTACACTTCACGCATGATGACAACACGTGGTCCTACGTTACGGAAACTACCACAATGAAACAGCAAGACATGGATGGGGTTGCCTACGCCAACCGCAGGGTGTGGGGAAAACTGGGCGGAGAAGGAAAAGAAATGTACAAGAGGAAATGTGAGGGACAGATGCACTATGGGGGGAAACGGCGAAACCAAAACAGGAAACCGACAGAGAGGGACAGGCTTACCATTTGTGTGTTGGCGGTCATTAGCTGAGGAAAGAAAGAGAAGTAAAACGGCAAAACAAATAACAACAATAATAAAAATAGGAGGAAGAAGAAAAAAAAGAGTAAAAATCAGGATGTTGAAACTGAAAAAAAAAAACTGAGCGGAAAAAAATTCAAAAAGGTTAATGTGATATAAATAAAGGATAAGACAGATGTCCTCAACGTAACCAGCTACTGCGGCACGAACGTGGATGAGAAGTCCCCTTTGAATGAGTGCCTGAATGTGCGAGACTTTTGGTAGCAACAGCATCACGTGTTCGCCTCTTTAACAATGCCTGCTAACAATGCCACGCACTGTTAGAAATGTCTCCTATTTGGCCTTTTGCTAAACGGAGGTACAGGGAGAAGTTAGGGTACAACGTAATCTGTTTTATAAGGATTGTCGTTAGGAAGAAACCCCCTAAAGTTATTGTTTCTCCACTTCTTTGTAGCCCTCTGGTGGGCAACCTCTGCGGCATTCTCACCTTACCTGTCCATTGCTGGTGAAAGTGGTGTCGTCGAAAAGGAAGTAAATCCCGAAGAAGAAGACTGCAGCATCAAACACCCCCAGGAACGTCCAGTAGATAAAGATCCGCCAGCATAAGAGGGAGTTCTTAGAGATGTCCCTGCAGGAGACACAAATGATTTGAAAACTGGCAAAAAAATCCAGAAGTTATGTCCGTATCAAGAGCCCAGAGTTCAGAGTTGATTAAAAATGCTTTGGTAGAGCCCAGTGTTCAGAGTTGATTAACAGTGCTGTGGTAGAGCCCAGAGTTCAGAGTTGATTAACAGTGCTGTGGTAGAGCCCAGAGTTCAGAGTTGATTAACAGTGCTGTGGTAGAGCCCAGAGTTCAGAGTTGATTAACAGTGCTGTGGTAGAACCCAGAGTTCAGAGTTGATTAACAGTGCTGTGGTAGAGCCCAGAGTGCTTCATCAGTCAGCTTCCTCCAAGTGCCCGACACTGACACAATCATGCCAATGAACGAAATTCACCTTGGCAAAATCTTTAACCATCTCAGCAAATAACAAAAATAGTTTTTCATCGGTCATTAAGCCCCTGCAGCTTAGCAGAGTGGCCAGGCTTGCGAGCTTGGTGACTGTGAAGGGGTTGTGGCCCATTTTCTATTGATTTTAAAACAGCAAGGAGCCAAAAAAAGCTCTTGCCGGATATAAAATTCGCTTAAAAGCACAAATCCACAAATGGCGAGTACTGAAATAGAAAGTAGAAACATCTCTAAATAGAGAACATTTTCAAGCGTAAACATTACAGTCTTCGTTGAAAAACCATTGGAGGAATAAGCCAAGAGCGGAAAAGTTCAGCAAAAGTAAACTTCTTTTGGGACGTGAGCCTTGCAGGTTGCTGCTGTCAAAGGAAGGAAGGAGAAATGCACAGGGAACTCATCCCCTTGTCCACCATTATCTCCATTAAACTCCTTTCAGTAGTGATGCTGGATTAACTGTAACCGTCCCAATGGGCTGCCTGCACTATTTCACCAATCCAGTTTAACACAAAAGCAGATCCTTCGAATACGCAGGCAATCCGAGAGGGATTTAACTTTGCTTTAGTCACAAATCAGCACTACAACACTCACCCCATACAAAAGTTGTAAAGGGATGGATTTATGATCTGGGATTTTCTTCTTTTCCAAGTCAGAGAAGCAAAAAGCAAATCTGAATGGGGGGACAGGGGAGGCTGGCTAGATGGGTTTTAAAAATCCTCTATTAAGTGCTCACCTGTACAGAGACGGATCTCTCTTCAGGATGTCTATGCTGACGTGCTGCTCAATGAGACTGTAGAGCAGGATGGGCAGGGAGGTGAAGCTGATGTTGTACAGCGTCAGATAGGCCGTGTCGTACAGAGGCTGAGCAGACAGGGATGTGGAGGGCAGCGCGTCAGCCGACAAGAACAGTACACCGCAACAGCAGATGCAGGCTAGTCTGGCAGTTTCGTTTTTGGAGCACAGCGGGGTACATCGAATCGTCCGCGAGTAGGATTATACTCGACGCAACGGCCGCTAATCTGATAACTGAATTATGATGGTGTCCCCAGAGGAGGAAGAACCGTGACGATCAGTCGAAACCAAGAACGTTAAAGTAGGCAATCCCAGGCAGTCCTGTGCACAACTGAAGCTTTTAAGGGACAGGTGCTCAATGCACGTTAAAAGGGAGGACACACCATTAAAGCGAGGCATTTTAAATAACGTGGGCAAAGGGGGCAGTATATAGGCATAAATAAATTATACACACATAAATACAGACACACACACACACATACACACAGACTCTGTCCTGCATTGAGAATTATGCAATATTGAATATGTTCGATATGTTAGGGTTTTAGTGCATGTTATCTGTTGGAGCACATACCTGCTGTGAGAAACCGCAGAAAAACTGATAGAGGAACTGAGGAAAGATGAAACAGACATTCTGGACAGAGTGACAAAGAGAAACAGAGTGAAAATCTTGACACAGAAATACCTGAATACATCTGTATGTTTATATTACACATACGTATTAAACAGAGGAGGCATGGTTCAGTAGGTAGTAACGTTGCCTCATGTCTGAAAGTGTTTGTAAGATGGATGGATATATTAAATGAGTGTTTCCCAACCCGGTCCTCGGGGAGCCACTGACAGTCCACCTTTTTACTCCCTCCCAGCCCCCGATAGAGAGCGATAATGCAGACTTCAGCGGGTCCCTGAGAACCACACTGGGAAACACTGTGTTAACAAGACTAAACACAAACAACACAGTAAATGCTTGCAATATGAGATACTAACATATTACTAAACAGAAGGGGCTGATCTGTGCTGCGTAATATCTATGCTGCTGTTCATTTCTTTATCAATCTACGTCACGCAGCTTGTTTTACCTTGTAAAAGAAGTACTGCACCAACTCAGCAATCCTGATGTAGTAGTAATGTCCGTGTACTAGGAGTATCTTCTTTAAGTGCTTGAATTTGGGGATTGCGTAATCACTGTTCCGCGCTGCGTGACGACCCTCTTTACCCATAATGCCTGAAAACAGAATCATCAAAAAAGAGAGAAGGGGTCAATAAGGCTAATCGTGTTCATTATGAATCTTGAACCTCTGCAGAAAGTGTATTTAATACCTATAAAGCGGACCGATACAGTACAGACTTAAGATATGGCTAGAGCAGCTATCTCCTGTATACCCCCCCTTCCCACCGTTCAGTCATTTTATGGGACACGCATATGATCACACTCACCGATGCCCACATGAGCTTCAAGAATCATGCTGACGTCGTTGGCCCCATCCCCAATGGCCAGGGTAATGGGCCGCTCCTTCGAAGCCTTTATCAACTTTACGATCTGAAACAATCCAGTACATCATCTGAATCCTCTCTGCGGCATCAGCATCGGGACTACAATAGTTCAGGATGGCTTGGTTAGGAGATCAGACACTGGTATTTGAATGAGAAATACTGGTTCAGTGCTAAAAATCTGTAAATAAAAAAATATATAAATGTTCATGTTTGTAATTTAGACACCTCGCTATCTTCACACAGGGAGAATGCAGAGGCATAACAGATGGTATCGGAAAACCGGGAAGCTCTCCAATAATTTTCTTTTGATGTTTACTGGAGTGACAAACATTTACTGGAAACAAAATTGAAGATCAAATTTCCAGAACTCACTCAATACACAGTATACATTTTTGAGAACATATAATATTTTGAGAACAATAACATGGATTAAGTTGGTTGAGGAAAATGAATGAAAATTCTTCACTGGATTGCTTGAGCACCAGGTGAATTTTGGTTCCCAATCCTGTAACATATGAGGAGAACCTTGACTTTAAGTCGTTGGTGGTCTCAAAAATAACAAACAATGGACTGAGTTTTGGAAATTTGTTCTTCGGTTATTGAACGATTTGCAACCGTGCAAATGAGCATTAGAAGCATTTTCAGAATAAAACAAGGAAAACACAAGTCGAGAGGTAACCCCAGGGTGGGATGTTCTGAAGGGAGAGAGTGACCCCATATGTAACCCACCCATCCATCTTCTAACCAGTTAACCTGGTCAGGGTTGTGGGCGGCCTGGAGCCTGTCCCAGGCAGCATATGGTACAAGGCTGGGCTACACCCTGGATGGGATGTCAGGCAACCAAGGGAGCACACAAAAAAATGCACAGAACATGAGAAGACCGACCCTGGAGGGCTAAGCTACAAACTACCCACTGAACACCTACAGCAGACTAGCGACTCATGATCACTCGCCTCATCAGAAGGTTCACTGCTATTTAATCATTTTTTCCCTTTGTTGTTGCATGAGCAATGAAACTAAAGACAATGCAAATCTCTGCAGAAGGTGCATTATAGCATGAAAATGTTTTATTTTCTCACACTGTTCTTTCTCTCCCCCATTCTCTTTGGTGGCTACACCTAGTGCCTAATTAGCCTGTTGGGCAGACATTCTTCCACAAGCAGAAGTTCTTCCAAAACCTCTCTGAAGGAACTGTGAGTCTATTAATGGGAGACAAAGCGGAGCGAAGGCCATTTGCTGGACCTCACATTCCCCCCTGGTTCACCCCCATCATGCCCCCCAGCTATATATCACGACACAGACATGCATGCATGTAAAGGCTCAGGCAACATATGAGAAATATCAATAATATAAAAAGGTCCTAAAGTACAACTGGCAAGAAACATCCTGCCTTGTGCTAAGCCACCGTAGCGTTCTGGGTGTCACCCGGCCGTGTGCCCCGTGTCTGCCCGGGATAGGATCCAGCCCCGTACTGGATAAGCGGTAGGAAGATGGATGGGCGGCTCGCTTTCCAGATACACCGGGACGAGACGGCAGACCTGCGCTTTCTGCAGGGGTGCCATGCGGCAGCACAGCACGGCGCTGCAATTCCGGCAGATATCCAGGAAAATTTCCTTGTAGCTTCCCGAGCTGCCGTCCTCGGATGGCTTCAGCACTGCTGAAAGCGTCGCGCCGTCGATGATCAGCCCATAGTCCTGGAAGTCGTTGGAGAGACTGACAACGCACAGGGCATAAGAGGGTTAATGAAGACCCTGAAAGATCCGGTTAGTATATACAGTACCAGTCAAAAGTCTGGACACACCTGGTTTTAGTGCATTTATCTCTATTTTGATTATGTTATTCGACATATAGTAAAAGGCCTCAAGGCAAAGAAGTAATACATATCAAATACTGCAGCAATTAAGAAAGGAGTTCAAGATCTGGAAATATTCTGAAATGTAAGACTCTTCAAAATAGCCCCCTTTGGGTTCGATGACAGAATTGCAGACTCACACACACACACACACACATTCTCTCAACCACCTTCCAGACGTCACCACCTAGAAAACTTCTCCAACAGTCTTAAAAAGTCTTAAAGTTGACTTGCTCTAATTCTTTGATCCAACTCATCCCAAAGCAGCTGTACGGGGTTCAGGTTGGGGGACTGTGGGGGCCAGGTCATCTGTCACAGCCCTCCACCTCATTCCTTATTCACAAGATAATACTTATTTATACGTAACCTTGAGGTGTACTTAGGGTCATTATCGTTTTGTTAAACAAATGATTTTCAGTTGTTGTGTCCAGACTTTTGACTGGCACTGTATAATTAATTTGATGTACAGTATATAGTACACATATAGTACTGCGGAAAGAAATGTTTAAATTGTTTTTATGGGGGTGTAAAACTATGATTTCTGTCAAAGCATGCTAGCTTTTCAGTACCCATTCAATATATCCATGTACTCATTGGACACCCCCACTAGTATACAGTACGTTGGTCGGGTAATCGGTACCTCAGTATGTTGAACAAATACATGGAACAGCTGTAGTTTTCCCCCAAGCAGAGGTTTGGGAACCAAGAGGTGTTCTTCGTGGGTGTGTGTGTGTGTGTGTCCAGGTACTGTATACCTTACCTTGTGGGGACCAAATGTGACCCATTACGTGGTGAAAACCCATTTTTTACCTTATCTTTTCTTCTACCCCATATGGGAAACCTGTATTTTATAAAAATCCGTGACTACAATAAAAAAGTAAAAAATGCAAAAACTCTTGTATTTTGTTTGATTACTTATGGTTATGATTAGGGCTGGGTGGGGTTAAGGTCGTAGTTAAATAGTTAAATAGTTAGAATTAGCATTTTTTCCATAGAAATGAATGAGAGGCCCCCAAAAAGATTACACGACTGTGTGTGTGTGTGTGTGTGTGTGTGTGAGGCAGCGCCAGTTGCAGGCCATGCACGCACCCCGAAAGGCTCTCCCGCAGCATGCTCCGTCGCTGACGCAGCACAGTGCGGCTCAGCTCGAACAGCACGTCATGCAGACTCTGCTCCTCCGTGCGCTTGGTGGTTAGTTCCAGGATCTGCGTGCTGCGCCGAAACAGCCTGCTGGCGTAGCAGGTGGCCGCCGCCGTCTCCATCTTGTCCCCCGTCAGCACCCACACCTTGATGCCGGCCTGGTGCAGCGACTCGATGGTGTCGGCTGCCTGGTCCTGAAGCCTGCGGGGGTGCCGTTTGGACTGGAAAGGTTAGCAAACACTGCAGACTGTAGCATAAGAAGAAGAACATTGTGCTAATAATATCAAGGTTGGGATTCCCCATAAATGATAACCCTTCCTGTTACTTTGGATAAATGTGTCAAATGAGTAAATGTGAAAGACATAATATAACAGCTTCTCCATCATTTTCTGCAGCTATCTGTGCCATTCCAGGTCACGGGGAATCTGGAGCCTATATGTACAAGGCAGGGAACAACCCAGGAAGGGGTGTAAACCCATCACTGAGAACACACTCCACACACAGGGGGCTATAGGCAGAGCCTTGAACCTTGGTCTCAAAGGTGTGAGACAACAGAAGTTACCACTGCACCACCCATAATGTACTTCGGAACCTACATATATAGTGGATAGAACAAGTCTACCTCAGGCTCACTCAATGCCACCAGCCCAGTCAGACTGGCAAGCAAAATGATAAATTTCAACTAGATAAATCAAATTCTGCTTAGGGTCCCAAAAAAGCTTGGGCACACCCTTAAGTTTTAAACACCTTAATCAAGGGAAAGCCAATGGATAATTAGTGGAATAAATAACTGAAATCTCTAAACCTACAACGCTGTGGTTATATAAGTGTGATTTTCCTCACCTAACCCAGTCAATCAAGGAATGGCTTCTGAAAAGAAAGATCAAAGTGCAGCTGAGTCAGAGCCCTGTGATAACCTGTGGAATTACATTCGAGGGCTGTGTCAGGACATCTCCTGGCAATTTGAAGGAGCAAGAACGTTTTTTGCGAGGGAGAGTGGAATAAAATTGCAAAGTCCAAGTGTGCAAACTTCACAGGCACTTAGTCACAAAGACATGCTGCTGTACCAAAGGGGCTTCCACAAGATGTTAGGTAAAGGAGGGGATGCACAATCTTATGCAACCAGGGGCCTGTAAGTTTCTTTTTATTTCCTAATATATTTGTCCTACTAATTATGTTTCTTTTTCACCTTAATTGTGTTGTTTGTAACTGACACTAGTGATGGAAACATCTGACATGATTTGTATTGATTGCTGGCTTTACATCACGAAAAACCAATTTAAATTAAAATATGTGGATTTTGTATTTCCACTGCAGATCAGCTGAAACAATGCTGATCATGCCATCTTGGGTGTCTCAAACTATTTTCTTCCTGCATGTAGGCTTACCCCATACTAAATAATTGGTATAAATTTCCATAGTACCTTTTTCCTTTCTTTTAAATTCAGCCTAAAACAGTAGCTACTTCTTGAAAGATCTAAAGCAGCCATTTTCAATGGAGTAATAATCTGGAATTCACGGGGCATTAAACTCCTAAATTAATCCTACCCACTGCAGCATAGCACCTCCCACTGTTTACCAGTGACACAACACTCAACAAAATATCTCCCAACAGATAGCCAGGAGCTAAAAACTCAGCTGGGTCATCAGCCAGCTCCAAGACTCCAAGAATAAGTGACATTCATTCAGTCGTTCACAAAGAAAAGCTCATCATTTCTGCAGAAATGTTTGCTGAAACAGCCATCGGCCCGAAACCTCTGAGGCTTGTGGGCCAAGTAGTCTTCCTTCTGTTCATCAGCATTCTAATGGGGAAATGGTGCATGATGGTGACTCCTTGCGATTGTGGGATGTAAAATGACCGGGGGAGTTTCTCGCTGTTGAAAAGGTCAGCGGCTAAGTCAAATTTACCTGTAGCTTGATATTTTTTTTTTGTTTTTGAAGGAAGATTGCTATCAGGGATAAAATTCTCAGGGCTAAGCTTAAAAAAACTCTGGGCTTGTCTTAAAATTCTCACAGCTATAGTCATGAGTGATTGGACCTACAGTAATGACGCTTATCATAATGACAGAGTACCATGAGGTATCAGGGGTCAGCACACCAGTGCTTCTCTCAGTCTCTGTGCTACGTGATATACTGTACATCACCATGCAGCAGGCATTTCCACTTCCTGATTAAATGGACTCCTGGCGCAGGAACACGAGTGAGTACTAATCATCTGCAGAATGGTAAATTCGAGCCTTTTTTTGCAGTCTGCAACAACTGGACAGGAGAGCTTGTGTATCCATCCTGTGCGACAGAGAACTATAAATTATTTCCATGTAAATAACGTTAGACTGGTGACTTTTGCGTAGCTTTCTTGTACCGTTAATTAACAACAGAGCAGACTGTACACATGCATTGATGGGAATAAATAGCATTTACAAACCAATGATTCCCAAGGAAGGATGGATACAATCTGTCCTATAATTACTGCAGTTACTCATTAAGTGTTGAAGACAGTGCCCTGCAGCAGAACCCCATTGATTAGCAGTGCAATTAAAGGTGGGCCCTGACTACAGTATTGGATTTAGAAGTTGTGATTGTTTGGAAAATTCCTCATGGTTCCTTCATTCATTACCATTGTCTCTTGCTAGCGTTGTTGCACGGGCTAAACACATGTAGGCAACCGAGTTGTCAGTAAAATCCGTAGTGCCTCATTCTTTGGTTAGCCCTGGATGTCTCTGCACTGTCAGCTTCCTGTCCAGTTAGCATCTCAGTGCGAAAGATACGCAGCTCTCAAAAGTTCCGGAAAATCTCTCACAAATGAACAACAGCTCCCTGACGTCCGCGAATGACGGGCAATGTTCCAGAGATCTGTAATTATTCTATCCAGCTATGTTATAACTAGCCAACCAGAAGCTTTATGGCCAGAACCCCAACCAACACTTGGTTTGAACAGTCATTTTTAACACCTTTGTACCACTCAGACAAATAATTTCACGGTTTACGATACTTTTACAGTATTTTTAAAAGCAACATTATTCCATCCTTTCCCAATAATAATTTGCCAAGAAGGGGGTGGAGTTTCAAACATATACCGTAATACTGCCCAGGCCAACCCGGTGACCCCCATTACTCTGAAATCCTCAATGATACTGTAGTTATAATGAAAAGCATCCGGTCTGCATTTCCACAGGTCTGAACCAGCAGCACAGCTGAGCTTCTGCATCTTCCTCCAAACAAGCTAACCTGTCTTCCACTGCAGTGGCCCCCAGCAGGATGAAGTTCCTCTCGATTACATCATAAGCCTCGGCCAGTTTCTTGTCCCGCGCGTGCAAGGCCAGCTTTGCGCTGTTCAGAAGGTGGCAGACTTCTTCATACTCTGCTGGGCTCAACATCTTGTAGGCAACGCAGAGAGTCCGCAGACCTTCCTGCAAGTAAAAATTATGCATGTGGGTTAATCCTTGATTATTCCTTGGGGATTAATGGAATCAATCGACCAACCAATTGACCAACCAACCAACCAACCAACCAACGAAACAATCAATCAATCTATCTATCTATCTATCTATCTATCTATCTATCTATCTATCTATCTATCTATCTATCTATCTATCTATGTAATTTACACTAAGAGTTGTCGAAAATTGCTTTACAGAAATTTACAGTAATTGTGCACTGGTCACTAGAATTATAAAATAGTGATCCCTGATTCCTTCAAGAAAGGCAACGGAGTTGTATTTCTGGAAAAAAATAAATACGTGGGAAAAGTGATACTAGTGATCATGTTTGGTGAACATTTGCAATAGTTACACTCTGAATATTTTATTTGACTGTCAGTTTGATGTTTATTTAGCATAATAGATTAACCATCATGTGACAATATAATACCACCCCCCCCAACTGCCACCAAAGAATATTAAAACTATCAGTATCATAGAGTTTTAAATATGACACATCATTTTACGTTTATCCTTATACCAAGTTACTACTGTAATCTGCCCATTTCACTTCTGATTATTAAGGCCATCCAATGGGGTCACGTGTCCTCGCAGGCTGCCAACTGCGTTCTGCCGTAACCATGGGGACAATTGGCCAACAACCGAACCAGGTCATTACGAGTGCCAACAGTGAACATACATGCACTCAAAATGCAGCAACTCCCCACCCCCCACCCCCATAGCCTGCCAGTTCCAGAGCCATCCCCACTGACCTACAGAATCACACCTACTCCAAACCAGCCATAGACTCTGACTGGAAGGCATTAGGTAAGAAGGTGTTTCTGTACCTTCTCATTTAATCATACTGATTCAAGAAACCGCTAAAACTGTCAAAAGACTAGATAGAAAGGTTCAAATTATCCGGTGTCTGTCTGACACGTGGCAACAGACTGACGAATCGCATCGACAGATACGCATCTCCGATCATTCCCGCCGTCAAAAACGTAACGGCAGATCAGCATCTCGGCTCGCTCCCGCCTTACCACGGCGTTGTGCTGCACACGAGCACGGATCTGGTCCACTTTTCCTGAGACCACCCTGGGAAAGATGGAAGAGTCAGCGCCTTTGCAGAACAGATAGTACTGACCTGAGCAAGACAGAAAGAAAAAGCACGAGGGTCAGCGTCGGTGCATTTATCATTCATTAGCACGTGTTGTGCCTCTCGACCCACTTACACAGATTTGGCTTCAGTGAATGTATGAAACCACTTGCTGGCCTATAAAACATGTAAATGCTATTTCACACTGTTTGTGGAAGCAGACCTGCTGTCTGGGGTTTCCTATACAGAGCCAGTCAACAGTGTGAACACACCTGCTGAAAATCATTTGTTTTTCAACAATGTAATGACCCTCAAGGTTATGTAAGTACTGTAATATCTTGTAAACAGGGAAAGAGATGGAGGGCTGTGATGGATGAGCTGATCCCCACAGTCCCTCCCCCCCCCCACCTAAACCCTATATAGCTGCTTTGGAATGAGTAGGATTGAAGAGTAAGAGCAAGGCAGCCATCTTGTGCCCAGAACCTGTGGAAAATCCTTCAGTATTGGTGAAGAAACAATCCATCCTGAAGCTGGTTGAAAGAATGCAGTGCTGTCATAGAAGCAAAAGGGGGCTATATCGAAGATCTAAAATTTGAGAAAATTCTGAGATGCTGAACACTTCACTTAGTCACTGCAATATTTGATATTTATTACTTTATTTTCTTAAGGCCTTGTGCTATAAGGTGGGAAAACAGCTAAAATAGAGAGAAATCCATGAAACACAGGTGTGTCCAGACTTGTGACCGGTGCTGTAGTTATACAAAGGACATGCAGGTGAACACAGCCCATCCGTATTTCCGCGTCGTACCTGTTCCAGAGCGCACAATAACACTCATCCTCCTCCGAACAGAATCAAAGTTCAGAACTTCCAGCAGCTCGAACCTGAGAAGCAGAGAGGGCGGCGTGAGTCAAATTCGAGGGCTCTGGAGGAAGCTTGGCTCTTTGCATACGTTGCTCACTAGCTAAACCCTAAAACAGACACGAGCCTCCGTACTCCCCTGGGAAGACATGACTCCTGACTCAGCATTTTGCAGATGTTCATCAAAGGGCTACTAAACTCAGACGGAAGCGCTAGGGCTTGGCAGAGACATCCTCCAGGTGTCTCGTAGTTTCGTAAATGGATCGGATCACTTTATTCTCCTATGTCCCAGGACAGACGGGGCCTGCGGCGGGTCAGCGAGGACAACTACTGAATGCAACACCTGCAGCAAGTGTGAAGCTGGTAATGTGCCAGGGTTACGTTGGCTCTCACAGGACACCCGGCTCATAGCCACTGTAATTAGCTCAGCAGGAAAGGCCAGGCCTGGAATTAAGGTAGGATATGCTTCCTGCATGCATCTAGGATAAAAATAAGCAAGATATCTCAGAAGGCTGTACTCTTCCTGAACCATGTTAGCGAGTATTTGCCGCCGGCAGCCTGTTGGCGCATAAACCGCAGCTCTTGCTATGAAGCTTGTTGAACAGTAGACATTGTTTAGTGCAGTGGATGCAGTTATCTGCAGTGGATGCATTACTGCTTGCAATCAGTCCTGCAGGACAAATCTAGACTACTTAGATTTGGCAGAAGTAATCACCACAGAGCAGCTTAGCTATATTTTTAGTGCCCTGACAGCTCTGGGTCTGCAATACCCTTGTGCGCATATCATAATATTCAAGGTATTAAATGTTTTTTTTTTGGTACTTTGCTATTCTACAAACTATTTATAGATTCTTCGCATTGAAATGCAGTAAATGAAAAAAGCCAAATTACCTCTCGATCTCCTCCTCCCTGTTGAGGATCTCCATGTGGCTGTCTTTCAGACGAAGGTAGGTGAAGCCCAGCCTAGACAAGCAAGAGCGATAAATCATTTGGGATAAGACGCACCCAGATGAATACAATACAAACAACTGAACAGCACTTCCCCCAAAAGTACAGGAATATCAAAATTCACCTACAGCAGGAATTAATCTGATATGAACAAAGTCTTAACATTTACTTAGCAGATGCTTCTACCAAAAGCGATGCACATTTTTCTTTTAACTTAAGACAGCTCTTGGAGCAATTGGGGGGGGGTGTTAAGGGTCTTGTTCAAGAGCCCTGCAGTGAAATTTTGCTGGAATCTGAACCAATGACCTTCACATCACAAGCACAGCATCCAAGCCCGCTCAGCCATAAACCACCCACATTTGCTGTTGCACGCAGAAGGTGAGGAACATCTCTCACCGCTTCATGCCCTCCACCAGGGCCACCTCATCAGGTGAGGAGGAGATGTAGAAGGAGGTACCCTTGCCCTGGTGGATGCCCCTCTTGATACCATCGACTGTCTCTTCTTCCTTGACTTGAACTGTGTGACACAGGCAAAGGGCCCGGAAAAACAGCTCCTCGTTCTCCTGGGATGGTGGATAAACAAGAGACAGAAAGCATTGGAACTGCACCGTGAGGCACAGCACGATCACGTACAATGAAACCAGCACTTTCGGGTAACACTGGTTGTTTTGGACGTTGGAACAGGGACACAAACAGCCCACAACGCAGACCCAAGAGTACCCCTAGAAATTTTGGACTCCATGAAAGCATATAATACTGGCCCAGAATCCAGACCAATCCAGTTATGTCACTCAGGGGCCCTTGGAATCATCCTGACCCTCTCCCCCCATTACGGCACCCCTGTGCAGACCCATCTCACCCTGGCATCACAGAACCTTATAGAGGTTATCGGTGTCAGAGCCTAAAACACCTCCATAAGATAAGATACTTGTGCACACAGCAAGCTTATAAAGTAAAATCCCATTATAATGGACTTCATGGGATCTGGCAAAACAGTCCGTTATATCCAAAGTCCATTATATCCAGAGTTGCTGTAAGCCCAGAACACAACCACAGGACACCATTTACTCATGCCACACCCCAGCAGACACACTTGTGGTATAGGTTATAATATTGTACATGTAGTAATCCAGCTTTACCTGACCAGATGTGTGACTACAGTATGAACAATCCCGACTACGTATCTGCGCTGGATATCACCGGCACGCCACGCGTCTTGTAGGCGGAGCCTGCATGTCCGTTACAGCCGAACAAAACTACAGCTAAAAGTGGCCCTGGGGACCAAATTGTTTGTCCATTATAAGCGAAATTCCGTTATATGCGAGTCCACTATATCCGATAGTTTTTCTGCATGTTCTGAAAGGCCAGGAACACGGCCAGGAACAGTGGACCTCGTCCGTTATAGACAATATTCCGTTATAACCAAGTCCACTATAACGAGATTTTACTGTACTGTTAAACAAGACACACAGTATTAACACAAAATAAACAAGTACACATAGATCAGACAAATTTAAAAATGTAAAGTCACTGCAGGTGTATCAGGACACACAGGTGTGGGGTCATCGGAGACTAGCAAATCAAAACAGGTCGCAGTCCCCAAAACACACCGGTAGACCACATACAGACACACATTCACAGTCATCATTTGAAGTTGTACAAATGTTTTTCTGCAACAGTGACTTCTAAACATTCCATTCAGGCCTGGAAAGTAATAGTCCAGACTAAGATTTTTTTTCAACCAACCACTTGAGTATTAGGGCTGTGTCTGAATTCAGGGGTTGCATCCTTCTAATGCAGCATTCAAAGACACATCTGCATCACAGCGATGCGACAAAGCTGTCTCCTGACGGATCCTTTGCAGCCCAACATATCCCAAGATTCACTGCACACAGGTAAAGTGGGTGTGTCCCAGTAGGCAAAAGGAGCAGCGCTTCATGACTCAAGGGAAACAGTGGGAACAGCTGGCAACGCAAATAGGATATTTGTAGGAAATCTGTGGGCTAGACCTTCCCACTTGACAACACTTTCTGTTCAATCTTCGATGATCGCAGCCTACAAAGTTAGTACCTTCATAGACCGCGTACTTCGAAGGATGCAGCACCTGAACTAAGACAAAGAGTCACAGAATACATACCTGGTTGGTTGAAACAAAATCTTGGTCTGGACTTTTACTCTCTGGAGCTAAACTACTCAGTATAAATGCCCACTCTCCTTATGTGTTTCCCTGAAATGTCAAAATGACATCCATCATGGGGTGCTCTTCCCCTCACCTTCTTTGCCGGTTCAGGCAAGGAGTCGATCACGTCAGTGCCTGATGCTCCAGGCAAGGTCTGACCATTGCAGACCGAATGAGGCACGTAGACCAGCCCATCAACGCAGCACTCAATAAACTCCATGTTGTTTTCAGTCAGGGTTCCCGTCTTATCCGTAAATACATACTCCACCTGTATGGACAGAGAGGACAGCTAGTACTGAACTCCCTGATGGAAACATTGCCCTTGTCCCTGAGAGCTGCAGGATGGGACTTTCTTCCTCTCTGGCCTGCAAATAATCATAAATCTAGGAACGTTGAGCATCCGATTAAGCAACTAAATGTCTTGGCTAAAATAAACTGTGGAGCTGTATGCATATTCAGTGCACTAACTATTGCTAACTTTCGCACCTTGTCACACCAAAAATCCATCATGCCCCCTCCCATTTTCCCTCCCATGTCTCTACCTGCCCCAGCTCTTCATTGAGATCCGACGTGTTGACCAGTGCCCCTTCCCCCAGCTCCTCGTCAAACATCTCCTCGTCCCAGCTGATGAAATAGGAGCCGAGGAACTTCTGCATCTCCACCGTCACGTACATGGACACGGGGATGATGTAGTTGAACAGGACCATGAAGGCCAAGAAGTCGGTGAAGGCCCTGATCAGCTGTGGAAGAGAGTTCCGGAAATGCTGAGGTCAAAGGGCACACTTTCAGAGGGCTACACACACAAACCAGAATCAAACACTCAAGGAGCTGACTGAGATCTAATGTCTCACCACGTGTCGCTGCCGTTCGGACTGGGTCTTTCCATTGTACCAGGGCTCATCCCGATTGAGGTCAGCCTGCCACAGGTACTTCAGCACAGTATTGATCAGAGCCTTGCTGATCAGGATGCACAGGTAAATAACCAGAAACGAATTCATGGATCTGCACCAACAATAAGGACAAAGCAGAGAAATTACATCTATTGCCAAACTGCATAGTAAATAGATGCTATGAGGTTGAATGGACCTGATTGGGCCGAGTGGAATATTGGTGAAGTTGGGACAGGTGACTGTGAGGAACCAACTCGATTAAAGGCACATGATTCACCTTTCAGCAGTAGTAAACAACAGATGTTATTAATGCTATTCGGTAGCAGTCATAGAATGCCTGTTATTTTGTCATTTCCAATATGTTTAGACTAAAATGTCAGATGATCCACTGGCTGAGATGATCTGCATTAAGCACGTTACTGCAAATGAAAAAATCAAAATGAAAAAAGAGGCACATTTCATTTCAGGCACTTGAGAGAAAGTAGATGCAGAAAGAAAATGATAAAGAAAAAATCTGAATCATCTTTTCATTGCTTTATTACTGACCCTTTGATAAAAATTTCAGCACTACCTGAAAATATCAGTATGTCATTTTCCCCCAGCAGTATATGTGCCTTTTTCTGAAGTGTGCCTGATTTTTAAAACCTTACACCTTGTGGCCGATGGTCTGCTCCCTCACCTGAAGACACCTAGCAGACATGTATTACAATGAGTGGCAGGACGGTGGATAAGAGCAACGGCAGTCTTACTTCTCAACAGCGGAGCGTTTCTGGGACTTGGATTGATAGTTGAGAGCCATCTTCGTCTCCATGCCTGTGTATATTGCAACAGCTGTGAAAGAGAGAGAGGTGTCCCAGGGAGAAATCCAGTATGATGATCTGCCATCCATCTTTCTTCCAAACGTCTTACCCTTCTGGGCTGCAGGGAGTCCAGAGCCTATTCCAGAAGCTATGGGCACAAGTCAAGATGGGGGGCCAGCCCATCGCAGGGCACACTCACACACCATTCACTCACACTTGCACTCCTACAGGCAATTTAGGAACTCCAATTAACCTCAGCATATCTTTGGACTGTGGGGGGAAACCAGAGTACCTAAAGGAAACCCCACGACGACACGGGGAGAACATGCAAACTCCACACACGTATCCCAGGCAAAGACTTGAACGTGGGTCCCCAAGGTGTGAGGCAACCGTGCTAACCACTGCACCAACATGCCACCCCAATGATCTGCCATGTTATTTATAATAACATCCACCCCATGACAGAGGCTTACCCACGTTTGCAGTGACCATAAAATAATATCAACGAAGGTTCATCCCAGCCCATCTACAGACTTGTGAGCATATATATCGGCTTGCTGAGGACATTCTTCTTCATAAATCACGGCTTGTGTCTTGGTCTCATCTTTCAAGACTTCAGTTGACTCTCAGTTACTCAGGAAAATCACGTCAGCCAGCTTGTAATATGTCTCACTCTTTCTGAATGGCCTCATTTCAGAGTACAGTAAATTTAGTAAGCGTAAAATTATGCAGCAGTACATTACCATAAATATATTCTGTGTTTTTGAGTGTCGCTCCTCGCAGAAGCACATTCTCTGACCCCAAAGGTCTGAAATTAGAATAAGATTTAAAATAAGATTTTTTCCCAAACACCTTCACCTTCAAGTCCCTGTACAGGTTATTAGATACCTACAGTGAAATCCGGCAGATACTGTCTAGCATTGAATCAGTTCTTACAGCTGGTTCTCACACAACAGCAGGATTTTAATGAAGGTCAAGGACAGAAAATGTCAAGTATTAGAAAAAAATCTGACAAAAATTTTTTAGAATCTTACAAACTGTGCAAAAGATTATTTTGGGTTTAAGATATATTTCTTGGACGTGAAGGCGTGCAGTTAACACAAGTTGCTTATCAGTCGTGAATCCAGTAACTAATTCCTGAGAATAAAGCTGCACTCCGATAAACCGTATTTATAAAGCGACAAAAATTGTTCAGAATCTGAAGCATCTTTAATGCTGGTTAGATCAACAGAAATGGCACAGGGTTCATATCTGTAAGGGGGACATTGTAAGGGGTGTGGATTCCAGACAGTCTGTAATCTGCCTAGGGGTCTTGAACAGAGTATGATAAACGTCCTCAAGCAAAGACTGCTGTCGGTAAGGCTGAAGGAAGTGAGTGACACACCTTCGAATGAGTCTCTGCTCATGCGAGGTCATGCCTGAATTGCTTTGATGCCAGTGCTCACGCTCGCGGTTCTGTCTGTCTGCTTGTCAGCAAAGCTGACCTAGAGTCACCCTCTGTACTTTGGACTTATGGGATGCAACCGTAATCCCAACCTGGATTCACTTGTGCTGTATGATGAACCCAAAGAAACCCAATCCAACCAAATGAATCCTTGAGAAACCATTTAAAATTAAGTGATAGGTTTTATTAGGGATATTGATCAGAAGACAAACCGTTATAAGAATATGGCATATAAGCATTTAAAAAACAATATTTAAGTACACATGCCCTGACTCCCCAAAAATGTACTTATCATTATAATAAGCTCCCAAAATGTTACTACAAAGTACCAGACATCATACCCATATGCACAGAAATCAGAATCACTTGAATTATTTCCCTGAATAGTATAAAATACTACAATTTAAAAGTGATTTCCTACCACAGACGCAAGGGAACAAATCAATTTACCTTGCAATGGGCTCATTTCCATCCAGATAAATATTGATGCGTCCCACAAATCTGAAATTAAAACAGGTGTGTGTTCAGCTGGCAACAGAACTGCATAATCACTACAAACTGTGCACTATTCTTGGCATGTGTGTGTGTGTGTGTGGGGGGGGGGGGGGTTGCAAATATCACATTTTGGGACCAAAATGTCCCCAAAGTGCAGTAAAACCTGAAACTTCCTTACTTTTGGGGACACTTCTTCAGGTCCCCATTTGATAACCTCAATTTTATAAAACTCAAATATAGCTAGCTATAAATAGTAAAAGTGCCAAAAGTCTTGTATTTTGGATGGTTACTTATGGTTAAGGTTAGGGCTGAGTGGGGGTTAAGGGTGTCGTGATTGGGATTAGGGGTTTTCCCATAGAAATGAATGGATGGTGCACATTTAGACAGGAAGACCAACTTGCATGTGTGCGTGGATTAGGTTTATATTATATAGTGGGGGCCAAATTTCCCCCACAATGTGATAAAAACTTGTTATTTTTGACACTGTGGGGACCATTTTTCAGGTCCCTACAAAGATCTGTGAATGCCAATTAAGGTCTCATATTTTGTTTGGTTACTTATGGTTAGGGTTAGGGCTGGGTAGGGGTTAAGGTCGTTGCGTCGTGATTAGAGTTTTCCCCATAGAAATGGAGAGTCCCCTCAAAAAATTAAAAATGTGTGTGTGTGTGTGATACTGCTAGCTTCAGACGTTCAGCTTTCGATTAATGACTCACCACGAGTACACTCGCTCATGCAAATTTAATGACAGATCGTATGACTTGAGCAGGATGCGGTGTGTGGATGTATATATTCAACGCCGTCATTTTTTAAGAGGCTCAGCGAGGTGAATTATGTCACTCACTTATAAAGGTCTGGCTGTGGTTGTTCACATTCAATGGTGGCCCTTAGTGTGTCCACCTCTTCTTCAGTGTTAAAGGCCTTGGTGTCCTGCACAGCATAATAGGTCTTTGTGGAGCGGAGATGGTGTGACCAGACGGGGACAACAAGAGAGGAATAACAAGCGAGTCAGAGCAGCACATCTTGGTACCAGAGGTCTAAAGAGATAGAGACTCTGCCTCCATCACTCCCTCGCTGATGATGAAGAGAATGATGTAAAGACTCTCTCGCACCAGGAAATCACTCCCTCCCTTTCAAGAGAGGCCCCGTCCAGATGTTTCTGATTTATTTCCTCTTGAGGTAATATTTGCAAGATGCATCAGGTTAGGATTTTACTTCTCCCTGATTGAAATTGCTGTAAAGTTAATACACCATAAAATTAAGAGGTTTAAATTTCATAGCATTTTTTTAATTACATTTCACTGCATTTGTTGACTTCTTATGAGTGGGAAACACATTTAAACACTGGAATCTTGTGATCAAAAATGCCAAACCTGGCACTGCATTGAAGTAATGAATGAACTAATTGCATCTGATACATCCTTCTGGATCGTAGGAGGTGCTGGAATGATACACTGCTTCGTGTTTTTACAACACCACTATAACCTAACCCAACCCCAGCACATCCATTAAACAAAGGCCTCATTTGGCCTATTCTTCATGTACAATGGAATTACCTTAATTTATGGCAGAATGCTTTGCAATAGGGCATTTTCATTTGGGTTGCACTGAGCTTGCCAGTCATCATTTAAAGACAAACCTAGATGAGTGTCCTTCTTATTTGCTATTTTTATAGCATCGGTTAAATCATCATATAGTCAATTAAACCACCATACAAGCAATCAAGCCATCATGCAGTCAGTTAAGCAACGTCACTTGACTTGCAGGGTGCACGACAAAACCTTTCAGGTAGGGCTGCACATTATTGAAATTATTTGAAACATTTGCACTTAATATAAAGCAAAAAAAAAGGAGATGAAATGTACCCAAAATAAACTATAGCCTAACAGAACTTATTTACCAATAGTAAGTAAGTAAAATGTATTGACAGATCACCTTTCACAGACAGCGGTCACAAGGCACTGAACAATATAAATAAATAGTGTGTCAAATAAGCTGATGGTGTTGCTATGAGTGTAAACAGACAAATGCTAAGTGATTACAAGGCTTTAGATTACGGGCATGAAAATGTGTCCGGACCTTGGTTTTTTGGGACTATACGGGTGTTAACTACACACACAATCCAATCAGCAGATTAGTAGTGCACCTGAAATATTAATGAGAGGTATATTGTGACGGTCCAAAGTTAGTGAGCTGTACGGATTCGGTATAAGTACGGAAAAGTCAGCGTCCAGATAAATATCTCTGCCCGTCATCTAAAGCCCTGGTGATTATCGTGCATGTGCACAAATTGTGATTATACTGTGATGTCATATCACCTCTACAGAGGTTCCAGGATACGGTAATCCAAGCCGAGTCTCACCTTGTGACTGGACTCCCCATCCAAGCTGGCAGTAGTGACGAAACACGTGCCGTCCTGCCGACTCGTGGACAGGACGATGAGGTCACAGGGGAAGGTCTCATCTTCCTTCACCAGCACGATGTCACCTACCTGAGGTCGAAAGTAAAGAAAAACAGCATCATTATAATTGAGGTGCAATGAAGGGCTGGGAGGTGTCACAGACTGAAACACACATTTATCCGCCCCTTTCGGTTCATGTTTGGTGGCACATTCCCTTACATTAAATCACAACATACAAGTTTCCAGTGTGATAATTTCCCTAGTGTCCACATTGTCTTGCAGTGTTTAGGCTTATAGATCAAAATATTGTGGGTTCATTTGTCACATGCGGAATTACAGGTCACAGAGGAGTGATTTGGTAAATAATTACAGTGGCATGGATTGAGGGATGGCCTCACACCTCCTGGACAGGGGATTTTATTCCATCTCGGTCCTATTTCTGTAGAGTTTGTATGTCCTCCCTCTGTCTGTATCAGTTCCTTCATATAGGCCTGGTATCCAACAGCGGTGCAAGGGAATTAGTTGGGCCGGTGTCTTTAAATTGTCTTTTATGTGTGTGTAGGTGGCTGCATGTCTGTGTGTGTGTGCACGCTTGTGCATCTGCGTGGCTTGTTATAAACTCGCATCCTGTTCAGGATGTGACCTGTGCTTCCTGGGATTGGGCCCAAGCTCGCTGCAACCTCACGCTTGATAAGTGGCCAGTGAAAATAGATGGATGAGCGGATGACTGAGGCGGCACAACAGCTCCGAATACGTAGAATGTTGCACACAAACTGTTAAGAATGAATACGAAAAAAAAAACATTTCAGTCATACATGAAGCCTATTTATGGTAGGAAGGAAATGAGGCTTCTGCACCTTCACTGCGTGGGTTTTCTACATGCTGTCATCACCCCTTACATTGGATACTATGTTAACTGCCTCAGGGCTAAACAAGTGGGCAGTGGACAGCACACATTAATCACTGCTGTGTGGTCTTCCCTTCACGTAAACAAGTCAGCAGGGTTCCATGTAGATACATTCCATCTCATTCCTCCGATCTCCTTCATTTCCTTTTTAAGATAAGAACTTTACTTATCCCAAGGCAAATTCTTTTGTATTAAACATGCTCAGTGCAACGAGAGGAATAAAGAGGAGGCAGTAAAGAGCTTAAAAAGAATAGCAGTAATAGTGCAAACAGAATAACAAAATAAATCTATCAAAGTAACAGATTATTGTAATAGATATAATAAAATAACAGATTATTGGTGCAAATGGTTATGAAAAGTGACTAAGTGTTTGTGCCATTAAAAAAAATGACATAGCAGCTTGTGATGAGGGGATGAAACACATTCAATAGCATACAGGTGACTAAACGAAAAGCAGATGAGTAATATTGTACAATCCGAATGAGAAAGAGAAGATTATAGAGAAGATTGTTTCATGCAACTGATTGTGGAAGTAAAAGCAGCTTAACGAAAGCCTTCATCCAAAGAAACATTGACAGGTTTGTGCTTCATTTTAATGAAGCAAAAGCCCTGGACAGAAACCATTTTATGTTCCTTCGTCTACCTGTGATGTCTTTGGTTGTTTTAGTAAATGAGTTATAGCTGACAAACAGTTCTTATGAACATCAGTACAAGTCTGAAAACCCAAGGACTCAACTGAGCTAAATGTAGACCAATGAATTCCTTATCACTGTGCAGCACATGCAGGATGATAAGATGCTGGTATTTATCTTTGCATTACTTCTTGGAAGTCAAAGCAAAAATACTGTAGACTTGAGAGTAAACAGAACTTTATATAAGAGTATAACAAACATTATATGGTTACATGGTTATAATGTTTATTGTCATACTGTTTGTTATTAATGTATGTTAAAGCTGTTAAAATGTGTTAGGTGTTACATGCTGACTTACATGCTGCTTTTGCATGTTTTATGAATGCATTACGAATGCATTATGAATGCATCATGAAGGTGCACTGAATGTTCTATGAATGCATTATGAATTCATGATGATGGTGCAGTTAATGTAAAGACTTGTAATGTAATGAAAAGTCTTCTAAGTATCAACATTGTAAGTTAATTATTAAAGTTCTAGACCAGTGGTGACCAACTGGTGAAATACAATTCAATCCAGACTGAGCGATCACAGCTGGTAAATTTTATCATTGGGTTTGTTGGAATTTGGTCCTCAGGGGAAAATAGTTGGGTAATGCTGTTTTAAGCTGAGGTGAATTAAACCTGCTTAGAAGCAAAGGGCTTGCGAAGAAATTTTACAGTTGGTATTTCAGTCATATTATAAGCAATTTGGCATTGTTTGCATATACATTGTTTATATACTGTATTAGTCCACTCATAAATCTTTCATAACTCCTCATCCATTACAGGGCTGCTGTGAGTCTGGAGCATATTTCAGGAAGCACAGGACATAGGGCGCTTTGCTCAAGATGCCAGTTTGTCACAGATACAAAGATATTTATATACAGAAAGATGCCCCATCCACATGGGTGTTCACACCCTTCTAACCAACAGCGGATGATACTTCACAGAAGGACATATCTCTGAGACTGAGGGGCAGGGTATTGATGATTTGGCAGGGGTGACGATCAGACCGCTGCGAGCTGAAATCGAGTAGGAACCAGACATGATACCCGCGGTGCTCCAGAAGGACCACTTGTCTGAAAGTGCTCAATTTGAGTTATACTTATTAGCTGGCTGTTATTTACCAAAAAATACACACAACATTCTACATAGCAATATTTCTACTGGACGAGTGGTTTGCAGATCACAGCCCCCTTGCAGGGACCACCTTACCTGGAGCCTGCAGCTCTGCTTCCTCACCACCTTGCCATGCTGGATCACATGCACCGCACACCGGTTGACGGAATTGTCCGCCTTGTGCCGGAGCCAGTCTTCATAACCCTGGGAACAGACAGTCGCGGAACAGTGGGGGACAGGCTAGCATTTGTCTTGTTTCCTGTCTATTTTCTATCTTGTTTCCTGCATATTTTTAATAGCGAGACAACAGTCTTCATTCCTGTGTTAATTCATGTATTGCATCATTATATATAGCATTTATGGTCTGGTAAAATATTCGCTTTGCCCAAAGTGCATATTTTGTTTGAAAATATGAGCATATGTCAAAACATCTGCTAATATTTGCAGAATGCTGTTATGATACATTAAGTCTTACCCAAGGTTGAAACATTATATCTGGTGGAAGAATGATGGTAATCCTTCAGATTCTCCTTTTTAACTAAATCTTGTTTTGCATGAGCCTAAAATCTCAGCAATATACAGGCATTATAACCTCATAAGTAAAACTCCGTACCGTGACTCATTACCCCAATCGTAGCATCAATGTTTACTCCAACTAAATGTCAGAAAATCGCATGGCGTTTCAAAGCGATCTTTCTTCCACACTAGACTTCCCTCATTAGAGCGAATGCATCCCTCCGAACCGACTCTCCTCGCTTCAGTGAAACCAAGACCCATCCGATGCATGACCTCCTGCCAAAAAGCAAAGGACATGATGGAGGTACAGGGAGGACCGTCTCACCTGTTTGATAGCGGTGACTGTGATGACGAAGAACAGAGGGAGGCCACTGGTGATGGGACTGGTGGGGGTGTCGATGATCAGCTGCAGCGGGGATGGGAACAGAAGGCAGTCTCATTATCCAACCGCCCATCTAGAAAGTCTAAGGTCTCAATACACAGTGCCAGTCAAACGTCTGGATACACCTGCTTTTAATGCATTTGTCTTATAGTAAAAGGCCCAGCAGGGGTGGCATGGTGGTGCAGTGGTTAGCACTGTCGCCTCACACCTCTGGGACCTGGGTTCGAGTCTCCGCCTGGGTTACATGTGTGCGGAGTTTGCATGCTCTCCCCATGTTGTCGTGGGGTTTCCTCCGGGTACTCCGGTTTCCCCCCACAGTCCAAAAACATGCTGAGGCTAATTGGACTTGCTAAATTGCCCGTAGGAGTACATGTGTGAGTGAATGGTGTGTGAGTGTGCCCTGCGATGGGCTGGCCCCCCATCCTGGGTTGTTCCCTGCCTCGTGCCCGTTGCTTCTGGGATAGGCTCCGGACCCCCCACGACCCAGTAGGATAAGCGGCTTGGAGGATGGATGGATGGCCAAGAGACAATAAAGTAATATACATCAAATATTGCAATTCCCAAGAAAAGTGCTAAACATCTCCAGGTATTCGATTCTCTAAAATTGCCCCCTTTTAAATAATCATAACTGATCCTTTGTTGTCATAACATTTTCTTGATGCCTCCCTCAACTTGCTCTTTGCAGAGCAAGCTGTTTGCGACTGGCAGCCGCCTGTTGGGGCGCCCAGGGAGCTGGGGGTTAAGGGCTTTGCTCAACCCAACCCAGATGCGGTGCAATTGGGTTTGAACCAGTGACCTTACGATTACAGGAACACAGGATTAGCCCACTGAGCCACACGTTGCCCCTATATGCTGCCCCTATACGTTGACCCATACATTGCTCCTATACGTTGCCCCTATTCGTTGCCCCTATACGCTTCCCCTATACGTTGCCCCTATACTGTACATTGCCCCTTTTGCTTCAGTGACAGCATTGGAGACTGTTGGCATTATTTCAACAAGGTTCCAGATGTAGCCACCTGGAATATTAAAGTCCTGAAGGAGTTTTTTGCAAAATCTGGGCTTGTTGGCTCTCTTGTACATACTCTTCTATCCAACTCATCCCAAACCAGCTCTATAGGGTTTAGATCAGGGGCTTGTGGGGGCCAGATTGTGTCACAGCACTCCATCTATTCCGTCTACTACATAACCTTGATGTGTGCTTAGGGCCATTATCTTGTTGCAAAAACAAATGACTTTCAGTAGTTCTGTCCAGACTTTTGACTGGTACTGTACTCTCAAATGTAATGCCTCACCTGAACAAGAAAGATGATGAGGAAGTAGAAATTAGCAATTCTTCTGAACTGCTCAAATAAGTTCTTCGGTATAAAGTTCCAGAAAGTGTACTATGAAAACAGATGCAAAATTAAGCTCACATGGGAATCTTGACACCAGAACATTCATAACCTGCTTTAAAACATCATAGGCAGGGTAAACATGACTAAGGCAGGGTGAGCCTACATGCTGTGTCACTGTGAGCGAGACCTGGAGCTAGACACTATCCGGTAAAGCACTGGAGCAATGCAGCCGCACAGGACGCTGACCTTGGAGGAGACAATGCGGTTGTCGGGGTATCTCTGAGGGATGTACGCCTCTGCTCCTGGTGGAGGTTCTCGGTGACCGATGTACACTGTCCGATTGTCCACCCAGTTCTCCTCTCCCACACACTGCCAAAGAGCACAAGATGAAGCTGGTACAGCGAAAGGGATTTACAATGTACAGTCAGGTGGTCTCCATTCTGTTCTTGTAGCCAATCAAATGCAGGATTATCCCTTTAAATGACGCAAAAAGACCAAGATAGACCAAGATAAACAACACCGCCTTTAAGTCATCTTGCATGGTTTTTGCTCCCTCATGCTTTGCGAGATCAGTTAGGCGTTGTGCTATTTTCCGGTACATTTATAAGTGACGGGAAGAAGTAGTTCAAGAATTAAAATTAATTTATTTTGCTATGTGAAGCAGATTTGAGTTTATTTTGAATTTATTAAGCTGAGCAGAGCAAACAGAAGAGGAGAATAAAATTAGAGTTCCAGCACCTGATGAAGGACTTTCACTTTGAAATAACTCATCAAAATTACAAATGCAGCTTCAAAGGTTTATTAGACTGAATGCCAATTAGCAGCATTTGTCAGACGTCTGACGATTAGCACTATATGAGTTTTCAAAGCAAAATGAGGAGATTAACAGAGCTCTGAAGCGTTGGTGCTCGAATTACAGATGCAACAAAAACAAACTGTATTAGCACACTAACACCAATGATTCATAACATGATAGTGTCTGCAGTTAACACCACAAAAATATGGCCTCACAAATTGCCATGGAACTGAAATAACACCTCTGTGACCCAGTGTCTGTTGACTGTATGGTCAAGAGACTCCCAAAATTGCAATTTTTGTCAAGACTGACACAGTGCAGTGCTTCTCAACCTGGTCCTCAGGGACCCCCTGATGGTCCAGGTTTTTGCTCCGTCCCAGCTGGCTGTCAGACAGTCCACCTTTTCGCTCCCTTGAGAGTCCCGAAGGACCAGTTTTAAGAACACTGACATAGAGTACATCAGAAACCACCTGAATCTATGGCCAGTGTAAAATGGTGCATAATGGTTACTACAAAACATAGACCCCTACATGATGGGAAAAAAGTTCTGACCTTTTACTTCATTAGGTCCGATCCCTCTGGGCTATAGCCCTGATTATTTTAAGCCTAGCCCCAAGTATTGTAGCCCCAGCTAAATCTGACTTAGCCCCTGATTTTTTCAATTCATTCAATAGTTAGAAACGCCTCTCATGTTTTGGAGAAACCCACAATGCCTATTGCTGCAGGCAGTCAACTGAAAATGAAATGAAAATGAAAAGTGAAGTAATGCTTTATTTGTCGCTTGTACAAATACAGGTGTATTGGAATACTGCTTTTCACATATCCTATCCTGCTGTCCTTTGAGACATACACATATGCAGGTGAGAGCGATGCTTGGGGTTTCAGTGCAGAGTAGTTTATCCTGTGTCCCGCGAGCCAAGAAGTCCAATGATTGCTCAGCATGGTCGCATAATGGTGGCATGACAAGGAATATGGGGCATTTTACAAGGTCTAACACTTTCCATGTCCTCCCTTATCGCCAGATCTAAACATCACTGAAGATCTGGTGTGCATAGTGCAAAGTAGATTTCTACCTTCTTCAACCCAGAATGAATGGTCCAATATACAACCACATACAGAAATGTCTCTATTCCTTACCCATCCGTCCACCATTCATCCATCTGTCAATACATTAATTTGTCTTCTAACCATAATCCTGGTCACTAGAGGCCAAAAGCCTGTCCCAGTCCAATATGGAAACCCCACACACACAGAGTAGAGGAGTGAATCGATCCCCCAAACCCTGTAACAGCTTTAAGCACCGCAGCACCATGCCACCCTATTCCTTACCAGCTCCTTGACATTAATAAATCAATATATTAGTGTCGGTAGGTTGTCACTGTTTTGTCCACATGGTGCGGTTAATTATGAAAAGGTACAGTATGGTTTAACAAAACAATCTTATTTGGGATGACAGTAAAGAACACTGGCAGATGAAGGGACAAAGAAAGCTTGGAAGAACAATCTGAGTGAAGTACAAGCAAGCAGCTCATGTTCCTTATCACGTCTAGGCAACATTCTCCAGTTCCCTCCGATGTCAGCAAGGACACTGGTTTATAATTTACTGACTATCTTGGGGTGATGCTCACCTACAGGAGAGAGACCCGTCCCTATTAGAAGGGTAGGGTAGGACAGTCCGGGGATAAGGAAGATAAGCTTGAGCTCAAGGTGACTTTGAGTCACAGGGTATAATCGTCTCCTGTGCAGAGAACTGAGCCAGCTAAAGAGAGGCATGTAAACAGGGGTCTGTAGCCGGTTCTGTACCCTGCAGATGGGGGTGTTGGCATTCATTGTGGTTGCAAGCCCATCTGTAATGTATCAGTACTCTGGTATAGAGCACCAGGAGCCATCAGCCAGAGGTAAGAATGACAGATGTATTGCATACTCTTACCAGAGCGTATATGACAAAGTCATTTCTGGACTGTCAATGGTGCTGGCATGGTTAGTATAAAAAATATGATTAGCAGAGTAACCTATGCAAAAAACAATCTCCTCATTTCAGCTGGATGTTTTTAAACCTCGTTTTCCTGCTCTGCCTTCCAATAACACTCGAGGATGGTAAGATTCACCGACTCACATGGTGCACCTGCGTGAAAGTTCACGATGCAATTGCCCTGATTACAAAAAAGTGCGCGCCGATTTGGGATGAACTTGGGATGCATCGTTTGTGACATCTATGCATCAGTGAGATTAGAGACAAATACGAGAAAAAGAAATGGCATTTTTTCATTTAGTTTATGATCTTCTGTCTGCTTAAGAACAGGGCAGGTCAGGTTGGGCAGCATGCACTCATACAGCATATCGCTGCATCCACCACATGACGAAACACCTCAGGATCCCAGTCAGCAACCCCCCAGACTGACTGGTCCAGTCCCACCCTCCAGAAATGGCCATCTATCTGCCGCAGCCAGGTGTTAAGACAAGTGATAAGCCAGGTGTTAAGAAGATCTAAAGAAATAAAATCAAACTATCTGAACCATATTGAATTAAATAGCATCATATTCTTTTGTATCTCATCTTATTGCATTTTGTTGAATCAAATCATGTTGAATTGCACTGCATCGCAATAGAGGTGAATCTTATCATACTGCAATAGCAGTTGCTTCATACGTATCTTTAATGTATTGGATCGTTGGCAATGCATCGAGATGTGTATCACACCAGTCTCAGTGATGGAGATGCACATCCCTAATAACGATATTATTATCTGTATGGAAGGACAACACAACATTTTATGTTCTCAAAGAAATACATCAGCACGTTTAAATGTACAATATTTTATCAGACAGTAGTTAAAATTGGCAGCGTCCACCTCTGGTATTTACTCCTTGCATCTGTGGTGAGCAAATGGGCACAGAT
Organism: Brienomyrus brachyistius; assembly: GCF_023856365.1. Taxonomy (NCBI): domain Eukaryota; kingdom Metazoa; phylum Chordata; class Actinopteri; order Osteoglossiformes; family Mormyridae; genus Brienomyrus; species Brienomyrus brachyistius. The sequence continues at coordinate 16,507,927 of NC_064548.1, forward strand.
CAATAATCCTTTACTGGGTTCTGCTGACGGAGTTTTCTGGTCCTTTTCTCTGTCATGCAAGTTTAACTAAAGAACAAAGTGTATGAAAAGACGAGGAAGACCTGCTCCTGAAATTCAGTGCAGCCTTAAAATCAATAAGACTTTCAAACACGGAATCAAAGACCTAATAAGCCTTCCTGAGGTTTTTGCAAAGAAAAGTGTTGTTTATACTGTTGGTAATGTGCCATTTGTTGTTGACATTTAATCTCTATGTATTTTTGCATGATTTATTAGTGCGGCTGCAGTTTGTGTTTGTACAACGTGCTTCTGGGACACGTTTAGACAATGAGAACCCATCACACACACAGGGACACACACACGCAGACAAACACACACAGACAGGTTTGTAATTATATCTTTGTGGGGACTCTCCATTCATTTATATGGGGAAAACTCTAATCCCGACCTTAATCCCAACCCAGCCTAAATCTTACCCATAAGTAACCAAACAAAATACGAGACTTTTAGCATTTTTACTTTTTTGATTGCATTCAAAGATCTTTGTGGGGACCCGGAAAAAGGTCTGCACAATATTGAAAAACAGGTCTTTACTGCATTGTGGGGAACATTTGGTTCCTACAAAGTAATATAAACCTAATCCACACACGGACACACACACACACACACACACACACACACACACACACACACACACACATATTGTGATCAGCATGGATTACATGTGAGTAAACTACGTCCTCAGCCATTCCACAAGCGGGAAAACACAGGTGATCATCATTTTAATGCCTATTTTTAAACCTCAGTATGCTTCAGATATCCTAAGAGGATCAAACATCTGTTAGCACGTTCCCTCTAACAGAGCACAAGGCGGCAGTGAAAGGCGGCAAAAGGGGATGACGCTGGAGAGCAGGTGATTATGGGAAATGGTAACATGCACTAAAAACTGGCAAATGCCCAAGTCATGTGACCACAGATGTGCATATAATGCTGATGCATTCCACGAAGAGCTGGCTTTTTCACAACTTCAATATCAACCAGTCTAGGGCAGTGTTTCTCAATCTGGCCCTCAGGGACTCTCAGATTAACACAGCTAAACAAACATTTAATTATTAAGTATATATGTTGATATTACATTATACCATAGACCAGTGTTTCCCAGTCCGGTCCTCGGGGATCCACAGTCGGTCCATGTTTTTGTTCCCACTCAGCTCCCAGTAGGGAGCAAAAATGTGGGCTGTCTGGCAGGGAGCTCAGTGGGAGCAAAGACATGGACCGACTGTGGATCCCCGAGGACCGGACTGGGAAACACTGGTCTAGGGTATAATGTAATATCAACATATATACTTAATAATTAAATGTTTGTTTAGCTGTAAACACACAGAAAAGCTACGGAAGGGAGTGGATAATTCTCACTTTTTGTGGCTCCATTCTGTGGCTGTGAACATCAGCATGTGGAACAACCAAGCAGGCAATTAACAAACCCTGACTGGTGGCAAAATAATGACTGAGGTGTCACATATGTTAATGTGCTACAAAGGTATGCTTTGTTAATGAAGTACTGAGATTTACTACATTAATTTGAGTGCCTGAAGCTGTATTATAGCAAATTAGCATCCATTTAAAAAGAATAACTTAACAAAACTATTTTACAATGTACAAGTTCAGATGTTCTGCGTATAGTAAACAGTAATTAAGATGCCAGGGAGAGGGCATTTCACAGAATGCCCTTCTGATTTCTAAAAGTTGATAATATAAAAGGGACACGAATCAAAATAATAAAATAATTCAAACTCCTCATGAAGATTACAGATCACAGAATATGACAACAGTAGATGTAACACTGGAGTCCCAGGGAGCAAGCCAGCTCTCGCATCCCCTTTCTGAGAGTGCATGTCCTGCATGTCTGATACAGCCACTGTCCTTTGGATGAGACATAAAACTGAGCTCCTGATCCTCTCAAGGGTCTTAAAAGATCCCTATTCTTCTTTTGAAAGAGTAGGGGTGGTACTCAAATCTCCTGGCTAAAATTACCCACTGTGGCCCAATCAAATCTGGTCTCCTAATCATCCCCTGTATCTAATTGGTGAATTCTCTCCTGCCCCCTCACCACCTTAGCTACCGTGTGGTGAGTATACTGGCACAGATTGGCTACCGTCGCGTCATTCAGGTGGGGGCTACACAGTGGCAGTGGTTCCAGTGGTTCCCCATTGGTTCTGTAAAGCTCTAAATAAATGTAACATACATTTATTCATCATGTCACTCAATGCTGAATCAGGAGCTATGAACAAACAATACATAGTGAGTCCCATAGGTCATATTATTGTGGTCCTTTACAGGGAGCTGGTCCAGCCCACATGATCAGCACACAGAGGGACTCCTCCCAGTGAATGCACACCCTGAAGATAAAGGTCCTGAGCATGAAGCTTTATTCAAGCCAAATCTGAGTCAGCCCTTGTCGCCTCCCGTTGCTTTGCCACATGGTCTCGCTACAGAAAGATTACATGGGCGCCCCTCAGAGTCGCGAGAACACATTTCCTGAATGGGTTTTATTATGTCTCCAATCAGTCGGGGGTGCCCCAGTCCTGGGGGGATTCTACGGGATTCTCATTTATTTATTTTATTCTACTTAAGCACCCGAACACTCATTGAACAAGTTTCCCTTTTTGAACAAATGATGCCACATAAGTACTGGGTCAGCAAATGTTTTAAAGAGACACGGATCCCCTGAATTCGCCGTGACCTGGCAGAAAATCAAGTCAACACTGCTTCTCCGAAATAATCGCAAAATCCATTTATCCATCCATTTTCTACACTCACTTGTCCAATGCAGGCTCACGGGGGTCCAGAGCCCACCCAGGAAGCAAAGCGGAGAACAACCCAGGACAGGGGACCAACCCATCACAGCTAATGCCATAATATGCTTACAAAATTAACATATCTTAAATTGAATTCCATGAAGTGTAAATTAGCTTAATTTAACAAAAACCACTCCCTGGCTGTTATATAAGCATCAGTAACTCAATTTACATTTTATTCTTACATTATATTTTTAGGCTGCTTTTAGGTCGTGTTATTTTTATCTCAGCAAAAGCCCTGCAAGGTTAAAAGCTGATCGTTTCGCTCAAACTGAGACTCTCACACGGATGAGTTTGTCACTTCGGCAGGGTAGGTGAAGGCGATCAGAAGTGAAAGTCTTCCGAGGCGATTTAACAGCCCCTTTTACTGAGCACTGAGACGTAAAGAGTAATAAAACCATACAATCACGGGGGCGTGACAAAGGTCCCTCGCAGGCAGCCTGTTTAAAATTATACAAAAATAAGGTGGATCCAAAGGTTACAGACAACCATATCTTGAAGAAGTCGGTCAATAAAAGCCCTGCGTTAAGCTCCCGGAATGGACACCACCCTGCTAACTTGGGATCCTGCCAGTTATACCTCCCACACATATCTCCTGACACATGGTACTCTCGTCCACTAAGCACTACAGCACGGGCTGGCCTGCCCCTTACTCCTGCCTCTCAGGCAGGCTTTGACACTGCAGATATGTGATAAATTCTGCACACACGCCTGCCACATTACACTACCTCGTCTATTTTTAAATCACCTGCAGTGCTCAAGAATCGGTTGTCTCCGAAGTATCTGAGCCGGGTGCTACCGGTTTGAGTACCTCTGGGTCATTGTGTCTTGCAGCATAAACAGCCACGCCATGCCTCAGATATCTTGCATACCCTAAAGTAGGTACTTAAGATATCTGCGCCAAATACCTTTCTTGCAGTAGCCTCCGGTGGTCCTACCCAGTGCTGCGTAACTCACAGTCTGAGATCGGCCGCTAGGAGCACGTGAGCACGTTACACCAGAGCGTATTGCTACCGTCCGCCCTTTATGCTTCCAGGCACTGATGGGAAGGCGTGCCAAACGTCTTAGCGCGACAGCCAATTAGCGGCGGCTTGAACAGGGTGAAAACGCCCGAGCGGTGATTCGTAGACCGAAAACTCAGTGCCCAGAAAACGGTGTTAAAAAAGAAGCAACTTGAGCAGAGAATCTCTCGGCTCAGCCAACAGACCCCTGCCAGTGAGTTAAGCAGCGAGGCACACAGGAAACTGCTGGGCCTGAGATCGTCATGGTGGCTGAGGAGGCGAAGCGTGCCAGAGATTGCAGTCAGGTGCAGTGACAGGTACGATCTCAACGTTACCTCTGCTAAAAGGGGCCCTTGCTACTTCCTGTATAAAAAAAATAACAGGCTATAAATAAATTAAGGTTTCAACACTGTGTTCCTCTGTAGCAAGGGACTTCAAAGCCCTGAACAACTGCTATGCAGCGTCTCATTTAATCTGTTGTACTGTAGTGGTGCAGTTCAGGTTATTAAGACCTTACTGTAATTGCTCCTTCCAGGACATCAAAAAGAATCACATGAAAATGGGATGAATATCCAAAGGATTACAGGGGGGCAGCAGGAAGGAAATAAATCTCCTTCTTTTATATGAACCTGGAACTGGGATTAAGTGAATTGAATGGGTGCACTTCACTTGGCCTCTCCCTGAGGTGGCCGTACCCACCCTGTACTCAAATTCACTAGGACATACAACCCAAAGATTATCAGAAAAATACTGGACAGTGACTAAGTCACTAACGTAAATTCTACCAGTGTGTTACAGCACTGTATATCGTCGCACGGAAATCAACATGTTCAATTAGATTCCGTTTCTGTGAAAATTACAAGTCTTAATGTTCACTTATATTCCTAGTGAGTACATTAGTTTTTTTTTCTATTGTAGAACCCTGTGTCTCCAGGATTTACAACTACAAACGTCATCATTTTATGGACTAAAAAAAATATGTTTTAATGCATTTTATCTTATCCTAAACAGTGTATTACTAGGGGTTATTAGTCTAACGAATTTGGAATATGGGGCACATGGTACCGTCAAAAGGTGCAAGATTGACATTATAACCATATGACCCCTTTTACAGTTTATACATTTATATTTTTCTGCACTTCTGTCGATTATACAATTTTGATTATACAAATTATACATGTCTTACCCAATAGCACAGCTCATAGCTGCCATGTGTTCTGTCAACCATCAACTGACGATACAGGAACTTACATTTCATTTATTAAACAGATGCTTTAATTCAAATCAATAGACGTATTATTGAGAGAGCAGAGTCAGCCGGTCTTTGCGCAAGAGCCCAACACTGAAATAACTCTCCCATGAGATTTCAATCAACATCCTTCCAATTACTGGCCCAGCATCCCAAATCCCACAAGGATCTCATGTTCAATGCTGTTGTTAATGTACATATTATCTCCCAAGAATGGGCTGGGCTGCATAAAAGGTTCCTCCCATATTTAAGCACCAGTCTGGAAGAATTATTGTAAGAGAGGCAGCAGAACAGCAAAAAAATCCATTAATAAATTGATTTCTTGTCATATTTTTCTTGCGCAAAACAGTGAAGCAAATGTTAATTATAGATGAGGAGTCATTTCTTGGGACACCTCTGGGACCCGGGTTCGAGTCTCCGCCTGGGTTTGCATGTTCTCCCCATGTCGTCGTGGGGTTTCCTCTGAATACTCTGGTTTCCCCCCACAGTCCAAAGACATGCTGAGGCTAATAGGAGTTACAAGAAATTGCCCATAGGTGTGCATGTGTGAGTGACTGGTGTGTGAGTGTGCCCTGCGATGGGCTGGCCCCCCATCCTGGGTTGTTCCCTGCCTCGTGCCCATTGCTTCCGGGATAGGCTCCGGACCCCCCGCGACCCAGTAGGATAAGCGGTTTGGAAAATGGATGGATGGATGGATGGATTTAGCTGTTGCACTCTCCTGTTGCAAAGAACTCTTCACAGACCTAGACTGCGTTAAGTATGCAATGCACCTGCCATATGGCCTGGGTTAGTCTCTGTGCCCCTGGGAATCAGTCCAGCTCATCCCCATCCACGCCTCTTGAGCCCAGAGCACTTTTAGATTTCCACAAAAGAACCTGCTGATGCAATCGTTTCTATTTTTAAAAAGGCCTTTGTCAATGACTGATTAGTCCTTAAAGATTCTATAAAAGGAAGTGGCTCAGTAGCTATTCCCAAACAGCTTTCGGACACTGAATCAGCAGGCTGTGATTCTTTCTGTCCCGTAAACATACTTTGCCTTCTTTGGAATCCAGTCCCCCCCCACCCCGCCCACGGTGCACAGCGGGCACCTGTACTCGACGCAAGGCGCCCCACAGTGACGCGGGCCCCCTCAGGGGGCCGAGAAGCACAGAGGACATTCCCCCAGCGCTGCTGGCCAACCTCCGGATGGGGTAGAGGGAGGTGCAGGTGAAGTGCAGCTGGGAGGTCCTGATCGATAACGTCACAAGAAACAGTACAACTCGTGTCCCTACAGACAAAAGCAATCGATGCCTGATTTTTCGATAAGCCACAGGAGCACAGCGTGCGGTCGAGGAAGCTGCAAAGGGGCAGGTCTGTCCAGCACAGCGCATCAGGGAACAACTGCTAAAACAGGAAGGTACAAAAATATGACTGGCAAATTAACAGCTCTACTGTTAATGGAAAAACTAGGAATAATTCTAGGGTGCAGTAAATGAGGATGTATGCATGTACTGTAAAGGCTACGTGCGAGTTTTCCATGTTTACTGCTATGTATGAGAGACTTCACACACTCCAGCATTTCCTGGGCTGAGGACACAGGCAGTAAAGAATTCAAACAGAATAATGATTCTCTATTCATCGCTGTGTGGAAATCGTCTTGTCACCGACCCCATTTTGCTCTCCATGAGACGCGCATGTACATGCACATATGTGACAGCAAGTTTAGGAGTCACACTGCAGGGTGAGCCAGTGTCCAGTGCCCGTGGGACAATTAGCAGTTAAGGGCATCACTCTGTGGCATCACTCTGCTTGCCAAGGGGCTTGAATCGGTGACTTTCCAATCATGAGTGCAGATTCCTAATCCGCAGTGTCACAGACCACCTCAAAGCACCCGGGTATCACAATGCATGGTCCCTTCTCATCCTTGAGTGACCACATGCATTTAAGTTCAAGTGCATCACTTCCTCCACTCGCCTGCAGCCTGTTCCTTTCCCCTAAATCAAGCAAAAGGTTGAGCAAGACCAGCCAGCAGACGTGATCATGTGTATCAGTCTGCTCTGAGGGGAAGAAGCAGCTCTACAGTGTTCTGAAGAGCTTCCTTAAAAACAAAATGACTTTGCGAGCAACAGGAGACAGGGCTCCATAGGCTGCAGAGGGCAGGCGGGCGACCCGATACTCCACACAATGTCGCCGGCACGTGTTCCCATATTCGTGAATAATAAAGCCGGCGCAAGGGCGCAATGATAAACATCTCCTGCCTCCCTGCAATTTCAACAGATCCACATGACATGATCCCTTTGGCACTTAGGACTGCAAGGCCGGCGATGATAAACATCTGAGAACATGTTTATCATCCCTGTCACTTATAATAAATGGGCTAATACGAAACAGAAGAGAGCGGTTTTGGGAGGAGCTGAGGAAGCGAGCGTTTTTGACACCGGCGGCGCCCGCTCCATCGCTCTTCACCAAGGTCCTGAGCTTGCAAGGCATGCTGGGAAACTCGCTAGAGACTGCCTGCATTCACAGTAGTCATTCAGTGACGCACCGAGGCTGTATGAGCGAAGGTTCCCGTCCAGCCCGCCACGCTGTATGAATATTCAAGGCTTGTACATTTCCATCGTTTACGCGCCCTTGTGATGCTTATCAGCTTCACAAACAAACTCGCTGACCTGATTTACGAGTTTGTCTCCCTGTGTGCCACTGGGCCTGTCTAAAAAGGGATCTTGGTGGCTATTTTATTAAGGTTAATGAGCATGACCATCATCCTGACAACATCCTGCACTTTTATTTGCTAAAGCAATACAAAGGAACTTTTACCACTAATAAATGATGACACTCACATTGATTGTATACATACTGTAATAGAACAAGCCCTATCCTGCATACAGTATGGTCCGCAATAACCACAGAATGTTCCATGCTCAGATTAAGCGTATCGATGCCTCTCTCATACCCCCACCAGATTCTGAACCGGCACCCGATGTGGAGATGCAACATTGGTCTGTCCAAACAACACGTTACAGGGTGACTGATTCAGTGTTGCCACTCGTCCACTTCCACACTCTTCATAACACTACACAATGCCTTTCTCTGTATTATTGTACATTTCCACACTGAGGAGTACCAGATGTCCCGTGGTTTAGTATAGTCCTTGGATCTGCTATTCTTTCGTCATAAAACACAAATTTTCCTCTTTCTCACAACAAGTTGAACTATTCTCTCTTTTCCCAGTGGCCAAACAGAACCCAAATCTAGTTATTAAACCATTTGTACTTATCGCTAACCATTATATTACACGACAACAGCACAACTATATTACTCTCACTTAATCACACTATACTCAAACCAATATACTACACTACATCCTTTATATGATACATTCTAGTGCAGATACTGCATTATAATAGAACCACTGTTATTCACTACATTGCAACCGATAAGCTATAGTACAAGTACTACACTGCATCACTGCCCAATACTACAACTACTATACTACAAAACACTGTACTACAACCACTACACAGAAGTATAGTACATTACATTACATTGATATTTGTTTGATGACACATCAACTGCAGATGCTGCCTCATTCCCATACCTGACCTGATTTTTAATGTGTCTGGTTGAAATGCAGGTTTAAAGGGGGTAAACAAGCCGAGACCGGAAGTGTCATTTATGTTACGTCAAGAGACGCAGCCCCTGGCCGTCATGCAGCCAGCAGACTGCTGGGGACCCAATGCCCGCAGCACCGCATCATTCCAGCTGCATTAACGCGCTCCAACGAGCAAAGCGCAGGAGTCACCAGCTGCGCTCGGACCTCCCCACATATCGCTCCGCTAAGAACTCACTTCCTTGGCTTTTCTTTTTTCTGTGTTTTTTTTTTAATCTTCCAGCAGCCGCGCTGGCAGTAAATCACAGCCGCATATAAGAGAAAACAATCCGCAAAGCACTTGCTCATCTGACATCTACATCCTCGCCGTCGTCCTACACGCACCAACGAGCAGGATGGTGTTACTTTGCCCCGCAAGTGCTTTGACCAACCTGGGCTGTTAAACCGGGAGCCTGCCAGAATTTTTAGAATTTACAGACCCATGTTTGTAAACTGATGACAGCTACAACTCTTGGGAAGGGTTCTGTCTTAGACGGCCAACCCCGCCACGGTGCTTTCCTCACATTACTCCAATAAAAAACCTGGCAGGTAGTCCTGTGGTTACAGCAGGCTCATAAACAGACACCGTGTGCCCCAATAAAAGCCTGACCTGGGTGCTTTTAGGGGAAACTTAACTTGAATGGCTTTTGAAAATAATTCAGTCACATACAACAAAAATGTCAGCTGAGAAAGAAAATGAAGATCACTTGCCAGGGCTGGGCTGGCCATCTGGCATACTAGGTGTTTTCCCAGTGGGCTGATGGGGTTGTCAGTCAGTGAAATTAGCCCCCATACCCCCCCCACCACACTCGACTACCCTTTGACTGAATAAAAACAAAATAAAGCCCCCTCCCCCAATCGGACAAATGCCCTCACCCACCCAAATAACACAGTTAATTGTGGGGGAAAGGTGTCTATAGGTATATCTGGTGGGCCTGCATAGGCAAAAGTCCAGGGCCGACATTTAATCGCAGTCCAGTACCTAAATGTTGTGGTGTATCAATCGGCCAAAAAGAAACACTCAGCAAGCTGCTTACCCTGGATCGACACCACTAGCCAGGAGAACAGTCACTACGATAGAACTGCCATGTGAGAGCCAGCAGAGGACAGATGCGCAAACAGCACAAGCTGACTCAGCCTGCTCCCGAGGAGGTACTCAGCCCAGCACTCAACACTGCTGCCCGAGGAGGGACTCAGCCTGGTACTCAACACCACCGCCCGAGGAGGGATTCAGCCTGGTACTCAACACCGCTGCCCGAGGAGGGACTCAGCCTGGTACTCAACACCACCGCCCGAGGAGGGATTCAGCCTGGTACTCAACACCGCCGCCCGAGGAGGGACTCAGCCTGGTACTCAACACCGCCGCCCGAGGAGGGACTCAGCCTGGTACTCAACACCGCCGCCCGAGGAGGGATTCAGCCTGGTACTCAACACCGCCGCCCGAGGAGGGACTCAGCCTGGTACTCAACACCGCCGCCCGAGGAGGGACTCAGCCTGGTACTCAACACCGCCGCCCGAGGAGGGATTCAGCCTGGTACTCAACACCACCGCCCGAGGAGGGACTCAGCCTGGCACTCAGCATCACCGCCCGAGGAGGGATTCAGCCTGGTACTCAACACCGCAGCCCGAGGAGGGATTCAGCCTGGTACTCAACACCGCCGCCCGAGGAGGGACTCAGCCTGGTACTCAACACCGCCGCCCGAGGAGGGACTCAGCCTGGTACTCAACACCGCCGCCCGAGGAGGGACTCAGCCTGGTACTCAACACCGCCGCCCGAGGAGGGATTCAGCCTGGTACTCAACACTGCCGCCCGAGGAGGGACTCAGGCTGGCACTCAGCACCGCTGCCCGAGGAGGGATTCAGCCTGGTACACAACACCGCTGCCCGAGGAGGGATTCAGCCTGGTACTCAACACCACTGCCCGAGGAGGGATTCAGCCTGGCACTCAGCACCACCGCCTGAGGAGGTATTCAGCCTGGAACTCAACACCACCACCCGAGGAGGGATTCAGCCTGGTACTCAACACCGCCGCCCGAGGAGGGATTCAGCCTGGTACTCAACACCGCCGCCCGAGGAGGGACTCAGGCCGGCACTCAGCATCGCTGCCTGAGGAGGGATTCAGCCTGGTACTCAACACCGCTGCCCGAGGAGGGATTCAGCCTGGTACTCAACATCGCTGCCTGAGGAGGGACTCAGGCCGGCACTCAGCACTGCCGCCTGAGGAGGGATTCAGCCTGGTACTCAACACCGCTGCCCAAGGAGGGACTCAGCCTGGTACTCAACACCGCCGCCTGAGGAGGAACTCAGGCTGGCAGACAGCACCGTTGCCTGAGGAGGAACTCAGGCCAGCACACAGCACCACCACCTGAACAAGGACTCAGGCCGGCACTCAGCACCGCTGCCTGAGGAGGAACTCAGGCCGGCACACAGCACCACCACCTGAACAAGGACTCAGGCCGGCACTCAGCACCACCACCTGAACAAGGACTCAGGCCGGCACTCAGCACCACCACCTGAACAAGGACTCAGGCCGGCACTCAGCACTGCCGCCCGAGGAGGGATTCAGCCTGGTACTCAACACCGCTGCCCAAGGAGGGACTCAGCCTGGTACTCAACACCGCCGCCTGAGGAGGAACTCAGGCCGGCACACAGCACCACCACCTGAACAAGGACTCAGGCCGGCACTCAGCACTGCCGCTTTTGGAGAGACAGGGAAGGAGCCAGACTCTCCGGAAGACTACCCAGAATAGGACCGCCAGTTCTGCTCTTGTTCCATCCAATCCCCAGGACCGCGCCTCTGCCTAATATCCCCTAGAGGGAAGTTTATTTATTCTTGGTCCCAGCGGGTCAGGCTTGTGTGTGTGTGTGTGTGTGTATGTGTGGGTTAAGTGTATATTACATTTTCGGGACCAAATGTCCCCACAATGTGATTAAATGTCTGGTATTTCGATGTTGTGAGGACCTTTGTTTTGGTCCCCAAACGAGGAAACAACTTTGTAAAAAATCTGTCACTGCAAACAAAAAAACAAAAATGTCAAAAGTCTTTGCTTACTTACGGTTAAGGTTAGATCTGGGTAGGGGTTAAGGTTAGGTCTGGGTAGGGGTTAAGGTTAGGTCTGGGTAGGGGTTAGGGTTAGGTCTGGGTAGGGGTCAAGGTTAGGTCTGGGTAGGGGTTAAGGTTAGGTCTGGGTAGGCGTTAAGGTTAGGTCTGGGTAGGGGTTAAGGTTAGGTCTGGGTAGGGGTTAGGGTTAGGTCTGGGTAGGGGTCAAGGTTAGGTCTGGGTAGGGGTTAAGGTTAGGTCTGGGTAGGGGTTAGGGTTAGGTCTGGGTAGGGGTTAAGGTTAGGTCTGGGTAGGGGTTAAGGTTAGGTCTGGGTAGGGGTTAGGGTTAGGTCTGGGTAGGGGTCAAGGTTAGGTCTGGGTAGGGGTCAAGGTTAGGTCTGGGTAGGGGTTAGGGTTAGGTCTGGGTAGGGGTTAAGGTTAGGTCTGGGTAGGGGTTAGGGTTAGGTCTGGGTAGGGGTTAAGGTTAGGTCTGGGTTGGAATTAGGGTTTTCCCAATAGAAATCAATGGACGGTCCCCACAAAGATATGAATACAAAGGTACATGTGCGTCTGTGTCTTTGTTTCTTTAGCGTTTTCTGGTTTCTCTGCTTCCTTTCGCTGGTTTCAGGCCCTTTACTATAATTTAGGCCTGATGTTCTTCCTTAATCACGTCTTTATCTCACGATTAATCTACCCCTCGATCGATTCTCATTTGATCCGGCCGGCCATGTGGACACGCTGAACAACCGTGCGCTGCAGTCGAGTCTCTCAAGAATGCATCGCTTTTTATCGCCTCTCTCATCCAGTTCTTAATGGTCTCGCCTAGGGAATTTTTTTTTGTACTGGTTTCTACTGGTTTATATGCGAGTGTGCATCTGTGTTTTAGAGAGAGTTGGAGGTGGGCTGCGGCGGCTGCATGCAGAGTTGGCTGAGATGCAACATAACTGACAAAAAAAAAACATCTCATCACAATTTTAACATTACTGCCGCAGTACTGGGGGATGTTCCAGCATTCGGCTGGTCATAGGTTATATGCGTTAACCCTCTGTTGCCTGTCGGAGGTTCGCGCCACGACTTCCGGAGGTCCGGGACTGGAATCGCTGATGCAGGTCAGCGGCTCAGAGCGAGAAATCTATTGCCCAATGTGCTGACTTCTGCTTCTGTTTTTGAGTAGACTTCAGAGAGCACAGCACTATGTGGAATCCGGCCTTTTAATCCAAACTTGTTATTTACAAATCATCTCCAAGTGTGCTTACAGTTAAGCAAACGGAAAGACGGACGGCAGAGTGCTGGTGCTGAGGAGGCAGAGTGCTGGTGTTAAGGAGGAATCTGGTGAGCTGCCGCTCCTTTAATAAGATAGTGGTCAGAAGGTCACCGGTTCGAATCCTGGGGCTGGTAGAGGTATGCTGCTGCTGGGTATTCCAAGCAAGGCCCTTAACTCCCGGCTAGAAGGGTCCTGCACGTTAGCTGACCTTATGCTGTGACCCCCAAGCTTACTCTCACCTGCATATGTGTCTGTGGATCTCATGGAGAGCAAAAAGAGAATTTCCTCGTGGGAATGAATAACGTATCGATATTCTATTAGAACAGAAATGAAAGTTTCATTAACAATGGGGGTGTTCATTGGAGGATCACGGTAATACTGTGGGAGTGGGGAAAATGCCAAGGGACAAGGGGTCTTTTTAGACTGTATATTTAATATAACTTCATCGGCAGCCAAACACATGATAAGGCTAAAAAAAAGTGTATTTTGAGGTGAGCACGCTCAGGCAGAAAAGCGAAGAGGCAAACGTTTATATCTAATTGGACGTGACTTTACACCTCCCTTAAACCCCTGCATCAGATGACTTCAGATCCCTTCTGAAGTTCATGGTCAATCATACGCGCAACTGTCCCCAACACTGAGCCGTTCTGGCCCTATCAGGGAGGCACAAAGATCAGAAAGATCTAGTGATGAAATATTAGCCCTCAGGTATGGCCCATTAAAGCTCAGCTCCTTCATAAGTACAGTACCTGCTCTGTTTGAATTTCCACCATCTGCTGAACTGGCACGAAGGTAATAAGTACAGGTGTTTTTTTTCCTCTCCAAATAAATAATCCTGAACCATGTAGAGAGTGGCTGAATTAGGGTTACAGCGAATGGGTCTGCAAGTGGTAATCTACTGGCAATAGGCACTGCTAGAGATTTTGGGTCTCATGAAAGCACATCATATCGAGCCCTGACCAAGTCCAATCCAATTATGGTCCACATTTTTTAGGGAGGGAATGCTAGGAGAAATCCCAGTCACTCAGGGGCCCTTGGATTTGTTCTAGCATTCTCTTCCTTTTCAGTGCCCTTGAATGTTGGCAATATGTAATATTGATTGGGGTGGCCACCTGGGGCTAGGCGGGTGGCCAGGGGTAAACATTTACTGACTGGGGATGGGGGTCAGATCGTGCTGGTGGATCAATCACCCAGATTTATTGATGTGGGGGAGGGGGTTACCAGGGGTGGTCATATATCTTCTATCATGCACCTCAGTGCTGCCTCTGGTGATACGTCTGAGATAAGTTATGCTCCAAAAATGCCACAAACAAACAAACAAACAGCAACAAAAGGAACTACCTTCCTTGCACTAGAAAGAGGAGGAAAAACTTGAGCAAGGAAACAAACCCAGAAGGTAGAGAAGCAGAGAGCAGACGGGTTCCCTGTGCAGTGTTTTGAAGTCGTGTCCTTTCGGGATGGCATCTATGTGGTGCCGCCTCGCCCGGTGCGAATCACCGAAGTGAGAGACAGACAGAGACTAGGCTAAACGTAAGCCTGCTGCTGAAAAGCTGGGCTAAAGATATGCCACTGCCTCATTCTCTGGGGAATATCCTCAGGAGAGTAACTGGAGAGCATCCAAGAACGATAACTCCACTTCTAATTTAGAGGAAAAAAACACACATCAAAGGTCTCTGCGATCCTTGGCACACCATGGAAGCGACGGAGAGATGCATGAAGCCAGTACACCTTTTCCTCGAACACAGATTGCCAATCCCCAGTTTAGAATAAACCCTACGGGACCATTCAACAGATTCCAGAGCCCGATCAATATTCGTAAAAGCAGACGGTTTTTTACATCATACATACAGGATGTTATGACCGCAGGGGCCTGCTGATGCCCCTCAGTGGAAACGGGAATCTGTACAAACAAACAGCGGCTGAGCTTTTATAAATGTTTCTCATCGATCTGTGGGCGCATTCCATAAACCCGCCACCACTTTGGTACACAGAGAGCCTGACTCAGCAGCGGGCTTGTGTTCCCTTAAATACGACAAGCTAAATTTAACTTTCAGTAGAGGTATTCTTGGTGAATTGATCGTTAAGGCAAAGAATCACAGGGGCCTGTAAAAGAAGTTGTCATAATCAGTCGTTAGGCTCCTGAGGAGCCCATTAAATGCGCAATAACAGAAGCTTTCTAAAAGAACAATACAATTCCATGGGTGTAACCAGATAAGAGATTCAAGCTATTGGAAAATTACAAGAGAAGGATTGAATGGATGTATCAAATTTGTCCGGTCTTGTCCTTCTCAAATTGTTCCCTTCTTCACCCTGTAGAGGATATAGCAGTAACTAGAGTGTCGGAAGAAGTTTAGGAGACTATAATCATAATGCTGTAGAGCTGCAGAGCTCATTTGATGTCTGAATGGCTTTGAAAGCATCTCAGCCCATTCCAGGTCGGAATCTATCTCTATTAGAAATGGTATCATTCAGTTTATTGTTATATATATTTACTTACTTATCAGACTAATTTATCTAGAGTGACTCAGATCCTTTGTGTCTCATCCTGCTCGCATGAAGATATCTTCTCCTCTTTGTCTTCTACCGTGAAACAGGGAGATGTTGGGAGGTTGGGCCTAACTCACAAACTCACTCCAGATGTAGTGTGGCATCTCACCAGGACAAGACACACGTTCCAGCAGCAAGGGAGCTTCCAGACTGAGAATCATGAAAGCAGCTCCTTATCAGACGGCCTTGATGCATGCAGCAGAAGCCGAAGAGCCAGGCAGTTTCATAACCTGCGTGTTTGTCTTCATCAATAAAAATAAAAGACATTCACTGAACAATCTGAAGAAACTCAGCTTCTCTGTTGAAATGATGGAAATCAACCTCCAGGCCCATCTTCCAGAACATTTAATGTAATGATATTTAAATGCAAAAAAAAGCTAAGCTAACGAGCTGGCAAAATAGCTCTCGGATAACAGCCTGAGACCTGCCTGACGTACATAAATAGCATGCACTCCATGTACCCTAAACACATTTTGACTGCTAAGATTGTAATAGTCCCTAGTGTGGAGGAAATTCTTTCACTCCAGGGTGTGGCAATGTCAGGTAACAGCTTCTGTTCATCTGCAATCTGTTAAACAAAATACTTATAATACAAAGCACATGTTCCTCGTGGCCCAGACCCCAACCTGATATTCAGAACTCGGCCCTTCTTCCTACAGCCTAGCGCTGCTCTGTTTTCCCTGCCTGTTTCCCCTTTATCTTTGTTTCGATTCAACCCCTTTTTTGTAAAAACCTTTTACCACCAATACAGTCCCTGTTACATCCACCAATCCCCATGTCACACTGATCTGCTTGCCACCTCAAACAAAGCAAATCTTACTGACACTAGACTTTTTATACTGTTTTGAATTGACCAGACACAAAGGCTAAAAGTAATGTATACTATGTCTTTGCGTCCAGCTGGTTTATGCAAAATCCTCAGCCTGCATTTTGTTTGGCTGTACCTGAGCCGAACAGCTGCATCGTGAGCAAGAACACAGCCTTGGAAGACGAGCGTCCAAAGTGTATGGAGTTATGTAAGAGCTCTGCAGCAAACAGCACTCAGATGGAACATTATAGTCACCTACTGTTCTTCCCCCACGTGATTTTATCACCTCATCCATAAACTATAACTTCCTCCACCAGCCTTTCAGGTCCAGGTTTCCAGCTGAACATTTCTACAGGAACAGATTTTGAAATGCGAGCCATCTTTCAGGTTAAGATTGTTGTCAGATTCATGAACTGGATATTATAAATAACCATAGCAAATGAGTGAAACTGAGCACTAATTATAAGCGACCTTTGATTTGAGTCAAGTGTTGGGCCAAAAATTCAAGCAGCCATATCTTATGTGAAGTATCATGCAGATATTGGCTAAAGTGGGGCGTTTTCATTCGTCAGAGAAAGGCCAGTGCAATCCCTCATATTGGCTTCAATTGACATTTTCTGCTCTATTAGTACCGCTTTATTTATAACGTACCTCTTGCAGGAAAAAACTGAGTGGGCAGAACTATGAAGATTTTTAAAATGCTTCCCAGCAGTTCCAGGAAATGGTTCACATGAACACTATTCATACTTTAAGACTGAGAAGATTTACATTAGAAAGTAATTGAATTACAAGCAATTATAGATCCATCTGTCCATATATTTTCTATACTTGTTTGTCCAATACAGAGTAGCGGAGAATTTGCAGCCTATTCTGGGAGCTACATTGTTACTCTGACTTCTGCTTTGTTTTAAGTCAAAATCAAATGTCCCCTACAATGTAATAAAAACCTGTGAATGCAATCAAAAAAGTAAAAATGCCAAAAGTCTCATATTTTATTTGGTTACTTATGGGTAAGGTTAGGGCTGGGTTGGGGTTAAGGTCGTTTGTTGGAATTAGGGTTTTCCCCATAGAAATGTAGAGTCCTCACAAAGATACAATTACAAACCTGTGTGTGTGTGTGTATGTAGGGGCAGGGTGTGTGTGGGGGAGGTGGGCAGGATTACCCCCTTTGCCTGAATGATTTAAAGTGCCTCCCTTTTGAAAACCTGAGTGCCCCTGTTCAAGCGCTGATAATAACATGAATAGTACCGAGAGGGGAAGACCCCAGTCAAGCATCTGTCTCTCGAAAAGTCTCTGCTCGGCCCTGAAATTTAAATACAGTATACAGTGCAGCAGGAACCTGCTATCCATACCATAACTTTTTTTAAACTCCTACCTTTAACATGGGACTAAAACCTCTTTACACCCTCTTCAATCCTCTTCGTAAAGCCTCTGTTTGTTTTCTCGGCTGTTCACATAACAGGAAACCAGAAACCAGAAGATGTTCTATGAGTACTGAGTCAGAACCAGACCCAGACACAGACACAGATTCGTGGCATGCAGCTGAGATAGGAGGCCGTACTCTTAGGTCCTATATCCTGTGGATGCCTGATACTTGCATGAGAGTCGGTGTCACATTGCGGGAGCGAGACGGGGGTCGTGCTGTGGTGGGGGGGGGGGGGGGGGGTGGCAATGTCGCTCAGTGTGAACATTGAAATTCAGACAGAAACCTTTAAACCTCCTACTTGGCAGTTTGCATATGGAGTCTGACAGCCAGCAATCAGTCTCACACTCTGCCATTCAAAACACCTGAACAATAAAATGTCACAATGTCTAAATTAGGATACTGGATTTCATGGAACATCTATATTTTAAATGTATGAATAACCAATCGCTGGACATTACGATTTCTCATTCATTTTTAAATGTTTCATTATCCAGAGTTTCTAAATTAAATGCAAATGACTTGACACCCATACATCCATATATATATATATATAAAAAAATATATATATATTTTTTTTTTTTTTTTTCATTCTTTTTCACTCCTTCAACCAAAACGCAATGATTTATGTTCCACTGTTCTGTGGGACCTGGCAAAGAGAGACTGCTATATCTTTAATATCACGCCTCTCTAGAACATGAAAACCTTATAACATTTAGAGCAAAAAGCACAGACAACGAGAAAGGGCTTTAAGTTCACAGAGACCCACGTCTTTACTGAAGGACTTTAAAGGCCTTGGGGGGGGGGGGGGGGGGGGGGGGGGGACCTAATCCTTCCTGTTCAGCACTGACTAATACGAGTTCCCTCTAAAAGTCCCTGCTAAGGACATCATGTCAGTGTACAGGGGCGGTCAGTAGTGGCTGGTAAGAAGTTGCAGATGATAGAACAGAACTATTCCACACTATTCCACAACCTACTCACCCAGCCAATCAAATGCAGCTTTGCCCTGTTAGACATCTGTTACCGTCTGTGCTTTCCAGGCAAGGCTCAGTTACTCAGAATAAAATAAACATGAATATCTTCCCTGGGATCAATTTATAAGGCCAGCTTAATAATGAGAGACCTGCACCCGGCAGCCAGGGGTGTATTCGCCAATAAACGACCAAACATCGTGATGTATGAAACAAGTGATAGTAGTTTGCACCGAGCAGATGGCGCTGAGCAGCGTAATCCGCCTTCTCCTGTGGAGTCTGGGACACTAGTCAGCAGATTCCAGCTCCGATACTGAGAGTCGGGTTACCAACACCGGTGTCACAATCAGTCTAATGAGCAGGTAACTGTTACACCACTGAACCTGCCGTTCTAAAGCACAACCCCAATGGAGCGAATCCCCCAGTGACCCGCAGCCCTGGGAAGAAAAGGGCCTGGACTCAGGGCTGGTACCAGGATACGGTGGGAGTTCTTCTGCTGACCGGCAAAGTCTGCGCAGTGCAGCCCAACCAGCCTCCGGCTGTAAACACAGCCTCGGCCGGACTCTGCTCGTCATAACATCTGATATTACACCACAGTAGCTTCAGCACTCCGGGGGCCCCACTGGAATCTGGTGGCTAACGATTATAACAATTAATAATGAATGCTTGAGCCAATTAATAATGCAGATTTTGTGTGGCTATTATCGTCTCGGCGCCCCATTTCACTTCTGTCACATTCCCAACAGAAAAAGTCCATGTTGTTCATAATCTTCTTCTGACCCATAAAAATAAGCCAGACATTTTTAATAATTCTAACACACAGGTACTACCGTGTACTGTTGATTATTATTAATAAATAATCACTGATTACGTTTCTTATTGTGATCTTCCTTGTCACACTCTCCCTCACATATGGTCTGCATTGAAGCACTAATGAATAAAGGCATTTCTTCATGCCTGTCGCCATGGTGACCGCACTCTGAAACACAGCACTGCCATTGCAGGAGCCCATGATTGCTGACGTACAATGGAGGGGTATGACCCTGTCTGACGCTGATTCTTCTCCAATGGTTCGCACAGGCTGGGATATCTCTCACACACCCAAACAGTAGGGAGAGCCAATGGCATCAGTGGGACAGAAAAAGATCTACAGGAATAACAACAATGGAGATGTCCTTTGACATATGGGTTACTAGATATCACACTGCATATTCATTACCTGTGTTATAAAAAAATCAGAAAACAATCTGTTGGTTTACTAATATAATTAATTATGACAGCCTCAGTCCTGAACAGAATTGATTTTTTTTTGCATTGTATTCTGTGAAGCATATTGAGCTGCAAAGATAATGTCTTTGCATATAAATGCCATTTATTTACAGGTTTACTAGAGAATATCCTGTTATAAAGGTCTGACTCCCCACTCAAAACAAATCTGTCACTGATCTGATTCCAAATCAGTCTGACTGAAGAATATCCAGCTCATGTTTTCAGCTGATGAGAACAGCAATGATTCGATGGAATCAAAAGGAGCTGTCATTTGGACTAGTAATTACGTTTCATAATGTCACGATGAAGCCTAATTTGGCTAATGAATCAGGAAGCAGAGAGCAGGAGCTTTGATGGGAAGCACTGTTGATGCCAGTCTGATTAAATCTGGCCTCTTGGAAAGAGACCACTCATCTCTAAATATGTCTAAATGCGCATGCAGAGAAATGAAAGACGCTGAGAGAAACGCAGGTCAGCTGAGCCAAATCGAAGAGGCGAAGCCAAGATCAATAGCCTGTATCATTAAAGTCCGCTGTGTTTTATCACAGTATTATCTGCAGTGAATGTGTACATTTAGAGGTAATGTTCGTGGGTGTGTCTGGCTTCATCTGAAAAACCACATTAAAATCAGGCCCAGACCCAGGCATACGCAAAGCAGGCAGCTGCCTAGGGCCCAGTTGACACAAGAGGGCCCAGGGAAGGTCATGGAAAAATATGTATATCATATATTCATATATATGGTTTAAAAATAATTATCGTTACACAAACGTAAAAACAGTAGAAAACAAAATATATAACAATGATTTTGTACTGGCAGAAACATGGCCAGCCATAGCTATAGGCAAATAGGCAGTTGATTAGGGTCTATGAATTTCCTGTGTTGCGGAGGAAGTAAAATGATGCTAAGTTTGCTTGGTAGGGGGCCTCCCAAGTAAAGCTTGGGCCCCTGAGAAGGTAAATGTGGCCCTGTTTAAAGCTTTGTGTTTAAAGCTTCCTTCATCAGAAGAAAAAATGTATGTAGACCATCTCCCATCACCAGGGCTATTTCGGGGTACGGGGGGATAAAGTTTTCTAAATGAACGTACAGTAATGACTTTAAAGTGTGTTGTAGTCATTTCCAACAGACCCCCTTTCATACATCTAGTGACACTGCAGCCCGTCATAATGAATAACTATGAGCTGTAGGACACTGACATGTTCCTGCAAACGAATGCACACGCGTGTGTGTTGGTGTAATGTGTTCCAGTGCCTTTGTTTATGCCGTTTAAACACGCTGCATTGCAGTCTGTGTGATGGGGGGAGAGGCATAAACCTTTATAACAACCTTCTCTGTTTGCTAATCCCAGCAAGTTTACAAAAGATGCTTCCAAGAGGAAGGGGTCAGACAGCTCAGTACACACAGAAAATGGCACTTTTGCTTTAAGAACTAATATTTGTCGTCAAATGAACCTCTCCCAGTGTTATATTAACACTGGCAGGTCTATGGTGGGCTTCCCCTTCCCCTCTCCCTCGTTCCTCTCAGATCTCTCTGCCTCCTCATCACCATGTCAGCAAGCATCACCACATTCAAGTCAGAGTGAAGTCAGGCTTCCAGGAGCCCAGAGATTCCTGATCTGGCCACATAAGAGACTCCCACCCCCAGCTCAACATTACAGTCTCTCTATATATTGCCAAGGAGGGGGGCAATTTACATATTTAATTCTCTTAATCTCTTTTATCACAATTTCCCCATAGCTACCCAAATTTATACCATAAGCTTCCCTGCATTTGGCATTATGTCTGCAAAGTGTTAGAACAACAGAACCATTTGCAATATTAACACTGCATTACAGATGCACAATAACATTTCATCTGCTCATTCACCACTGATAAATGCCCATGAAATGTTGTAACTCACTATTAAATCTGGCCTGCATGTCAGTCTTTCGTTTTCCACAGAATAAAAAAATAATTTTTGCTAATCTAAGCTGGGAAAGTTTTACCACATTTTCTAAATAAAAAGAAGATATCTAGTTATTCTCTTCAGAGTCAGTATTACTTGCAGTTTTACCCTGATCCGCTATAACTTGAAATGATATATTCAAGTCTGTATAAAAGGACAGGCTGCTTTTGTAAGATCAGTATATCTGAATATATAACTAATGTAAACTATTTCTTTTACTTTTGATACTTAAATAGGCCTGCTTTTAAAACCAGGCATTTTTCGGGACTTTTACTTTTACTTGAGTAACTTTTTGGGATGGTATTTGTACTTTTATTTAACTATGAAAACTGAGTAAATTTTCCACCACAAAATGTTTACTATGCCATCAATGCAGAAATACATGTGCAGTGCTGATCTGGAGGACTCCAAGCGTGTGTACTGCAGCCTCACGTGGTATATTGCGCTGATCTTGCAGTGACCCTTCTACCTGGCGTTTCTCCTACTTCGTGTGCCGTGTCTGTGCCCTAAACAGTGCTAAAATCTGAAAACGCATCCCTTTGCTCGTCAAGAGGACCAAAACATTTTACGCATTTTTTTTTGTCAGATCGTGGAGGGGGGGTAGGCCATTGATTACATAGCTACCGAACAGACATGTGCATGATATATTTTGACAGTTTTATGCTAATGCAGCATATGGCCGTGGGACAGCAACACAGAAACAATTCACTTGCCTTCTTATACTTGCAGTAGTACATTTACTTGCTTAGCAATTGTACACAGCTAGCTAACCTTGCTTACTGCCGCGGAGATGTAAGTCATGAATGCCACGACGTGACGAGTCATTGATGATACGTAGAGTTATCGGTAAGAAACAGGAATGATAAGTGATGGGGGAAGGGATTAAGAGGTGCAATTTGATGGAGGATGGATGCAATTTGACCAGATAACCCTGACTGCAAGTGTTATTCAGTCAGGATAGGCACGTTATTGGTTGACTGAATAATTTATTTAGGCTACGTTTTTATAAAATAGGGTAGGGCCGTGCCTGATTAAATTGATTGACAGAACGCCACTGTATACAGTTAGGGTATTTGATTTTAGGTAAACACATTCCATGCGTATTTTTTTTTCTCTTCACCACGGAATTGCACACTTGTGATGTATTAAATAATAAATTAATTTAGGCGGATAAGTCAATTAAATCTGTCACTTCACAAATGCGATGCAGAATATTTAAGAGAAACTTTTTTTTGCAATACATTTGATCTGCCTATTGTACTTTCAATATAAATGTGTAAATTTGCTCTTAAGTAATATTAACTCGACTGTGCAAGATTCTTTCGAGATCAGTTATTTACTATCCTTATTTTCCCAAACAGCATGGTGCCCCGGGTTTCGTAGAACGTTTCCCCCTTTTGGATGAAGCTTTCCTATAAATAAGACACATTTTACAAATAAAGAAGCGCAAAATTTTCATGCCGCTGTTGCACATAGGTGACCCTAATACATAAAGCGGATACGATGATCCTTCAGTATTATATCAGCAAGCGGGGTGTTAATTCGCTAAGCATTCCTCGGCAAAAGTAATAATGGATTTATTTGTTTTTCCCTTACCGATTTATGATTAGTTATATCAACTGAAACACATTATATTTCTAATGATTGTATAACGCGCCATAAATTAAATTAACTCAACAATAAATAGTATTACGGCCATGGTAAGCTGCAATTTTTGTCAGTAGACATGTAACAAATGGAATGGCAACAGCGGACGAAGATCAGTGGAAAAGACATATTCAAATCCGTTTCCTAAATTCAAAAATAAAACATAATTTGATATTATGAATGCATTAACTGTTTATGACAGCTAAACATTTATCGGCCCTTAAAATTATCTGACAATATTTTCCTGTGAGGTATTATAGTCAACATAAGTTTTCAGCTGACTCGTGGATTTTCAAATTAATGAACATATTGAAAACCCACCAATCGTTTTCTCTTCACATGCAAGCAGCCGTACTACACATTTATTGCATTTAAAATACCCTATATAAGCGTGTGGTATCTTTTATGGTCATCAAATGTGGCGGAAAAACAAATTATATATGTCAAAAATACTATCTAAAAAATACATATCTAACCAACAAGTTGCTTCATGCGCGTTGTGCAAAGAAATGGCATCGTAACTACAGTACTTACGTATCTGCTGATTAAATTCCGAAGCATGCTGAAATCCATTTGCATTATTCTTCTACAGTATTCGTTCTCCTTCTAAGCGATTCCTGCTGAAGTGCTAGAAACACTACCTGATTTGTATTTCTGCTTTTAGATTCATGACTGACAGACAGGTTACTCTTTCAGTCCAATGCGTCTTACTTGTCTATTCTGATTTCATATGTAAGTGTCACCTATGAATCCCCAATAAGTGACAGCACAGTGCGACTGCACGCTCATAGTTTTTGGGTGTCGTCATATATGGCTCCCTTACAGAAATCCCTTTCTTTCTTTTAATTAAGTGATTGTTGTTCGCTATTTCAAGGCAAGATTCCTCCTTGCTTTTTACACGCCCTCCGTTTCCCTCACCTTCGCCGTTCGTTTAATCCAGTAGTCGGCAAGTGTGAGCTTTTCTTTACACGCTCTTAACGTCATGGGGGCCGTCTGCGCATGCCTACTGCAGGGATACGCCCACATTTTGGCAATATTAGAAGTGTTACCGTGCTTTTGCGTTCGTTTGGGTTGCAGTGAAACTGATCATGTTTACTGATTATCCAAATAATGCAGGAAATACACTTCGCCTAATCACTACATTTTTTCACAAAACGCTTTGCTGGTAATTTGTGTTAGGATAGTCATCATAGGAAAACCAAATGGCTTGAATGTTCACTAAGAATATATCAAAAACTTGTCTTTATGTCCAGTTTCAGTCAAGTACAACAGGCGAAAACAGTTTATAGACTGTACAGTTAAAAATCTTCCATAAGTAATTTTATAAACGCGAGTGATGGATGATTAGAAACCTTTTAATAGATTCCTGTCGGTATATCGACTTGTATGCATCTGGATTATATTGTGTAAGATCTATTCCAAATGCACGGCATGGCGTTTACGAAAAAGTGTTCGCTGGTAGGCCTGTGTGGTAGATATAATGATAAGGTAAGTAAAACGTGATATTTTCAAGTTTTAATGTATTTCAGCGTATTGAATATATTGTGGATCATTGAAGCTTTGCGACGTTTGTATCGCCAGCCCGGCTAGCTCAGTCGGTAGAGCATGAGACTCTTAATCTCAGGGTCGTGGGTTCGAGCCCCACGTTGGGCGGTATATGTTTTTTTGTATTTGTGTTGTATTAAACTCTCGAAGGTGTACATCAGCGGTATAAGCGCGATGTGCACCCCGTAATATCTGTTTTTTACTATTCCAACCACATTCTTTGCCGCTTTTCATCTAATTCCTGTAACAACCAGCAGCTATAATTGTAATGTTTAGCTAAGCTTTGTTGTTTTACTACAAGCCGTTATGGCTGTTTCTGAAGTACACTGCGTCGGACGAATTTCGGCGTTTAGCGTAACTGCCGATCTATTGATTTTGCTGTTACTGCAAAAATAGTAGCGCGCCCAACGTGGGGCTCGAACCCACGACCCTGAGATTAAGAGTCTCATGCTCTACCGACTGAGCTAGCCGGGCTGATGCGCTACGTCCAAACTGTTTTTTTTTCTCTCGTAATTAAAGCATTCTTTATTTATAACGCATTGATTTGCTAGGGTTATGCATCTTGTCTGTGTGATTATTTGTAGTAAATAAATTGTCGTATCCATTAGTGTGTTTTACAAAACATCTAATATGTGAAATTTGCATCATGTTAACTATTGAAACATTTACATTATTTAAATCTCATATGATAGACATATTTATGTATTAATACTATTTTGTGGTATTTACAATACAGAAAATTCTACAGTCATGTTGCTGGATAAACGTCATAGATTGATAGATTATATTATTATGAACATAAAGTTATTTTACCAATACCAATATATTATAGGCGATTAATATGCGACCCAAATACGTTGTATTTTCTATTATTTTGGTTCCGTTAGTGCAGGTTCTGCTTAATTTTTCATGCCTTCAAAATGTATGTATATAACCGTTGCTAATATACATACATACGTATTGCGACATGCCCGAAAACAAATAATTGTATCTTGTGTATTTGGGAAATAAAAAGTGCAGATTGAAAATTGCGTAAATTGTATTTTACGACTAAACGCTTCCAATCAAGTTGTATTACTTTGTTATGAGTTTAACTTCGTTAAAAGCTCAAGTCGCCCAACGTGGGGCTCGAACCCACGACCCTGAGATTAAGAGTCTCATGCTCTACCGACTGAGCTAGCCGGGCGATTACGTCAAAGACGTTTTTTGTTTGTCAGTTTACTACGTACTGCAACCGTGATTTCCGGTGAAATGTATATAATTTGATGATTGAACTATTGTTTTAAGTAGTTTCATGTTCGTTCAACAATCACCTATTGGTTCAAATCAGGTACCGAGGTTCTGTGGTATACAATTTCACCCATATGCCACCACCTAAACCAAAACAAATTCCTTGTACTTTTTTACCTGGTAATAAAAAGGGATTCTGCTTCTGGAGAAAATCTAAACTCCTGCAAACCGATTTCTCGATTTCTCTGTTCCCTTTGGTACACTGAATACCAGGACCTGCATTTTAAAGGAAACCCATTCAATTAACATTATCTCAGGCCCACTGATAGACACTTAAGGTACTGAAATATCGCCTCCAACAGAAATGCGATTATTTGTAAAAATGGTGTTTTGCCGCATTACCTTTTGTGTAAATACTAAATCGTATAACGTGCACGCGTTAAGCATAGACTGGTGTAGTGTTTCGTTTTGTATGTTTGTTAGAGAGAAAGATCCAAGGGACACTTTACCTGCACCTTTCACTTTCCAAGGAGGAACGCGTACATTAAGCGAAAATGGATGCCTTACAGTATAGTATATGGATGGAATTCTGGTTTCTTAGTACCATATGTTAATTTGTTTAAGAAATCACTATATAACTGCATATCTGAAATGGAACAGTTTACTTTCGCGGAAATGCAGCCCCCCCAAAAGACTATTTTTATTTTTCTCAGAATGGAGATTTTTGTTTTATAACCAGCAGGTGGCAGTATAGTCGAACCAAAGACTGATGTGATAAGTCGCAGAACAGACGGTTAAATGATCGTCATATTTTTTGGTAGGGCGACCTCCCAAGTAAAGTTTCGACTAGGCCCCCCGATAAAGTAGAGCCAGCACTATTACGTCGTATATAAATGGTTACGTTTCAGTTTGATTTTGAAATGCACTTCAAATGTGCATCTGATGATAATCCTCACATAAAATGTAAGTAGGCCTAGAAATTAAAAATGTTTTTATGCATATTGGAAACAGGTTGGCTCCGTCGGTAATAATAGTACATCAACAAGATTCAAGATGTTTTATTATTTATTATGTAAGACATGCATTGCAATGCTTACTAGTTCACTCACCCTAGGTACAAAAACTGACAGTATACAAAGAAATAGGTAATAGACATTAGTGCAATTCATTATATTAGGCTACTATTCATAAAATGTCAATGTGCAAAGAGTACTGAAGCTGCAGATTTAACTAGTGAATCTGGCAGTAAGTATTCTGTCGCTGCATCTGCTTGGCCTTGGGAGACAGATAGATTATTCCATCCATTCAATCTTATAACCACTCACTTTGAATGTCAAAAGGCAATGACTGATTATATAAGAACGTAAGAAATTTACAAATGAGAGGAGGCCATTCGGCCCATCAAGATCGTTTGAGGAGAACTTAACTAATAGCTCAGAGTTGTTAAAATCTTATCTAGCTATGATTTAAAGGAACCCAGGGTTTTAGCTTGCACTACACTAGCAGGAAGACTATTCCATACTCTAACTACATGCTGTGTAAAGAAGTGCTTCCTCAAATCCAATGTTCTCCTGCTAATTTCCACTTATGGCCACGAATTCTAGTATTCTATGATGAAATTTTATATTATTTTAAAGAATGGTGTTAGCAAGGCCTTATAGCTGACAGGGAACTTAAGATGATGCTTCTTCAGTCGTCTGTTTGTGTGCATGACTGAATACTCTCTCTCTCTCTCTCTCTCTCTCTCTCTCTCTCTCTCTCTCTCATCTGCTAGTGGAGCTCCAGCATTTGGGCATGTGTGTGTGCTGTGAGTGCCCCTGCAAGCACTCGCTCCGATGAGCTTGCGCCAGCGTGGAGGTGTGGTCTGGTCTCCGTGCTGCGTATGCAGCAGCAGCAGCAAGCTCAGACACTCAGCCCCAGAGCAGACGGGCTCTCATCCAGCCAGCCGGCCCCTCAGGTGTGAAGCTGTGGATGAAGATGCGGGTGGGAGACCTGGATGCAGAGCTACAGCGACTGACGACAGTCGCCCAGAGAATTGGTAGGAAAAACAGCTCATCTCTTCTGTGTGGTGCTTTTTGCTGCCTTCAAACAGCAGCGTTTGGGAAGGTGGAGAAGGTCAGCGATGCCAAAATAAACTGGGCATGCTTCCTTATGCTCAATGTCCTATCAATGAGCTTGAATGGTTTTATAATGGGGCAGAGAGGTTTGTGTTGCTTAAGGTTACGGCAACATCAGTGAAACTGAATGTATCTCAAGAATTGTTGAGATGAGACGGAACTTGTGTTGAACATGCCTGTTGTTTTTTTTAATTGCCTTGGAAAAACAATAAACAAAAACTGACCGATCCTGACAATGACAGCAGACTAATTGCCCTCCACCTACTACTCAGAAATTGCCTGACTTAATCCTGCATGTCAATGAGCAAAACATCTTTGTCTGATTTATGCAACTGGACAGCAATTTTAAATCATGTTTAATTGTACAGTTCTACGCAGTGTTGCTCTTATTCATTATAAAGCCGCACATACAAATACTCACATATATTTTTGCATGTATATATTTTTAAACAGATGCTTTTACATTGAAACAGGTGAATAAATGTATGAATGTGTTTTTTGGAACGGTAACCAGCAAACTTTGTGTCATTAACTACTGTCATTAGACGCTGCGCTCCCTGAGCGTGTTAGAGGCTTCACCCAAACACTGGGTCTGTCTGCTATGGCCTGATTTCCCGCCTGTGTCTGTGACCTACCAGCAATGCAAATAAACATGATATGTTGCATGTAATGCCCTGTAGATGTAACCGGTACGAGTAGTGACCATATAGCCGAAAAGGGGACCTTTATTTTGATACCCCGAGGGGACTTTTATGCTGATATGGGGGTGCGGTATTCCAGCAGATTTATCCATCCATCCATCCATTTTCCAAAATGCTTATCCTACTGGGTCACGGGGGGTCCGGAGCCTATCCCGGAAGCAATGGGCACGAGGCAGGGAACAACCCAGGATGGGGGGCCAGCCCATCGCAGGGCACATTCACACACCATTCAGTCACACATGCACACCTATGGGCAATTTAGCAACTCCAATTAGCATGTTTTTGGACTGTGGGGGGAAACCGGAGTACCCGGAGGAAACCCCACGACGACATGGGGAGAACATGCAAACTCCACACACATGTGACCCAGGCGGAGACTCGAACCCGGGTCCCAGAGGTGTGAGGCAAGAGTGCTAACCACTGCACCACCATGCCGCCCCCTTTCCAGCAGATTTATACCCGCATAATCTCGCGATTCGAATGGAAGTACTGTTTGGTCTCGGAGGTTTCTTGGGAAGAGGGAGTGCGGCAAGTAGTATTCCTCTGGATAAGGCGGACCACTCTTCGTGAAGTTTTGGGGCATTGATGGTGAGGGATGAACGCATTTGCCCAAAGGCATAAGGGGGTGAAATCATGTATCCAGAATAAGATTGTTTGCAAAGACAAGGAAACCACAACCTTTGGGGAAAGTTGTACCCACTGTTTCTCCTCCCCTCTTTTAGGGCGCAACGTATATACTGCCTTTGTAAAATTATCTGCGAACGTTACACATGTATAAATCTGCTGATACCGTGGACTTTCTCGGGTGACTCTGTCCGTACCCTCTAGCAGGTTGTCCCTAGGCTTATCAGGTGGGGCCTGGAACCAGTGCTCTGACGACCCCAGTGTGCGTATTGGAGTGGATTTGCTGTGCGCTGTCGGTATGTTTTTTTGGTTTTTATTTTGTTTTGTAGTGAGGACTATTTTGTTGTTTTGAGTATATGGTATTTTGATTTGTTTAAACCTGGGGTGCTAAACGAGCAATAGGGTCCCAGCCTGCTGTGAGGATATCTCTGGCCGCCCAGTGGCGCGGGCCGGGGTTTTAAACTACCTACTGGGGGATATACTTCACCAGTGGAAACATCAACCAGCTCACCGGGAGTTATGTGTCTCTGGTATTTGTCACGTAGATTTTGTAAAAAAAAATGTAAAAAAATCTGTCATCTTCACTGGAATGTTAATTTAAGCTCTTTAAGCTCACTTTTCAGCCTTAAATGGATGGTGGATTTGTGACAAAAAATTATCGTGATTGAGATTATGTGGATGCATTCTCATTGAGGCATGTTCACAACTGAAAGCTAAGTACAGTAAAGTACAAGCATTTAAGGTCAGATTCACCAGTTATGGCCATTTACTGTTTTCTGCTTTATTGAGATTCATGGAGTGATTTTTGTTTGCTGAAAAAAAAATGGAAGCAGAAAACAAGGAAACATCACACTTTTTGCACTTGGCCATTTGACAGACGCTGGGGAAGCAATGTACAGCTCAGAAGAGAAATGCTTCAAAGGACATAAGCAGGCTGTTTCATATACGAGGCAGTGTGGCTGCTTGTTTGCCCTGTGGTTGCTTGTCCTAGTCACTGTCATACCCCGCAGGTGCATCCTTCACTGCTTTCTGTAACCTCTGCCAGTGATATACACAGGCTTCTCAAAAATGTCCCATAAATCTTCCCAGTCAGGCAGGGACTCCCCCTCAGTAAATTTTGCCCATCAAAAAAATTTCCTGGTTGACGGGGGGGGATCAGCCTCTTTGAAATTTGTATAATTGTCATTTAGCTTCAGGGATGGGCTCCGGACCCCCCGCGACCCAGTAGGATAAGCGGTATGGAAAATGGATGGACGGATGGATAATTGTCATTTATTGATAAGGAGCATTTAAGACAACCAAAGGGGGCAGTTGCTCAGGCTGAATTCATTAACTAGAGTTATGTTAACAGATGTAACACCACATTTGATTGAGAGCTGAATTCAGAAATCTTTCTTTCGTCCTGCTTTTGATTTCCATTTTCCCACCTTCCTGGTTCCATCATCGTTATATTTTTTGTTACTGAAGGTGGAAGATGCCATCTCCAGACTGCTGTGTGGTTACTCCTTACCCTGGTAAACCCCTATGTCCAAGGCTCTCAGTTCTCGTTGTATATTGAAATTCCCACGTGAGTCATGGGATCAGATCGAACCACACTGGAGTTATAGCATATAAGCTTATTTTTTATGGTAAACACTAGCTTTACTAACGAAACTGGCGCTTCTCCAGTGCATTGCTTATCATTGTCAAAGCAGTGATATTTCCTGTGAATTCTCTTTCTTTTTAAACATTTTCTCTTCTAAACCAAACGAGATGGACAGGTTTCATTCAGCAGACACATGAGAAAGAGGTTTCCTGCCTTCCAGCATTCTTGTGTGGCGAGCCACTCCTCCTAGATTATACTCCGAAAAATGCTTCACCCCTGAAGACTTTGTCTATACTGGGAGGATCTTAAGGCGTCCTACATCACCTCTGGTGCTTCAGGTCACCTTCTGTGACGTCCTCTGTCTCCCAGCCTTCACAGCCCATTCCATGCACACTGAAACTGCTTGAGACCCACTGACTAAAAGCTCTCAGCTCAAAAAACTGCAGATTTTTTTTATTCTTGTTAAGCATTGGAAGGTTGACTGAACAGCTATAAATGAAGATATAGGTCAAATAAAACAAGTTTCCTCTATAACATGGAAAGAGTATGTAACAGTGCATGTCTGACATCCTGCTAACTGGTTGTGGTGATGGCGTAGTCAAATTACAGGCTGTGCTTTAACTTTAAATGCACTAATTAACTGTTTCATCCCATGAAACAGAGCAGTATTTAATGTCCCTTGCTGAAACAATGCCTTGAATTTTGTTCCCTGTTAAAACTACTAGAGGTTACTTTGATGAATCAAAGGTATTTCATTTTCTTGCTAATTAAGGTGCTCAAATGGTGAACATACTGTAAATGTATTTGTTAGAAAACAAAATTGAGTGTATTTTTAGTAAATGTTAAGTGATTAACGTGAATGTACTGTAGAAAATCTGTGTGAGAAAACTTTTGACCGGTAGTATGCACATCCGTGTGTATATAGTGCATATAAAATAAAGTGTGTGGGGGCTATAATGATCCTGTTATGGCTGCTACTTCAATCCCATTAAACTTTATCCTCAATCAAACTGTAATCGTAGCTTCTGTGGCATGCCATCTAAGATAGCAGCTTACCACCGCTAAAAATAAAGCTGCGAAACACTCACCGCGACCTAATGATCACAAGCGTGTCCCCAAACAGGAGAGTAGTCAACGGGATCATTAATAAAGAAGATCCAAACTGCCTGGCCTGACAGTCTTGCACGATACACAGAAATTCTCCATACTGCTTGTTCGGCCTACCATAGCCAACTTGATTAATAATCAGTACATTTTTAACCGCGTATCCTGCCCAGGGTCCATACTTAACCCGCAAACTGTACAAAAAAGGGACTAGAAATAATCCAACAAACTATAGGCCAATCAGTTGAACTTGCATAACTGGAAAAGTAATGGAAGCTATAATCCAAGTGAAAATGGTAGATTACCTGGATTCAAATAACATTCTGAGGGATAGCCAACATGGATTTAGGAGAGGTAGGCCCTGTTTAACTTATCTACTTGAGTTTTTGAGGACGCTACAACAGAAATTGATCACAAAAAGGCCTACGATGTGATCTACTTAGATTTCCAGAAAGCCTTTGATGCTGTCCCTCACAAACGCCTCTTGCTTAAACTCAAAGCTGCAGGGATTTTAGGAACTGCAGCAGCTTGGATCAAAAACTGGTTAACAGACAGCGAGTAGTTATTAGAGGCACAATGTCACAGTGGGCCTGCGTTCATAGTGGGGTACCGCAGGGTTC
This sequence comes from Brienomyrus brachyistius, assembly GCF_023856365.1. NCBI lineage: Eukaryota > Metazoa > Chordata > Actinopteri > Osteoglossiformes > Mormyridae > Brienomyrus > Brienomyrus brachyistius. The sequence goes on from NC_064548.1 coordinate 16,541,097, forward strand.
AATTTTAGGACCACTATTGTTCCTAATTTACATTAATGATATTGACAACAATACATACAGTAAACTGGTCAAATTTGCGACACCAAGGTGGGTGGTATAGCAGATACAATACTAGCAACACAGAGGATATACGGGATCTGGATTTAATTAGCAACTGGGCTGATACCTGGCAGATGAAATTTAACGTAGATAAATGTAAGGTAATCCATGCAGGGAGCAGAAATATAAAGTACAGATATTTTATGGGCTCCACTGAAATAAAGGTAGCTGATTATGAGAAAGACCTCGGTGTGTATGTTGATGTTTCTGTATCCCACTCTCACCAGTGTGGGGAAACAATTAAAAAGGCCAATAGGATGTTGGGTTACATCTCTAGGTGTGTGGAGTTTAAGTCAAGGGTGATGATGCTATTCAATTCCTTGGTAAGACCCCACCTTGAATATTGTGTGCAGGTTTGGTCACCATACCTTAAAAAGGACATTGCTGCCTTGGAAAGGGTGCAATATAGGGCTACGAGAATGATTCCTGGTCTTAGAGGAATGTCTTATGAGGAGAGCTTAGCTGAGCTGAATCTCAGCCTCGAGCAAAGGAGACTAAAGGGGGACATGATCCCGGTATATAAGATTCTAACAGGTCTGGATGCTGTTCAGCCAAATGGCTATTTTAATATTAATTTAAATACTACAACTCATGGCCATAGGTGGAAATTAGTGGGACAACATTTTAAACTGAATTTGAGAAAACACTTCATTACACAGCATGTAGTTGGAGTATGGAATAGTCTTCCTGCTAGTGTAGTGCAAGCTAAAACCCTGAGTTTCTTTAAATCAGAACTAGATAAGATTTTAACAACTCTGAGCTATTAGTTAAGTTCTCCCCAAACGAGCTTGATGGGCCAAATAGCCTCCTCTTGTTTGTAAATTTCTTATGTTCTTATGAGAGTTTTGATTAATGTGTGTATTGCACAGCCAATGCCACACTGGTGTGTAGCCTGCAGCATGGTTCTGAGTCTCCTCCTCTTTGCATCATTCCATGGCAGATTAACTCAGGATTCTGGTATAATTAGCCTAGCAGAAGGGGATTTGCACGTAGACGGCAGCCTCGCTTTCTCTCATGCATCTGGGAGAATGTCTCTGTAAACAAAGCGACCCGATGAGACTATCATCTGCTGAAATTCCGAAAGGTTTCCCTTTGCGACAATGTGACCTTTCCCAGTCTGGCTTCCCACTCTTCTACCTGGACCAGCTCTGAGCAGCCCAGTTCCATCATTGTGGATGTGTGTCTGGAGAGCACATAGTCCCTCATGTCTCTGCAGGATTTCTTGCGTGAGGGTCAGGAGGCTCCCTATAGGATCCTGTCAAGACTCAGCCAGCTCTTCCATAGCCTCTCGCTCAGCCTGCTGGACTTTCCAGCCAGCAGCAGTAGTGGGAAAGACACCTGCAGGGTGTGCGATGGTGAGCATGACTCATTCCTTTTGTTGTTGTTTTTTGCTCCCTGTGTTTGTGATTATTGTCGGCACCAGCCTCGAGATAGCATGAAGGATGCCTGTCGAAACGGTCATGCTTTTAGCTCCAGCCAAATAATACTGAAAGGAGTGCATTGCTTTGATTGCTTTGATTGCTTTGATCGTATAACCTTGGCAAGGAATGTGTGCATTTAACTTACAATGTAAGCAACTGGAAGGACCATTTTCCAAGAAAATTCATATAAGGATAGTTCAGAGACAGTCCACGTTTTTGCTCCCTCCCAGTTCCCAGTGGAGAGCAAAAATGTGGACCATCTGGCAGGGGGCTCAGAGGGAGCAAAAACATGGACCGGCCGTGAGTCCCCAAGGATCGGAAGGGGAAACACTGAGATAGTTGAATCTTTACAGTCATTTCATAAACTGTTTCCTTATCTTTGTTTGTCTTTTTAGTTTCTTTTGAGTGGCTTTATTAGCACTATTACCACCCTGCTAAACTCTCGTCTGTGAGTCTTTGTTATTAGACTCCTTTGATGCCCTCTTGAAACAACAGAAGCACTTTTGAGACTCATCTTGTGTCTCTAGCTGGCACATGTGCTCCAAGGAATACAGTGAAATTCCTGTGGCACAGTTGCAGGGTAGAGGACAGATGCAAAGGGGATGATAGGACTAACAGCAGTGCAACACAGGAAAAACAATAGTGCTAAAAGAGACAAGACAGTGCAAGACAGAAGTCAGTACAATATAGGAAGTGAAACAATAAATATGAAGGATGTGTAAATAGCCACAGTTGTGCCCTGAGCAAAGGATCCAGGGAAGTTTGTTTTGGAAGAAAGTATTTGCTGAAGCATAAAAACTATGACTAAGACATTTATGTGGGTGGAGAAAGAATGAATGTGTTCTGTAATGCCTTTGGGTTTTAGGAGGCAGACACCTGTGGCAGCACCAGGAAGTACTGCGGCTAAAGGACTGAAGAGAGAGGGAGGGTGAGAGAGAGGGAGAGGGAGGGAGGAACTGTCGGAGACTCTGAGGCCATGTAAGACACGCAGCAGCAGTACTTATGGAGAGTATGGCGTGCAGATGGACAGACTGAAGGATCACCTGCAGTCCTCAGGGAATGCAGAGGACCGTGTCAGGATATCTGTGGAGGAAATGAAAGCTTACAGTCAGCTGTCACAGACACAGCGGCACAGTGAGTGGGCATCTTTAATCCCTAGGGTCCTTCTCTTAGAAGTCTCCTAGAATTCCTAGTAGATAACAGCATTGTCTTTACGTAGGTGCATTTATAAATTGTGTCGTCTGCAACACAGAGGATGGAGTAATTTGCAGTTCAGGTTAACTGGGTTTACGGCTAACTTCAGGTTAACTTCAGTATTGGATAGAGTGGCTAAATATGTTAGCTTTTTCCCCTATTGGTTCTATGTTAGATGGCAAATACAGTTTGGCAGTGCTGTTTCTTAATTGTAGAGGTTAGAAAGAATATGTGTGTGTATGGAAATCGGTAGAAATAAGAGCGGTTCCGAGGCTCCCTTCTAAGGCATAGTGATGAAAGTCAGGTAACCTGGAGAGTATAAAACAGATGGTATAACAGAAGCTATGGACAGACCATCTGGAGTCTGAAAGTAGGGGCTTCACAATGTGAACCATTGATCTCTCCTCAGAAGAGTCCAGATGTGACTGAGGGTTGACTTACATCAGCCTTTCTGTCAGGGTGTCCTCTGGGGCTGCGTTACAGATTCAGGGCTTTGGAGGTTTTGAAAGAATCAATACATGGTCATTTATATCTAAATTGTCTTGGCCATCATCCCTCCCAGGTGCCTCTCTTTGCTCCGCTCTATGCAGCACCAACTTCATATCGGATGTATACAGAACTGACTCTCCTTCATAGCTAGCTCCCTTACGACCTCTTCTAGAGGATTAATGTTTTCTTTTCTTTTGCCGTCAACTTTCTTGTCAGCAGTTTCTGCTCGAAACGCAACAGGAATCTGGCTGAACAGGAAAAATACAAGTCTTTTAGGAAAAAAGCAAGCTTTTCTTTCCTATGGTTGAAATGTAGTATAACGCAGGCAGTTTAGGGTCTTTAGGGACGTGGAGCAGAGCCCTAGAACAGGGCAGCAGCCTAGGGTGGGGATGTAGCAGGTACTTACCCTTCGGCATCTGTACCATCATGGTACATGTCCACGCATGCAGCAGCTTTCAGAGTGGCTGTATGGCAGATTTGGTGAGTGAGGAAAGCAATGACGAAATGAGCTCGGCCACTGGGCCTTGCACTGAGGGGCCAGGTGTCTAGCCAAGGGCAACAGGGGCTCTTCTCTCAGTAAATACAGGAGGCTACCGCATTACTGACAGGAAGCATTAAGAATCTATTTATGTAAATAGTAGTATAAGCAAATTCTGTTTTGTAAGTCAATGATAGTTTTCCTTTTTTATTTCTTGGCTCAGCTGCATTAGCATGTTATCTTCTGTGGAGCCATTGCACTTTCATGGTTGAGTTCGCTCACATAAACAGAACCTCTGGATGACTGCAGATATAGTGCAGCAGTCTTCTTCTTCCTGGATTCTCTTGCATTACATTTGCAGGTGGACAGTTATTTCCCACCATGCTTTTAAGGCTGTGAAATTGCTTTATTTTCATTTACTGTTTATTCTTCGTGGGAATGAGTGACTTCAAAGCAGAACATTCAGGAAATAGACAATGACTGCCGTCTCCTGGGATTCATCTCTGTTAAATATGTTATTCCTAACGTGACATCACAGAGACTTGTTCAGCAGGCCTTAAAGATTGTGCCTGGTTACTAACATTCAACCTTCTTCTGCTTGGTGACTAAACTTTAATCGGTTACCAACTTCCTAGAATAGCCATTGTTTGTCTTTGGCAAACTCTCGATATTCTTACCTGTTTTGGTAATTTTTTAGATAGAAAAAATGTTAAAGAGAGGTTTTGGTTTTATGTCACTCGTTTTAAGCTTAATATATTTCTCGTTGTCACTCTCGGACTCAGTCTTGTTAGCTATAATTGTAACATATGTTCATTTGTTTTGAGTTTAATATATTTCTGGTTGTCACTGTTAGACTCAGTCTTTCTTGTTAGCTATAATTGTTAAATATTTTCATTTGTGTGCATTTCTTTGTGACTGATCCAGTGATCGAATAACAAATTGTCTGATACTGTTTGTTATTCAGAAGGTCATACATGTACGATGAAGCAGGTTGATGATACAGAGTTTAAGGTTAGGAGGGAGAACATGAACTGTGTTCAAAGCATCAGTGCCAAAAGAAAGAAACTCCACTAACGATAGTTTGCATTGCAGTTTAAATAATAATAGATACTGTATTAGGGGAACAATACGAGGAAATTTAAATTCTGGGCATTATCAGCCATTAAAGCTACATATACACAGACCCTCTACTTACGAACTTTCAACTTAGGAACTTTCAGACATACGAACGAAGAGGACTGTAAGTCCAAATTGTGTTCCTTTGGCTCCCGTTTCCTGTCCGCAACATAATTTTTTTTTCTGCGTGCCAATTCCGCCTAGTACGACTTCCGGCCGCTACTCCCGCCGTGCAGCAGCGTAGCGTGCGTACTCCCAGCATTTAAATAAATAAATTTGTCTGCAGCTCATTCTTTTAAAAAATCGTGAGAAAATCGTGAACTCAGAATCGTCAATCTATCGAATCGTGAGTTGAGTGTCAATCGTTACATTCCTACATATTCCTGCATGTACTACTATGGGAAACTATATATTTCCCCATATCGATGACACTGACACAACGGGGCCTGGAAGGACGACAAATGGAGACATCTGTCACTTTCAGTTCTTTCATGAAACGTCCAACTTATTTCCCAGACATTGTACCGGCTGATGACTGTTGTCTGTCTTGAGAGAACAATGAGATTTACTGCTTAGGATGATTGCGGAAAGGTGATACGATCTCATTCATCGTGTACGGGTGGGGGCTCCGGTTCCCGCTGACAGAATCGGAACGGGACCAGCTCTATCCCACATGGTTTGCGAAGGGCTCACTCAGTCGCTCTTGGACAAACGCAACTACACTGTTGAGGGGTTAAGCCTATTGCAGAAACTATAGGGGCAAGACAGGGAATAACCCAGGATGGGCCGCCAACCCATCACAGGGCACACACATTCACACCTATTCACTCACACACATTCACACCCATTCACTCACACACATTCACACCCATTCACTCACACACATTCACACCCATTCACTCACACACATTCACACCCATTCACTCACACACATTCACATCCATTCACTCACACACATTCACACCAATTTCTAGTTTCTAGCCAGCATTTCTAGTTATCTTAATTTCACTGCCTCATTATTTTGAAACGCTATAAAGTATAATCTAAGCCCAATCTTAGCGATCTGTAAATGGTTCAGCAGAAGTGGAAAATGAAGCTCAGTGTTTAGCTTGAATCACAGCACAGTTCTGTAAGTTGTAATATGTGTCATGCTGCAATCAAGCCTGAGGTAGTTGTGTGACTGTATAATATGCCTATTTGAGTCGGCCTGCATGGACTGAGAGTTCAAGCCCAGGTAGAGAGAGTTATGTTTTCCCACAGGGATTCCTCATTTGGTAAATGTTTTATTTTTGCTTTGTGTAGTTTCTGAAAACATTCATGCATGCTCTTCTGGGGAGTTGCTCTTCCATTTTTACACTGACACATGTAGGTCCATGTAAATTGACCCTTCACGCAGTTGTGTTTAAACTGCTGAATTAAATTAATTAAGCAATTATGAAGCCCTTTATGCGTTTAGTCCTGTCTGCTTATGGTGGTCCATGAGTAAAAAATGTAATAGCTAGTGTTCCCTGAGGAGAAGCAGAAGTTTCTCCATGACTTGAGAAAATACCACAGGCTCGTCAACCCCAAAGACTGCACCAGGTGCACCAGGCCGGCCCTTTTCCTGATTCCAAGCTTCACTCTCACTGGAGAGTGAGATTGGATATCTTTGTATCATATAATCTTAGCTTGTTTAGGAGGGTGGCCAGCTAGTCGATCTTGAACCCCCCAGAGGTTTTTTTTTTAAATTGAATAGAGTTAGTGGGTGGTGTGGTGGTTAGCACTGTTGCTTCACGCCTCCGGGACCTGGGTTCCAGTTTTGACCTGGGTTTGTGCTGTGCAGTTTGCATGTTCTCCCTGTGTTGTCATGGGGTTTCCTCTGTGTATTCCAGTTTCCTCCCACGGCCCAAAAACATGGTGAGGTTAATTGGTGCTGCCAAATTGCCTGTAGCTGTGAATGATGTGAGTGTGCCCTGTGACGGGTTGGTGCCCCATCCTGGGTTGTTCTCTGCCTTATGCCCATAGGTTCCAGACCCCCCCTGACCCTGACTAGGACAAGCAGTTTTAGAAGATGGATGGGTAGAACATATGAAAATGAAAGAATTCCTGTGTTCCTGTACAAATAGCAAATCAAGTATTATTATTACTCAGTAAAGGCCCTTATCTAAGTAATGGGTTGGAACGCCCCCCAACCCAAAATTGTTTTGGTACCAATGAGGCACGTAGTCAGCTCCCCCCCCCCCCCCCCCCCCATCATTTTGGTTGCTGGAGCCCCCCACCCCCCAAAAAAAATGATTACAGGCCTGATTCTGTGATTAGTGCTATGAGACCATCATGCCGGTCGGACCCTGATCTCTTTACTTCTGACCACTACAGAAGTCAGTTGTCGAGATCCCCATCAGCTGTCCTTTCCAAGCCCGGGCTGCAGGTCAGAGGTCATTCAAGATAATAATGGCTCCTATGGAGGAAGGAAAGGGGGAACAGATTAAGGCCACTTTTTATCGTTGTATATGAAATCATGGTGCATTAACTGTACAGATACATGTACAGTAGGTCATTTTCACTTCTCTCTCCCGCCATGATATCTGTGACTGTAGAGGAGTGCAGATTCTGACGATTCCAGATTCACAGCACTTTTCCTTTTTCTTAGGTCATCTGAGCATTTGCCCTTCAATTGGGAGGTTAACCACTCCGTGTGCTCACTGGTACCCTAAGCCTCCCGCCTCGGGAGCCTTGGAGAAACCATTCATTTTTCATTTTACAGCTTTGCTGAGCTTTTGATTTGCATGAGCGGAACATCTGCGGCTACAGCATGTGGACCATATGTTAAGATGCAAGAGAAAATCATTCTTACTGCACTGCTTTTTGTGTGTTTGGGGAGGGGGGGGGGGTAGCCTGCATCATTACCACAACTTAAGTAACCTTCAAACACATAAGTAACCTTCAAGTTCCATTTTAAGGAGGAGGGATAAGAGACCCTCTAACTCACAGTGACACCTCCCATTAAGTGCTTCGGTTAAACTGAGGCTGTATAAATTGATCTTGTTCTGAGTTTAACAAAAGGACAGCAGGAGTCTAGAGCCAGTTGAATAATTCATGCTCATCTGTGGAACCGAGTGAAACCCCATGCCTACCTCTCCACTGTTCCTGGGGCCAGAGAGAGGAAAGGGTTGTAAGCTAAGGGTAACCTAAGCATAATCGACCCTCCTGATTTTCCAGCAAATCACCTACAGCTTACCTTTGTCTTTCAAAACCCGATTCCTGACCCAAAAAAAGGTATAAGACATCTGACTAGACAATGATGATACTTTAGGACCAACAGAAGCTCACAGAAGGTGAAACTTAACTTAAAAACACTTAAAAACAGACATTCGGGAGGTTAGGAGCATAATATTAAATCATGAGTCATGAACAGCAGTTACATGCTGAAGAAGGTTGATGATGCTTAATGACGTTTTGTGCTCTCCAGGTGACATGCGAGGGGTCGATTCTTAATCAGAAGTGACATGACCACATCGTAGAAGTCGGTGTAATTCATCATATAAGCGCAGCTTGAACTTATAAGAATTCTCAGAGCGTTTACAACGGAGTTTCTTTAATGAATCCATTATAGGGAATGTGGTTCAGTTTTGGAATCTTCTTTATTGCTTTTATGTAGATTAATCCTTATCAAAGTGTTTGACCAGACAGTTTTTCAGTGAAACACTTCCCAGGAGCCTCTGCTCTTGCAGGTCACATGAAGCATCAGAATGAGTTTGCCCTGAGGCGACAGCTAATAATGCCCAAACATAATGCAAAAGCATAACTCAGTATTGTACTGAATTGGAGTGGAATTTTTAAAAAGGGTCATGCTGCTCGTGGGATTCCTGGTCTTACTGGCTTTGAATAGAGAAATTTAAGAGAATTACCAGCAGCAGGGTTCTGTCAGATGAGCGAGTCTCCCTGATGAAAAGCTGCTTTGCTATTGTGTGGCTGGTTAAATATCTACGTGTCCCCTATAGTCTCATAGCATCGGCAGAGCTCACCCAAGGACGACATCCCAGTACCACCTTTACTAGGGCCCACCAATTCATAAAGGGGTGGCCAATCTTATCCACAAAGGGTTGGTGTGTATGCAGGTTTTTGTGTGTATGCAGGTCAGCCGTTCAAACCCAGGTGTGAGAACTCTTTGGCCAATCAGTCCTCTAATTAGTAATTTAATTAGGGAATGGCAACGAAAACCCGCAAACACACCGGCCTTTTCCGGATATGATTGCCCACCCCTGACTCAAGAGATGCATGTTGGTCTCTTTTATGCCTCTTCCTCCTCCCCCGATCTCTGCGGATTGTCTTACAGCTTCTGTCTTAACTTGACCGGGCTGCTTCGCATGCCATAGAGCTTGTGGCTGCACAGGGGGCCTGTCTGTCTCTGCCAGTGGTGGAGAAATGTCCACCTGCACTGGAACCTCATTTTCACTTAGTGCGGCGGGTGCTGTTGGAATCGCCGTGTGAGGACCGCTGGATTGGGGGCTGAGCGGTGGAGAGGGGGGTTGAGGATTGGTCATGCTTTGCTGGAGGGCGACTCCAGCCGAAGTGAAAATGGCCAGTTGGGCCCCCAGATCCTCTGCCGCAGGCTCAGCACACGAAGGGACAGCATCTCCAGGACGTGGCCGAAACTGAAGGCGATGACAGGTACGGCTGCCATGCTCAGCCTCACCTCGGCGTTTCAGACGCCTGGGTCACTCTTGTCACGTGATCAGGGGTGCCACTTTCACAGCAGTGTCAATATTTCATGGGTGCTCTTGATCTTCTAAAATACCACTTTCAAAGAGATGAAGAGATAAGTTCTCAGTTGATGTAACTATATCAATAGTTCTCTGTTGTGCATGTTTTTACATGGAGTGGTTGTTCAGGTAAAGTTTGAAATAAGCGTATACAGGAAACACTTTATTTAATGCTGTCATCCATAATGCAATATACATCCATCCATTTTCCAAACCACTTATCCTACTGGGTCGCGGGGGGTCCAAAGCCTATCCCGGAAGCAATGGGCAGGAGGCAGGGAACAACCCAGGATGGGGAGCCAGCAATTTAGTAACTCCAAGTAGCCTCAGCATGTTTTTGGACTGTGGGGGGAAACCGGAGTACCCGGAGGAAACCCCACGACGACATGGGGAGAACATGCAAACTCCACACACATGTGACCCAGGCAGAGACTCGAACCCGGGTCCCAGAGGTGTGAGGCGACAGTGCTAACCACTGCACCACCATGCCGCCCGCCGCCCTGCAATATATATACCTTCATAATTATAATGGGCTTCTGTTCACAGTCATAAGGCATTATAGTGCTGATTATAATACTAAATAAGTTCCAATGAAGCTCTCATGTTTAATGCACTATAGATACCTTTATAATACATTATAATGGTTGGTTTAAGATTTAAGGATGCTTTGTACTGTATTATGCAGATATCTATAGTGTGTTACAGATAAGAGCTTCATAAAGCATTCATAATGCAAAATAAGCATGGCTCTAATGAGTTATGTCTTTACATAAATCTTTATAGTCATGTTTATAATGCTTTATGAATGTGCATGTATGATAGATTGTTATAGACATGGCACTCACCAGAAGTGTTACCAGTATATACACAGTCTATCCCAAGGACTTGGACACTGCACAGCATGTGAATTCCGGATACACTCCCACACTCTGTACACCACAGGCAGAGCTGGACCTAATGCCTTTTCACGATGAACAATCTCCTGTGTGGCGTTCGGCATTCGTCTGGATCACTGGCGTTTTTATTTCTTCACAGTCTTATTTTAATATTTATCTGCATCGCGTGTAATTCGTCTAATCTCTGCTTGTTCAGAGCTTTGCACTGCATCACTTCCAGCACTAATGTCTCAGCAAATATAATCAAGGAGCATAGTGGTGTATTATATCCTACGGCTGCCACCCTGCTCTCTTACCCTAAGCTTTCCTTCAGTGTTGGGAATTTCAGGTCCAGAAACTACAAATCCACACCAAGGTTTTGTTTCTGCCAACCAGGTGAGCACTCCGACCGTGGCTCTTCATACTCAACTGGTTGCTAGAAGCAAAATCTTGGTCTGGATTTGTAGTTTTTGGACCTGAAATTGCTTTCCTTAAAGCGTCTGCTAAATAAGTCAGTGAATTAAGAAGCATCCTCATGTCACTCCTCAGATATGGTGTCTGTATTTATATAACTTATAAATGAAATGATATGATGGGTTAAGTTGAGATGCCTGAAATCAAGGCCTGGATTTGGAATCGAGGGCTAGATTTGAATAGGAGGACCTTAGTAGATTGCTTTGCTATGACCCCTGCAGCCCATATTTGCAGCATGCAAGGTCAGCAGATGAATGAAGCACAGTAAAAGCTCTGATCAGCATGAGGAAGGGAATAAGGTGATGCAGGGTTTGGGGAAGAATGGGGGTTTATTCGGGGCGAGGCTAAAATACACTTAACATAAGCAGCAAGGTAAGCAAAACACAAGAAATATTGTATCGTCGTGAAAGCCTGAGAAAAATAATACCTCAGACAATTATAGGTGCATGGACTATCCTAGCAATAGGGTCTGAGTGGGAGTATTAGGTGCAGTAAAGAAATAAAATGCTTTTCAGTGCACATGAAAGTGGCGTGAGTGAGCACAGTCCTCCCAGTCACCCAAAGCACCATCCTACACCCCAGGGCTGTCGTTTGGTCTATATTAGGGGGCCTTTAGAAAAAATGTATTTATTGGTTTAAGTCCTGAATAGTTTGCCATCAGCCTCCCCAGTAAAGACTCAGCCCCCCATCCATTCATCTCCAACCACACCTCTGCCACATACACAATTTTGAAGTCAGGCTTGGTGGTTCCACAAGAGCGGCTTCCTCTATGGAACATTAAGAGTCGAATAATTATTTTGCCTGCAAATGTGCACCGTCAGCATCATTACGTTTTGACACAAGGCTCCAGATGTTATTGCCTTAAACATTTAATCTGAACGCAAACATTTTATATGAATAATGTTCTTCTTCAAGTAACTGATTCCGGATGATCTCTTGGCTTTTGTTTAAAGTACCACACCTCTTATTTATATTGGACAAGGTCAGGACAAAGGTCTGGGAAAAATGCAGGAAAACACAGGCTCACACCTTTGTGTTCTTAAGCCTCTCAATGCAAACAAGAGACAGACTGGAAACAAAAGAGAAGTGGTTTGCTGACATTAAACACGCTTGAGGGCAGTGCTGGTAAACTGAGACCTGTGTGCTAAATTATGTAGGAAGTGTTCAGGTGTACAGGGAGAATCAGAATAATTTACGGCACCAGGGAGAAAGCAACACTGCCTGTGAATTAAGGCCACATTAATTATTCTCATCTGCTTTTGAAATACACTTAATGTCATGTGTTGCATCAAACGACAAAACTAGCCCTGCTTACACTTGGGTTTAAAATATGTCTTGAGTGATCAGATCACAAGTAGACAGCTGAGGCACATCACCGTTCATACCTATGTCTGTCCTGGGTCCCCAAGGTGTCCAGCTGACCACTTGTGTTCAGATTTCGTTACTGCCCCGCGCACAGTTATTGTGACGTGCTTATTGGGGATGCATTCAAGTTTACGCTACAATAGACATGTGGTCGAATGCATCCAGGGACATCTTAGCAAGTGGTCTGGGTACTCGGATCACAAGGCGCCTTGGTGGTCCTTTACATTTGTGTTTAGCCAGGGACGGATTATGGGTTGTGTGGGCCCCTGGGCAAAACGTTGGTGAGGGCCCCCCCCCCCCACCACCACCACCACCACCACCACAATTCAAGGGCCCTTGGCAGCCAAACGCCCCCCCCCTATAGGGTCAGGGGCCCTTGTAGGCAGAGGATCAAAGAATGTAGGCCCTCTAAAATAGACAAACGAAAATACATTGTTGATAAGCGTTGCAAATTGTTTTGGGCTAGGGGCCCCACGGGCCCCCTGCACCCCAAGGGCCCCTGGGCAGCGGCCCCGCTGGCCCGGTCCATAATCCGTCCCTGTGTTTAGCGCTGTGTGTTTATGGTCCGATCCCCCAAGACCACGTGTAAGCAGGGCCACGGTGACTGGTGCCAGAAAGTGAGAAATGAAAGTGAAGACCTAATTCCTGCAGTATTATTTGTACAGTCCATACAGTATTGCCCTATACTGGGAGGATGAACAAAATGAAGGAAACAGGTAATTATTAAGTATAAGCAATAGGACCATCTGCTGCCTTCAGAACCCCTTCACTCCGTCTTGATATCCTGTGATACAAGTTCTGAGCTGTGTAGTGGGTTCGTGGGCCATTCCTTAAGAAGAACATCCTCAAGTTCCTTGGCTATTTTCACCTATTTTCCTTGGCTTTTGCTTTGAGTTGAGCCCAGACATCTTAATGCAGCGTTATAGTAGCTTATTTTATTTTATTTTCATCCTAATTTTGTGTATTTTATTGTCGGCTAACCTGCGAAGCACTTTGGTCGACTATAGTTGTTTTAAATGTGCTATTAGGGTTAGGGTTAGGGTTATATTAGGGAGGTTGTGAGGCATTTAACTTCATCTTGGTGTTAATGAAGCTACAGTTTAAGTTGTTTCTCACTGTGTACAGAGACATCTTACTGAAACATGAGAACAGCAGCATTTGCACCATAGACTGCACCTGGTCCTGTAAAAAGGCCCCATATTGTTTGGATGTTAAATGACCATGCAGACCAATCATCAGTCTTAATGACCCCCCCAGAGACTGCTGCATGTGCCATAAGGGATTTCGAACACTTAGCTTTTTCCAAACATAAATCATTCCAGGTGGAGCAAAAGAGTAAATGATGACTTATTAACCTGCATTACTTTTGATTATATACGTTGGCCTTGGATACAAGAGGTGTCAAAATGGGGAATAATGGGGGTTTATTTGGGGTGAGGCTAAAATACACTTAACATGAGCAGCAAGGTTAGCAAAACACAAGAAAAATTGTATTGTTAGTTTTTCTTTTAATTTTTCTTTTCTCATCCAATTGCTGATTTTGTTCTACAGTCATTTTTGAGGCCGTACTTTTGTGGTGTTTAGTGTTTAGAAACTATCCAGAAATGTCTCCACCTTTACCAGTCAGTGAACTTCACTTTGCAGCCGGTGTCCTAATGCAGTCGGGCGTATGCTGTCCTGAATATTTAAGCCAGTGTTTTCCAGTCTGATCCTCAGGGACCAACGCCACATCCGGTTCATGTTTTTGCTCCCTCTAAGCTCTGTGCCAGACAGTCCATGTTTTTGCTCCCTCCCTTCTCATTTCAATGTGTAGACCTCCTCATCCTCATTGTCCTCATTGTCAGGGAATTATGTGATGTAAATTTGGTGATTAGGAGGTGAGAATATTATACAGCTGCGAAATTACAGATTGATCGATTTGGGAAATAGAAACTTCTGCATATGTGGGGTAATCCTGATAATAATGGTATATTCAGCCTTTCCCTTTGGTATATAGTGGAGTTTCTGTATTAGAATCTGATAGCATTCTGACCTTTATGCTGATTTCGGTTTGTAGTGCCCAGTCTTGCAGGTACTTTGTGTGATTCTGTCCCGGATATTTTGCGTTACAGTTGTGATGCTGTGTTTGTTTGTAATTCTGGGCTGAATTACAGTGCCCTGTTAGTACACACCTGTAATTATATCGCTAAGAGTTCCCCTCTGTGACATCCTGTCCCATCGATCTGCTTTGCTTTGCACTCTGGTGTTTCAAGTCCGTTCAGTGTCTGATTATGACATTGACCCTGTACTGTATGCTAGTAAAAAAAACAGTTTGATGCAAAAACTTCCCAGTGAAAAGAGTGCACTGCTTAAATGTATACATTTTCAAAATGACTTTTTGCATACATAATTATGCCTATTTTTAAAATACAACACTTGAAAGACTCTTAGCTTCAAAGTTTTCCTCAGGAATCTGGCATTATCTGAGGGTAATTTTTGATAATCGGTGGCAGATATACATCTGTCGTTCATTACCTAAGTTGTCCTGCTAATAATCTACATGTAAACATTAAGTGTATTTCCATTCAGGGCTTCCCTGTAAGCTCTACCTCCCTTTCCTCCTCACAGCTATGTCCCGGGGCTTTTATCTTTCTAGGTGACCTTCTAAACGTAGCAGACCCTAGCTCTGTGACAGGAAGACTGTGACTGTAGTCTGTTATCCATCTCCTCATTCTCTGCTTTTCCCTTCTCGTCCCACAGATGAGATCCTGCAGGAGGAGGGCAGCTCTCTCTGTGCCGCCGATATCGAGTCTGAACTGAAGAAGCAGTTTGCCTTCCTACCAGGTAGAGCCCCCTTGTCTAACTAACTGTACTGACCTTCCTGCCTGAGTCTGTAGAGGAAGAAAACAAAAAACTATGGGTCAGACTGACCAATCAGGAAACAGAAGAAGAAGCAGTTTGGAGCATATCACTGGCAGTATGTGATACAAGGCCGGGGTAGAACCTAGACAGGATTATCTGACCATTGTAGGGTACACACTCAAATATATTGTGCCAGTCCTCCAAGCCAGCCCTGGAGGTGTGAGGCTACTGAGCTATGCCACATCTCCATTCATTTTCTGATGAATAATATGTTACAATACCTTATATATTGTAATATTAAGAATTTTATAATAGCAAGACCCTGGTTATCGCTCAGGATGCCCTAATAAACCTTTTAATTCTACTTAAATAGAGAGTGAAAACATATGTATAACTGAACTTTTCTTCAATGATATTGTTGGATATTTCTAAACAAAGCCAAAGATTTGGCAGAATTACTGGAGTCATCTGAAAGTAACCTACCGCAATGTAACAAAATAACATTGAACGGGTTATTGTTGAGCAGTCTGTATCATTATAGATATTTAGAATCTCCACAAATTGCAAACGGTTTCTATCTGATTGATTTTCCTGGTTTTCTTGTCAGTGTGGTATGTAGTACTTCCATACAAAAATACCGAAATGCCCAGAATGAGATGGTGGAGATGCATGGGTTTGGTCCATCTGCCCATCTTCAGACTCAGTACCACAAACAGATGGTCAGACCAATGTTCAAACCACATTGATAGGGAGGACTCCCCCCCCCCCCCCCCCCCCAGTCTGGAATATGTCACTGAGCAGTGGGAGTTAAGGTAAACTGAAACCATGAAGCCCCCCTATTAAACTGCTGAAGCCTGACACACCCCCAGCCTATGCATTAAGAGATTTCTCCCCCCTACATCCATGCACGGCTGCTGTAACTTTGCTGTGAGGTCACAGAAACCCCCCAGGGACTCCACTGACACTCCGTAATAACGCAGCACATCCAAGGTCGTGTTCTTCCTCTGATGGCCCTTATTGAGTGAAACACGCTTCTACCCAGCCAATGCAAATGAGCTGGCTCCTATCCAATGTGCCTTCTGCTAAATTGTTTATCAAGATTATCAAAACCGATCCAGTTGAAGGTTTTCAAATTATGACCCTTTTCGTTCATTTTAAAATGCACAAGGTCAAGAGGGCAGGAACTATGTGCTTCTGTTTCCCTGTATGCCTCAGTGTTGGGAGCTAAAACAAGGCTAAAATTCTGTTGAAGAACCTGTTCATGAAACTCTGTAGTATGGTGTAGGGGTGGGCAGTCTTATCCACAACGGGCCGGCGTGTGTGTCTCAGAGGTCCTTTCTATAGGATGTGAATTGTTTTTAACGTGCAAATTTCCAGGTTAGGAAAACACCACTGCGTTTCTTCAGCTTCCACACGTCTGAATCCCTTTCTTGCTTTCTGTGTTTGTAAGTGTGGCAGTTTATCTCAATATTGCGCTCAGCTTGACTTTTCGCACTTTTCTCCGTCAGCAATACTCGGTGCTGCTCAGCATAATTACTGACTGCTGTGCTCCTGTCGTCCTACTCAGGGGGGCGGGGGAGAAACTGTAGCCCCGTCATTGTCTTCCCAGAATTCCCTGCATTCGACGAGCTCCAGGAGAGTGAATTTCACAATGTGTTGACATATCTGACCAGCATCCCCAGGTGAGCAGTCCCCCGCACCGATACCCCATCAGAAGACTTGCGGACGGATTTTTGGTGCCTGTGCTGCCTAGAAGCATTTTAAGACATGCTTTAAAAACTGCTTTAAAAGAAATATTACTGGTACTGGTAGTGATTGTCATCCTGTCTGGACACGGACAAATGTGTGTTGGCAAGACTCCTCTGTGTTAGGACTAAGAAAAAAAACTATGTAGGCTACGTTTTTAAATACCATGTCCCTGGTACAAATTGCAATTGAAATAATATGTCTGTCAGAATTAGTATTACAGATATTTAATTTAGCTTAACTGTACTTTTAATGGTCAATTAACAAGCAAGCAGTAGTAAAAACAGTATGGTATATTTTCTAGCCACTAGGTGGCAGTGCAGATTTGGTTATAGAGCATCAGGTAAAAAAAAAAAAAAACCATGTCAGCATTCTGATTTGTTCATAATCCTGCCCATCTCAGTCATTCATAAAGTTGGTCTTTATACGTTCATGAACATGGAAAGACTGCATTTTCTTTAATGTTTAATTTTGGTTCTCCATAACTCAGAGTTGTGTATTTATTAGCAAGTAGTGTCTCAAAGTTACAAATGAGTTTTATTGCCTTTTGAAAAGAAAGTTCAACATTTTAGCATAATGTCCTCATCAAAGGCATTGTATAATTTACAAGAAAAATAAGTTTTACGTAGAGATATTCTCACCTTGAGTGCCTCCTCAAATGTTCTGCATTGCGTGAAATCTCCTGCCTGCCCTGCATCCCGGGGGACTCCTGTGGGCCACGTTTACATGACAGATCGTTATGCTACCTCTTATTCCATCTGAGTCCCACACAAATGCCATATCAATATTTCCATACCAGGGAACTAACTTATTAAAGTTTATTGGATATTCATTTATCATTTTTCCAATTGATTACCTGGTTCAGGGTCACGGGGGGGCTGGAGCCTATCCCAGGCAGCGAAGGGCACAAAGCCAGAAAACTCCCTGAACAGGATGCCAGACCATCACGGGACACAGACATGCAGTCACACACTATAGGCGCCGTAGAGAGGCCAGTTTTCCCATCTGCCTGTCTTTGTACTGCCAGACAAACCAGAGAGCTCAAAAGAAACCCATGTAGCATGGGGAGATCATGCCAGCTCTACACACACAGATGGGTGTTGGATTCAGACCTGGAGGTGTGAAGCTATAGTGCCATGCCCAACGCTATTAGACATTCCAGTACCATAAATACCTCTTAGATCACCAAAACTTTATATGTCTGTACAGTGTGACATTGTGGTAAAAGGTCAGTGACCTCAAAATCTCAGATGCAGCATATTAATCCCTCACACTCTTCCATGTGTCTCACCCACATATACTTATAGACACCATGCAGTACTCCACTAGCTGTGAGAAACAGGAAGGATTAGAGTTAGCAGAAGTACACGGATCTGTCCTTGCTGGTCAGCCTTGTGTGCTGCTGACTCTGTAGTTCCCTGAGCAGTGAGGCTTCACAGGACACATTCATCCAGATCCTACTGTTTCTGGAATTTAAAGGGACAAATCCTGCTTTCACTTATGCACCTCATAGTTCACAATTCTTGAAGTTAAGTCCAGTCCCAGCCTCAGCCACCGCAGGGTGGACTGGAGACACTGAAAAAATCATTCCCTTAAGGCAAATGTGGAATATAGAAGACCTGGTGTGATTTTTAACACTCTTGTCATCGTGCTAATGGCCTATCTGCTGGTCATAGTAGCCATTTAAAGATCTTTTCATCTTTTATCACCGGTCATCAGCTGGTAACACTGGATCCAGAGGATGGGCTTATCCTGCGTTCGATTATTTCTCTCCGGGTCAGAACTCGGATGAAAACGGCATGAAAAACGTCACTTCCTGTCAGAAACACGCCTCTTTTATGACGATGATGTCGGACAGAATTTTGTTGTCCGAGTTTCCCCTGTGACGGCATTTCGACATGCCGCATTACACAGTCAACAGTAATTCTATTTTGTAAATATTTAAAAATGTTTATTTTGCAAAAATGTATTAATAGTTATAAATGTAATTGCATGTGTTCGATATAGAGAACACACAACAGCGTGTTCATGGAGGCGGCCATGTTTGTTCCGAGTTGTGGTAGCTCGAACAGGAGTTTGTCGGACGTGACGTCACTCACCTCGTAATTTCCGAGTCCCGAGAGATAATCAAACACACCGTTACAAAGTCACGCTGACAGATGTCCAGTCTAGATGCTGAGGGACAAATCCTGTTTTCGCTTGTAAACCTCATAATAAACAAATTTGCGAACAGGTCCGCAGGAATAAAATAGCGTTTAAGGAAAGGAAAGCAGCAGCTTACGAACTTTCTGTTCCCGCTGGCGTCTCAGTTAACTCGCCCTGGTGAAATGCCAAGCCGTATAAATACATAAAATTTTGCTCTTGATATGCGGCACCTACGTAAAGGTGGCAACGACATCAATGAGAATAATAATATTGCACTTCTTGTGTTGCGTGTTGCATGGATTTCCTCCCACAGTGCAAAGCCAGCACATAGTCATCTAGTAAAATAACAAGTTTGTACCCCCCCCCCGAAATTTACCTCAGTTCCTGGATGGCGAAATCAAGGGAGGGAGGACCTTGTTAAGGTTGCCAGACCCCCCCAAGAAATTTATTTCTCCCTACGAGGTTAGTCCAAAGACATGCACGTAGGCTAATTAGGGTCTCTAAAGCAGTGTTTCCCAATCTGGTCATTGGAGACCCCCAGATGGTCCATACTTTTGATCCCTGTTAGAACCAGAAGGGAGCAGAACTGTGGAGTATCTGGGGGTCCTTAAGGACTGAGTTGGGAAAGACTGATCTAAAGTGTCCAGAGGGTGTGAATGCTTGCATGTACATGTTCTGTGATGAACTGCCATCCCGTCCAGGGATCCTGACGTGGCCCTGACCAGGATAATCGGTTGGAAGATAAATTGGAATTAATAATAATCCAAGGCAAGCCTGGAACTTACCCCAAAAAGACAGGAAGCCCAGTGGAAACGCATGCAAATTCGTTGGGTTGTGAATAAATCTACAGTCCTAGACGTGTGAAACCTGACGTGTGAAACTCTGAATGAATGACTGACTGAATGAATGAATGAATGAATGAATGAATGATACCCACAGCCCTATCCAGAATAAGCAGCTGGAAGGTGGATGGATAATTATGAGATTTTTCACATAATTGTTGCAGTACTCAAGGTTATTTGGGGTCAATGATTGTAGAAGATTATGAAACTCAATGATGAGAACACAGAGATCAGCTGAATAATCCCATCTGCTTTTTCAGCTGTGAAGGCAGCAATAACTGGCGAAATGATTCAGTGCCTTATGCCTCTTAGACTCCGACAGCTGCAGCTCTTGAGGTGACTGCATGAGGAGAGAGAGAGAGAAAGAGAGAGAGGAAGAAAGAGAGGGAGGGTGAGAGAGAAGAGAGAGAGAGTCAGAAATGCATTTGTCTGCCCGCCACGAGGAGCTTGTGGACATAAGCAGACACTGCTCCACCTGCACAGACATCCCGTCCAATGGCTGATTAGCCCGCCTACTTGGGTTCACACAAATAACCGTGAGGCTGCCAGTCAGCCACTCCTGGGCCACGATTGGCTGGAGCGCTGCAGCTGTCGCAGTCCAATTGGCTTCCTTCTATAAAGAACATGCAGAGGTGGCTGCTGTGTATTTTCATCTTCTCTTCACGGAGAACCTAAACCGGGAAGCGAAGGTCGTTTCCCCACCAAGCCTTCTCCTCCGTTCCATTTTTCCTGTTCTTTCTTTGTTTATGTCTATTTTTAGCTCAGTGCACCTCTAAGGGATGTGGGAAGTGGAGCAGGGTTTTGTGTGAGATGCCTGTTTGCTGCACGGTGTGAGCGAGGTGCCCGGGTGAGGCAGCAGATTTTTGCCCAACGGCGACTTTGCACGCGTCAAGCATCCCTGCCATCTGCCGTCGGTAGGAGGCGCTTTGTGGAGCAGCCACCACCGCCCCCCCCCCCACCCTCCCGTCTATGTCACCCAGACCTGGCCTCAGGGTTCCCCTCCCTGTCACATGACCGCATAAGAAAGACACCATGTGCCCGTAGGGCTGAGCAGCCATCAGCTGAACCTGAACGGGAGGGGCAGAGTAGCGAGGAACTCGGCACACGCTCAGCCCATCCGTTAAACACACACCAGTCTGCGTTCGTCGTCGGTCATGGGGACTGTGAACTCTTCCCTTTCAGCATCTCCACGGCAACGCTTGGGTTCATCCTGGTCATTGACCGGCGGCTGGACAAATGGACATCCGTGAAGGCAACTCTGCTGCGGATTGCGGTGAGGTTGAACCCTGAGTGTGTGTGTATGCATGCATGTGTGTGTGTTGCGTGACTGTGCATGCGTGTGTGTATTTGACTTATGTTTGATTGTTGATGTTGATGAGTGTAAATACGTACGTGTGTGTGAGAATGTAATATGTATAGAATATGTTCATTTGTCCAATATGTCAGTAATATTTGTCCAGTATGTCCAAAACACCTATGTGACAGTGCGAGTAAGTGTACAGGTATGTGTGTCACCTGACTTTAAGGATGGTACCAAAAATTCTCCAGTAAAAGTGTGACGGGTGCGTTTGTCACATCGTGCCTCGTGTGGTAATACAGCATATGAATGTTTGAGACTCAGATGACTCACTGTTAATCTTCTGCGAAGCCACATTCCAGAAGGCACTCGAGTGCCAGTCTCGGGGTGTATATACCCATACGAGTCTGTGCGGTAAGTGTGTGTATCCAGGTATAAGTCACTGCGGGCAGTATGAGGCTGTATAGTCAGTGTGTGTGTGTGATATATAAATACATAAAGCTGTGTGGTGTGTGCTTGGTGTGTTGTACACATGTGAGGTTAGGAACACAGTGTGTTTTGGCTCTGTGTGAGCTGTTTGCCTGTTCTCGTTGAGTTCAGTTCCTTCCCACGATCAAAAAGCAAGAAGTTTAGTTAGACTGGTTTCTGTAAACATTTGTGTGTTGTGCTCTGTGGTAGCCTGTCATTCCATTACGGAGGGGGCGGTCCCAGGCCATTGGTGGCGTGTGGCTATGCTAGTTAGGATTCTGCACCCATGATCGTAATTTCGGATCCCACGGTTGATTTCATCAGTAGGTTCTTGAGCAAGACCCTTAACCCAGATTGCTCCGGGGACTGGCTGACCCCACTCTCACAATCGTATGCTGCTCTGGATCAAAGCATCTGGTAACTTAACATAAGTGCTGTGTGCTGCGTGGGACAGGCTCCAGGTCCCCCACAGGACGAGCGGCCAAAGAAACGGGATGGATGGTTTTTAAAGCACTGAATAAAGAGCAGAATTTTTCCCATTCTGTCTCAAGGGGTCCGTTTTAATATGCAGGACCTTCTGCAAAGATCATGGCTGCATGTGAAAATGCTGATTTTAAAAGGCAGCACGCAGACCTGAGTGTATCCTGCCTGGTCGCTGAGTGCTTCCGTGCAGAGCTCCATTGTGTACCTCACGGTATTGTGCTGCAGACATACACCAACCCCCCCCCCCCCCCCCCCCCCAACTGCAAAATGCTGCAGCCTGCAGAATGTCAGAATCTCCTGAAATGATGCAACGGGGGTGCAGTAAACTGTGGCTCAAGCCAAGATAATTTACAGAGCCGTCTCTGCCTGGGGGGGGCATGATTAGCATGTTCTCTCTTTTTTTGCCCTGATCCGGTCGTGCTAAGGGGCAGGGTCTCCAGGCCCATACATCATCCTCCCTCTCCCAGCTCTCGCTTGCCTCATCTCTTAAACTCTCCGCTCTGCTAGCTTATTGCTTCTCTGCGTTTTGCCATCCCTCTCTTTTATTGCATTTTTCTTTTTTCAGTTGCTCTTTAGTTACTTGTTTGTTGAAATATGCGAGCTACTGCATTAAGCAAACCAGTTAAAATCTACACTGTATTAAGTAGGTACAGTTTTTATTGACGTAAGAAATCCGTTCGACAAATGCTTATTCAAGCCAGATTTACCATACATTTCGGGACCACTTATCCCGAAGAGGGATGGATGGATGGATGGATGGATGGATACCTTATAGTAACAAACACAAGCCAAAAACATACCAGTAATACAAAGTAAAAACACCTATTAGACAAATTGTCACATTCCAACAATGATGGAGGCAGGAGTAGTTGTGAGGGAAAACCAAAAGGGGGGTTTATTAAGGGGAACGGCGGAAACAAAAGCTGACTACATGGGGGTAAACACAAGACGAAACCAGCAAGCAGGGAGAGCAGTGCAGCGACACACTGGGGCGACATCAATGACCAGACTGGGGAGCACAGGACTGGGACTCTTACACACCACGGATGAGGGAGCAAACGAGAGGTAAGACAAATTAGTAGCAGGTGTGGCTCGTTAGAGAGAACAAGGGGCAAATGCAGGGCGTGACATAAATGAATGTAGATTTACTTACAGTGTAAGTCACCTTCTTGTGTTTGTATATTTTAGGTATCATGGATATTTATTGCTGAAATTCGGACTTACTTAAATTGAGATTTAATATATCACTAAAATCTACATTATGTCCACTATGAAATGTGTAGCTGTAATCTGAGCTTTTATTTATCTTTATATTATTCGTATTATTCGAATTTTGTGTTTTTTTATCTTAATCTTACTGTATTGCATCATGCCTGCATGTAAGTGAATGATGACTAATTAATCTTCAGTCATAATTACTAAATAAACTGCATTGCTGGTGTTTATTTTTTGGAGAACTCTTGTGCCTCTGTACAATATGTAGCAGTGCTTTCAGTACCACTGGTTTCCGGACAGCTCCTGTCCCAGCTCTCCAGCTGCCCAAAGCATGCATGCGGGAGGAGTATGCAACCCCGCATGTCACGCTTTCTTCATGCAATTCCATTCTCAGCACACGGCCCCTGGCTCGCATTGCTCTGAACCGTGGAGCGTTTGGACATCTGACTGTGCCGCTGGATTTGAAATAGTGCCTCTTCACCTGCGTGCACAGCGATCGCGCGTTTGCAAACACTCCGGGCTGGAGCAGCTGCGATGTACCATTTCTGCTGTGACCTGCGGAGAAGGTGATATAAAATTAGCATAGTGTCAGGAAACAATGCCCACAGCACATATTCTGCGGAGACGGAGAGAGGTTATGCCCAGGCAGATTTCAGCATGCATTGGCATGACTGTGAAGAGGGTGCGATGGCTAATTTTATCAACTGGTTTATTTGGCAAAAGATGGCTTCCCAGTGGAGGGCAGAGGACTGAAAAGGAGGCTTGAAATAATGACTCACTTTGTGTACATCTATTTCCTCATGTCTGTGTGACTGACTAAGAGATGCAGAACTGTTATACTACATTACAGTTTGCTCTGGGAGGGCCAGTCTGTGTGTATATAGGAGTGTGTCTGTGTGTAGATTAGGTTTATATATGTGGAAAGATCTGTGAATGCAATCAAAAAAGTAAAAATGCCAAAAATTATGTATTTTGTTTGGTTAATTATAGGTAAGGTTAGGGCTGGGTAGGGTTAGGGTTGCCATATTGTGATTAGAGTTTTCCCCATAGATATGAATGGAGAGTCTGTGTGTGTCTGTGTCTGTGCGTGTCTATGCCTGTATGTGTGTGTGTGTATGTATGACAGTCACACTGTGTGAGTCTACAACGATGATTGTCCAGTTTAATCAGACAGCAGATGCCCTGTGAGAAATTAGCAAGCAATCTCCTCAAAATTAATTAAATATGTGAACCATATCAAGCCTCAGAGAAGATTGTCTCGGTTGAGAAATTTATAACATCTATTCATAATTAAATTCATTAAAAGACTGCAACAGACCTATGCTTCTCTCACTGCTGTTGCATTTTCAAAGATATTACATTAAAAAAAATCTTTAAAAGGTTAGAAATAAAAAAAATAAAATAAAATAAAAATAAATAAAATAAAAAAAAATTTGCTGTGACTTTGGGTACGCGGGGTACGCTGGTTTGGGGGCTGCAGCTGGGAAAGCACAAGCCTCTTCACTGGCGAATAGCTTCAGGCATCAGCTCTCCAAGGGGGGTCGCGGGGGGGGCAGAAAACCTTGTTCTGTCCTCAGGTTTGCATTACATGGCACATAATGATGTTCTGAAGGACACTGAAATTGAGTTATGCATTCACTATAGAAATTAAAAGAATTTAAAAGCCAACTAATAAACTTGGTCATAGTTGCTGGTGTGTAGCATTTCCATGACACCCAGTAAATGATTATTGTTTCTTACGTGTTAATTATTGTTATACATTGTGGTTAAGTTAAGGGAATTCTGGGTTGCAATATGACCTTGCACCTCTAAAGGTGTAGTGTGGGATTGTTGTGTGTTAGTCTACGCTCTATAAAGGCCTGGCATCCTGTCAAGAGCCTCCCTTGCCTCATGGCCTGTTTTACTGCAGTGGGCTCCAGGTCCACCATAACCTGAATACTCATTAAAGCAGTTATGGAAGACAGATGAACAGATCCTGTGAGATATGGATTTCTTCAACTTTGATATTTAGGATTTGATGTGATTAAAAATCCAGAACGTTTCTTTCTATGTACTCTAGGAAGCTTACACACTCTGTAATCGGTACTGTGGTTTATGGTTCTGGATCGGTTCTGGAAAGCTGACTTGCAAGCTCATTTTTTAATGCCTTCTAAATAGAATTACAGTTGCAATCATCCAAGACAGTGTTTGCCAATCCAGTCCTTGGGGACCCACAGAAAGTCCATCTTTTTGTTCCCTCCCAGATCCAACTCAGGAGCTGGCAGGGAGCAAAAATGTGAACTGACAGGGAACTCAGAGGGAGCAAAAATGTGGACCGGCTGTGGGTCCCTGAGGGCCAGATTGGGAATCACTAGTCTAAGATTCTGGGCTCATGAGTCGGCTGATATTTCAGCCCATGTGCTAGAGACCCGACATGTCATGCCCTGTCTGTTTGGCCACTAATTCCATTGGTTGAGAATATTGCACTGCCATTGGCTGTGCCTCCTGTCCTGACAGGACCTTTTTATTCACATAAGAAACTGTGTTATATTATTTGTCTGTCTCTATCCGCTCCACAGAGCTCATTCCCAGGGAACCTAGAGGTGGTGCTGGTGTTGCGTCCCACAAACCTGCTCCATCGCACCTTCTCTGACCTTTATTTCATGTTCAACAAGGATGAGTTTAAAATGAAGGTGCCAGTAAGTGTCCTAACCTAAACAAGGGCTTTTGCATTTTAATAAAGAATCCCTCTAGGAACCTTCTGAGCTGTCTTCCATTTGTGAGCAAGGGAAACTTTGGAGGCACGCATGCATAGCGCCTGCTCTTCTCACGTTGCTCCTTCACAGGTGATCATGCTCAGTTCAGTGACTGAACTTCACAGCTTCATTGACAGGACTCAGCTGACACAGGAGCTGGGGGGAACCCAGGAGTATTGCCATGAAAAGTGGATTTCACATCGAACTGTAAGCCCTGTTCAAAACACCCTTAGAGCTCTGCTGAACAATACGAGCTCAGTCACAGAATGCATGTGCAATGCTATTAGTTTGGGATTTCTGGAAGCCAGTATATTTTATACAGGTTCATACTGATGTTTGGCATTTATGAGGTAGCACATGCATGTTTGATATTACGGTCATACTGTATACGGGCCAGACTCCATCCTCACGTCTGTTGCAGGCCATTGAGGGTTTCGCGTTGATGGTCAAGATGACTGCTCAGTCACTCCAGTCATTTGGGACAGAACTAGCTGAGACTGAGTTGCCTAAAGACATCCAGGCCACCAATGATCTTCTAGATGCTCACACTGAGAAGAAGGACAAGATGAAGGTAAGCACTAGATCAACCATGTTGGTAATGCTGGTCTTGAAGACCAAACACAATTTTTTTTATTTTTATCATTTAAACTGTAATTCAAACAACTTATAAACGTTATTGAATATTATTATAACATATACTTTATATTATTCTTTGATGAAATAAAACATAAAGTTCAGTATCTCAACCAATGTTTGTATATAAATATTTTTAGGAATAGGAGTAACTGATGGGGGACGGGGGATTTGGGACACATCCAACTCAGTATTTACAATTTTGTCCCACCCAATATTTTCCAGGATTTTGCTTTTAAAAATATGAATAAATTTTTCAGGAGAATTCAGTTCTCATTTAACCTACTGACCGAAACTTTTAACTGATGATTTCAGTTTCATACACATAAACAAATGTACACAGTCAATATTGAAATGGACAAGTAGCCTATACATTGGTATTCATACAGCTTTGGGGAAGTTACTTTGGATTTGCACTCTCTGGACCTGAACTTTCCACCTTTGTCTGTAAAGGATCACTTATTATATTGCAGAAGGATCTGGTGGTTGCCCTCAGCCAGGGAACTGCATTGCTGGAGAGCATCAATGAGCCACTGCTGAAGGAACCAGATTACAGCATGGACCAGGATGAGCTGGAGAACCTGAGCACCGTGCAGAGGTGACTCAGCACTGAGGAACATTGCAAGATTGCGGATGTTCAAACAAATTGTTTATTTCTACCACATGTTAGAAGTTTAGGTAGTTCCAAAGTGTAACAGTTTTGTTTTTGTAACTAGATAGAAGGTTTAAACAGTTGAGAAATCTTACTTAGGGTCAGATACTGGAGACGGATGGGCGTATATGCTGGAGCCTTCTGGTAAACTACGTTCACAGTCATAAGTTGGTCCAGTTCATGAGTTACATTCCATGTTGTGATGGGTGTCTAAGCAATTTAAGGCTTTGCATTTGGGGGGAGGGGGTGGTATCCTGTATTTCTTCAAGGCGCTGAGCCCCCCCACGAGGATCAAATCCAAGAAACATCCCTGATTTGTTTTATTAAGAGTTATACACAGAGATAGACCCTCCCCTACCCTCGAACCTTGCCCACTTCGCAGGCTTCTATCCCAGCTGGATGAGACTGAGGTGGCATTTGATGTATTCTGGGAACGGCACCATACCAAGCTGGAGCAGTGTCTCCTACTCCGTCACTTTGAGCACAAATTCCAGGAGGTGAGTGTGGGGGTGGGGTGGGGTCAGCCCCGGGGTGGGCGGGGCGTAGTACAAGTGGGCGGGGCAACCCTAACACGTGACACAATGCTGCCTGCACAGGTGCGAGCACAACTGGACCTTCTGGCAGAATACCTGAAGGGGCCCATGCTCTCGGAGATCGCAATAGGCCCGGCTCATGTGGAGCACATGCTGAGGGACGTCAGCAGCCATGAGGAGAAAGTCTGCGTAAGGGAGTGTTTCATTATTCTACACTGATCCTCTACACTGATCAACGTAACAACAACAAAACATAAATGTGAAGACAGGACAATAAAGACTCCGGTTTGCAGGATTCATTCACGGTTAATTACCTGTTACAAGAATAAGTGCCTTCATATACAGCAATGGTTCTCAATCCTGTTCCTAATGCAGCAGTGTGCGCGCATGTGAATGTGCGTTCCCTGTGATTGACTGGCATGCTATCCTAGTTTACGTTGTGCTCCAACCTTCCGCCTTATGCGTTATGCAGAGGCTTAGCAAAGAATTCTGGGTCGCCTGATAAAATGTCACCTTGAGCCTCCTCGGTATGTTCTTCCGAATGGGGTAGAGTCCCCTTTGGCCCCCTCCAATCCAGGAAAACATACCTGTCAGTCACCCCACCCCCGCTGTGTGAGATAAGTGTCACTCAAGTATTTCAGTCAATATTGTCACTAGAGAACATGACCAAACGTTTTAATTGTGCATACAGGGTTGTGTTCTGCGAGCTCAGGAATTAGCCTGTCAGGGAGACCAACTCATTGAGAGCTTCCACTATGCCATGGACTCCATCCTGCTCAAGTGCAGAGAGCTGCGGGCCACCAGCGAGGATCTCAGCTCAGACCTGAAGGCCAAGAAGACCCACCTGCTGAAAGCTATGGAGCTGCACCAGAATCTAGAGAAGGTGGCGTTGTTTACACGCACCGCCCACACATGAAACACAACAACATACCGGTGCAGCCCACATGGAGCATGGAATGACAATTCATGCAGATAGAGATTTGCTTCAAGTGTAATCAGAAGCATTTACTGAGTAGACCTATTTATGCTCACCTGCTGTTCTTCATTTGCCTTGCTATGTATAGTTGCTATGTTTCTGTGAGATAAACTTAAAACATTTCAGAGCACATACTTGTTGCAGTCAGTCACTCTTGTGTCATTTGTTCTGTAACGATTTTCCCTGGTTGGTACTTCGAAAGGTATATTTCTGACATGGATTCATATTTCGTATATTCATTGAATGGAATGTTCCCTGTCGGTATAAAAAATTTTCTGTTAGGAATTTCTCTTGTCAAACTTGTTTTCCATCATTTTTTGCATGCAAGATGATCCACAGCTTGTTTGCGATGTGTTTGAACTGATTGCTTTTCTCCAGTTCCATCTTGCTTCCGCATGTCAAACGATCTGTGTTGACTTCTTCTATCAACAGGTTGCTAAGTGGTGTGAGGATGGCATCTACCTACTTGCCTCCCAGCCCGTGGACAAGTGCCAGTCTCAGGAAGGGGCCGAGTCTGCATTGCAAGAGTTAGAGCACTACCTCAGCACCAGGGGGCAGCAGAGTCAACACATAGATCGTGACATCATTTGGAGGGACTATGATGCAGTGCTGAATGGTGAATTCAGGGTGAGCCTTGTAGCCTGGGGAGATAATGGACAACTGTGTCTGAAAATCTATCAGTAGTTCCATTTGGATGACAGTGACATAGTCTAGGAAAAATAAACTGTCTAGGTGAAGGGGGACAGTGACATTACAAAATTAACATAAATGTTCATTTAAATGATTGCGTAATGCACATTCTGCAGTGTATCATCATTATTCTGGCTCAGTTGCTCATGTTTTGCATGTGACCCATGCTGGTCATGGTAGGATCATGTGGAGAAGGTGTTGCAGAAACAGGTGTCCATGGAGGAGATGTTTGACAAGCGTCGTGTCAGCCTGAAGAAGCTGGCGACCAAGCAGACTCGCCCTGTCCAGCCCGTTGCCCCCAGCCCCGAAGCCTCTATGAAGCCAACGGTTTCCTCCCCAGGTGAGACCTTGAATTGCTTACTTCTCCAGACTCACTCTTATTGTGCCTTCAACGTCTCTCCATCTTCTGATGGATTAACTGGCCATTACCTCGTCACTAGCCAAAGGGGTAATAACATACGTGTTACCAAAATCATCTAAGTCAGGGGTAATGTTGATGGTACCTCTTCAAAGATGGCCGCCCTTCCTCCCTTCCAGTTCACCTCGGCCCTGAGAAAATCACTAGTGACGCTAACCGACTTAATGGAATGAACTATACAAAGGTGAGCCCTCATTTCTCTACCTCACACTTCTTAAAGATGAGAGTGCCAGAAAATGAGAAGTTTTGAAGGTGATTGGTAATATGATCAGTGGGTGGTTTCTCCCATAAAATGGTGTAAGGCTTTATCTCTGTTAAATATCAGGTCGAGCTTAATCTGCAGTTCAACAGCAAGCATGGGTCGATCTCTGAGGAAGAGGACAATCTGGCAATTCTAAGGCGGTGAGGTTTGGTGTCATTCTAAAATGTATGAAATTGGGTGGTCATATTATCTCATTTTTATTATTCTGTGACACAGTAGCACTGATGAGAGAATGGATGTGGTTTGCTTTGCTGCAGGCATGTGATGAACGAATTGCTGGAGACAGAGAGGATGTATGTAGAGGAGTTACTTTGTGTGCTTCAGGTTAGTAGATATTTATTATCATTATGCATTATGCTGTTTCACTTATAGGGCTGGACAGTATGACGACATTGTCCATAAACAACGATATTAACGAAGTAACCCAGTGTCGATATCTGACAGTTACTAACCCGGAAATGACCTCATCCCTCTGGGAAGTAGGGTTAGGTTATGCACAAAGCAAGATAACAAAGATTTATGATTTGGCTTTCAGTTCAGCCTTGTAGCCTCAGTTTCTGACACAGTTTAAACAATACATACATGTTAGTATTTTTTTTAAGTCCTTTTATGGTACACAAAGGTTTCAATGTATGGAAACATCAGCTGTAATGATGGTGCCGCACTTGGTGCGTATGTGCGTGTGTGTTTGTGACTCTTTGTGACTCAATATTATCATTTATCCTGGTATTTTTAAATTAAAATATCACATATTATTTTTTTTGCTATCGCCCAA
Organism: Brienomyrus brachyistius; assembly: GCF_023856365.1. Taxonomy (NCBI): domain Eukaryota; kingdom Metazoa; phylum Chordata; class Actinopteri; order Osteoglossiformes; family Mormyridae; genus Brienomyrus; species Brienomyrus brachyistius. The sequence goes on from NC_064548.1 coordinate 16,572,061, forward strand.
CCCTATTAACGTATTACATATCTATGGAGCCTTATCTTAGATAAAGTTCCTCTAGTTGGGACTAGGTGATGGTATTTGGCTTCTAACTCCTACGCTACACAATGACCACCGCTAGGCACATTCTGGAAGTGTATTTGATTAACGGGTTCCAAAGGACCACAAAACCATTTGTGCTTTTTGTTCCAGGGCTATGCTGCAGAGATGGATAATCCAGCAATGATACATCTCATCCCTAGTGTGCTGCTAAACAAGAAGGATGTGCTCTTCGGTAACATGCCTGAGATATACCAGTTTCATAAGAGGTGAGGTCATACCGCTTCCCATTGGTGTGAGTTACATACTAGCTATAGTTGAAGTGAATGAGGCTCCTTTAAACAAACTTCTGTTTTATGTAATTTTTTGTCGTGTGGTAAGAAAACGCGGGTGGTATTTCATATTATTAGCCAGCATGAGGAAAAAAATACACTGAAGATTCATAATGCTGCGTTGGCCGTTTATTTAATGGGCAAATCATTTGAAGTCAAATCATATAACTTATAAACTCAACCTCTTGTGTGGCTGTTTTATGATGGCATACATTTCATTGTCTACTGTTGTATGTTTGTAGAACGTGCCATGATTTATTACTGCAGTATTTCACAGTACAGTTAAGAATTGCTGTATAGCAGTGTACATAACGGCACGAAACAAATTAAATAGCTGTGGCTTACGATCTGTCTGTCTGTCTATCTGTTTGTCTGTCTATCTGTACGTCTGTCTGTCTAGGAACTTTCTGAAGGAGCTGGAGACTTACACTGAATGTCCTGAGTTGGTGGGTCGTTGTTTTCTACAGAGGGTGAGTCTCAATCTTTGCATCAAGGATGTGGGACTTGCCGAACGGTGTTCATTAAATTAGATTGGATGGATGGATGGATGGATGGATACTTTATTGATCCTGAAAGAAATTTAGGCATCCAGTAGCTCAAGTACAAAAAAGTACATCTAATAAAGGAATAACCTTCAAGGATTGCAGAGGTAGATAGTGCATCTATGGATGCTGTGCAAAATGTATAAATCATAATTACAACTATACGTGATACACAAAATAAATGCAAATAAAATGTGTGTGTATATATATATATATATATATATATATATATATATATATATATATATATATATATATATATAATATTATATTGTCAAATTATATTGTCAGGTATATATAATAGTATATATTTACACTATTATGTATATAAAATATCATATATAATTAAGCCTCATCATTCACAAGCTTCATAGGTGTGTCTGACCCTCTTGCTTTTTGTCAGATGACGGACCTGCAGATCTATGAGAAGTACTGCCAGAACAAGCCCCGCTCGGAGAGCCTGTGGAGGCAGTGCTCGGACTGCGCCTTCTTCCAGGTCCGCCGCACGTCCCCCTTTTCCTTCGTCTTATTCCACAAACACTCGTCTCTTATCTTCACTCTCATCCACAACAATTCCCCGCCACCCATTGACTTTCTTTTAGAAATGTATAGTTTATGTATGTATAGTGTATGTATGTATAGTGTATGTATGTATAGTGTATGTATGTATAATGATACTGCTTGTATTTCAGGCACCGTCTTCTATACAAACCATTTTTCATCTGTTCCCAGAGTGTCTTACCCTCACCTCTCAGCTGTCATTTTCTCTTATTCTGGTTGAATAGGAGTGTCAAAAAAAACTTGAACACAAACTGGGCCTGGATTCCTACCTGTTGAAACCAGTGCAGAGGATTACCAAGTACCAGCTGTTACTGAGAGTAAGAATTTCTTCTGATGCTTTTCATTGCAGTTTCAGTTCACTAGCTAATATAAGACTAGAGGATCAGTTTTTTTTTTAGCCTTTAATGAAAAAGTAATGCACTCCGAAGGTACCTCGTTAGGTCCCCCTACCTAATACTGCGGAGGACCCACTGTCACATGCAGAACCACTTATAGTGTAGATCAGTGTTTCCCAGGCCAGTCCTCGAGGAACCCCGGACACGTTTTTGCTTTCTCTCAGGTCCCTGGGAGGAAGCAAAAACGTGTCCGGGGTTCTCCGAGGACTGGGCTGGGAAACACTAGTGTAGACGAGCTCTGCATTCATAGAAGGTTTTCAGAAACACCACTATGCTAGTATGTTTGTACTTGTTACCTATGACTTAGCTTTAAAAGGAGGCCATTCTCCTCTGGCATTGCTTTTGTCCATGCAAATGCCTCTGAGTGTGTATTGCTTCGTTTTACATACTAATTTCTGTAAACTCTACACTGTATGAAACAGTGGTATACACTCTATGAAAATAAAATGGCTACTGAGTGTAAACTCATCTTATGTAACCACTGTGTGTCTATTGGTCTGTGTCTATGTCACCTGATAGGAGCTAATAAAGTACAGCAAAGGCTGTGAGGGGGCAGAGGACCTGCAGGAGGCACTCTCAGCCATTCTGGGCATCCTGAAAGCCGTCAATGACTCCATGCACCTCATTGCCATCACTGGATATGAGGTGAGGGACTTGGCGGCTGAGCAATTGGCTCGAGTCTGACGCTCTGAGGCTCCAGCGATTTAACAAGGAATCGGCTGTTGAACTAAAGGTTATGCATGATTATCATACACAGCCTTGGTGTGTGGCAATGAGGTTGAAGGCGGAGCGTAAGAGAAGTGTGTGTCTCTGATAGGGGGACCTGAGCAACCTGGGCAGGCTTCTGATGCAGGGCTCATTCAGTGTCTGGATAGAGCACAAAAAGGCCCATGCCAAGGTGAAGGACCTAGCACGCTTCAAACCAATGCAGCGACACCTCTTCCTGCATGAGAAGGCACTGCTCTTCTGCAAGAGGAGAGAGGAGAGTGGCGAGGGATACGAGAAAGCCCCCTCCTACAGCTTCAAGCACTCGCTCAACGTGAGTTAGCACTTGGGCAGCACTGGGACTGCTGGAGTGTGACAATGGGACAATCGACTAAGATGCATTAAGACTGAAGCGACATTTTGGGGGTTTTTGGTGCCTGACTCTCACAAGCTCTGTTGTACTTTTTTATTCACAGTACTGTGCAAAAGTCTTAGGCAAACCTCCCTTCAACGACACCTCAGCCGTTCTTCGTATTTATTAAATTTCACCATCAGCTCAATTAATTAATTCAGTTAGTTCAAAAAGTGAATGAGATATTGATCAGCTATATGAGGTGCGCTAGTGGTCAAGCCAAGAAACACATGAGTGTGTTGGATGGTTGCTGCAAATACTGGGGTGAGTTTAGCAGAAGTTTTGAAATGGCTAAGCTGATATAGTTTGACAGGCATTGCAGTATAGTTTTACACCAACATGAAGATTTAAGCATCATTTTCTCTGGCTACCTAAGACTTTTACACAGTTCCTGGATCTTCCTGAGGCTGCTGTAGTGCCTTGAGCGGACACCAAAAACCTGCAGACGTTGTTCAACAACGACATTTCCTTTTCGTAATTTTGTGAAGATCTGTCTGTTAAGCTGAATGAAACTTCCGCTCCGTCTGTTACAGATGAGTGCTGTTGGCATCACAGAGAATGTGAAAGGAGACAGCAAGAAGTTTGAGATCTGGTCTAATTCAAGAGAGGAGGTGTACATAGCGCAGGCAAGAGAAAGCTACTCTACGCATGCATCAGCCGTCCATAGAACAACAAAATAAGCAAGACTGTTCCTTCTCATGAACACAAATGTATATACTGTCATTCCTGTCAAAGCCTGATTTACATTGCTCCCTCATCCCTTGATACATGATATTTTTTCATTGCTCCATCAGAATGGAGTGAGAGAGAGAGTGTACAGTACTGTAAAATAAAGTACAGTGTACTTTATTATTACTCTGTTTAATGTTGGTAATGTTATACCGTGTTTAATTTATCAATTACCGAATGTAAGTACATGAAAATCATGTTACATATGGGATCCACAGGGAATTCACCATTATCCGCTGCTACTGGGACTATGGTATGGAATATGTGAAAAGAAGTATTCCAGTGTATCTGGACTCCTACTTGTGCATTTGACAAACATGCAGATGTCACCCTCATTTAGGGGTAACCTTTCCCATCTTTCTGTTAAGGCCCCAACGGCTGATATTAAGACAGCGTGGGTGAATGAAATACGAAAAGTCCTAACAGGACAGCTGAAAGCCTGTAAGGGTAAGCCTGGTGTTTTTCTGGGACTCTGACCGCAAGCCCCTGTAGAATGTGCGTCTACGAGGAATTACTCCTGACTGATCAACGCATTCTCTTAGTTTATTAAATGGTGCTTGAACTCTCATGTAAAGATTGCGTCTTTGACTTGTACACCAGCTACTGCATTATACACAGCATGAATATATTTTTTCATTAGCAGCCGGTGTTTTGTTGTGTTCTTTCGGCCATTCAGATGCCAGCCAGCAAAGGTCACCGGAGCAGCTGTTACAGTCTCTTGCTGTGACCCCTGCAACTGCAAACCTGAGGTGTGATTTTCTGACAAACCACATTAAAATGGCTCAGAGTTTCTCATTTTCTTATGACACACATTTGCAAATGCCTTTTTATCCATCACTGTTTTAGGTATAATCCTTGTTGCAAAAGACAGGTCTGCTTTTTTATATAAAGTTGTACCTTTTACCTCCACAGTCCACTCAAAAGCAACCAGAAAAGCATAAAGAAGGGAGAGGAGAAGAAGGTTTATGATGCAGAGTCTAACACCTCACCCTCTCATCACACGGACAAAGTGAAAGGTAAGACAACACTATATGCTGATTGTAATAAAACTCCATCCAAAATCATCACACATGGGAGTCTTACTTACACAAAAATGTTCTGAGGGCAGAATGAAAAATGATTGGTTTAGAGAGATAGCATCAGCCTCTCTTTATGTGTTGAGACTTTTCTGGACGGCCTCTCTTTATGTGTTGAGACTTTTCTGGACAGCCTCTCTTTATGTGTTGAGACTTTTCTGGACGGCCTCTCTTTATGTGTTGAGACTTTTCTGGACGGCCTCTCTTTATGTGTTGAGACTTTTCTGGACGGCCTCTCTTTATGTGTTGAGACTTTTCTGGACGGCCTCTCTTTATGCGTTGAGACTTTTCTGGACGGCCTCTCTTTATGTGTTGAGACTTTTCTGGACAGCCTCTCTTTATGTGTTGAGACTTTTCTGGACGGCCTCTCTTTATGTGTTGAGACTTTTCTGGACGGCCTCTCTTTATGTGTTGAGACTTTTCTGGACGGCCTCTCTTTATGTGTTGAGACTTTTCTGGACGGCCTCTCTTTATGTGTTGAGACTTTTCTGGACAGCCTCTCTTTATGCGTTGAGACTTTTCTGGACGGCCTCTCTTTATGTGTTGAGACTTTTCTGGACGGCCTCTCTTTATGCGTTGAGACTTTTCTGGACGGCCTCTCTTTATGCGTTGAGACTTTTCTGGACAGCCTCTCTTTATGCGTTGAGACTTTTCTGGACAGCCTCTCTTTATGCGTTGAGACTTTTCTGGACAGCCTCTCTTTATGCGTTGAGACTTTTCTGGACAGCCTCTCTTTATGTGTTGAGACTTTTCTGGACAGCCTCTCTTTATGTGTTGAGACTTTTCTGGACAGCCTCTCTTTATGTGTTGAGACTTTTCTGGACGGCCTCTCTTTATGCGTTGAGACTTTTCTGGACGGCCTCTCTTTATGCGTTGAGACTTTTCTGGACAGCCTCTCTTTATGCGTTGAGACTCTTCTGAATAGCCTCTCTTTATGCGTTGAGACTTTTCTGGACAGCCTCTCTTTATGCGTTGAGACTTTTCTGAATAGCCTCTCTTTATGCGTTGAGACTTTTCTGGACAGCCTCTCTTTATGCGTTGAGACTTTTCTGGACGGCCTCTCTTTATGCATTGAGACTTTTCTGGACGGCCTCTCTTTATGCATTGAGACTTTTCTGGACGGCCTCTCTTTATGCATTGAGACTTTTCTGGACAGCCTCTCTTTATGCATTGAGACTTTTCTGGACGGCCTCTCTTTATGTGTTGAGACTTTTCTGGACGGCCTCTCTTTATGTGTTGAGACTTTTCTGGACGGCCTCTCTTTATGTGTTGAGACTTTTCTGGACGGCCTCTCTTTATGCGTTGAGACTTTTCTGGACGGCCTCTCTTTATGTGTTGAGACTTTTCTGGACAGCCTCTCTTTATGCGTTGAGACTTTTCTGGACAGCCTCTCTTTATGCCTTCTTCTCACTTCTCTGATGCAAAGACTAACTTTCTTTTCTTTTATTTACCTTCCCTCTCTTTCCACCTTCTCTGTTTTCTTACCGGTTCCCTCTCTTTTCCCCTGCCCCCTTGTCTGCTGACTTGTCCAGACGAGACTGTCACAAGCCCGACCACTGAAAGGGCTGCTGTAGCTAAAAAGCGCTTTACTTTGCAAGGTTTTACCAGCCTGAAGACGCAGAAAGGTAAAACTATATGGCAGCCTCTATTGATCTATGACTACAAACCCATAGGGTATCCATTTAATGTAACACAGTCAAATGAAGATTCTGAAAATGTCAACAGTTTTACAGTGAAATTTTACCTTTTCTAAAAGCGTGACTAAGTCCATGCTGCATGGCCATGGTAAAACTTAACATGCAGAGTAAGACCTGAACTAAAACACACACTTGATTTTTCACATTTACTTTAAGGAACATTCTATGGAAAAGTGGTTTTATGCAGGTTTCCAGATATTACAATTTTTAGGACAAAAAGCCTTCTTGAGAATGGAACAAATTGCTATTATTTACTCATTATATAGTAATATATTTTATTGAGTCATCTGTTACTGTCAGACGAAAAATATTAAACCTTGTCGAATGACAGGTGAAATGTGACATGCTTCCTTTGACAGAATTTGAGTCTCCTGCTGTTAAAAGCCTAACATTGCCCATCGTGCGCTACTTGGTTTCAGGTACCATAGTCTGGTAGATTGTGCATCATAGTTTTAAACCTTTGACACGTCATAGTACTTCGGGGTGTTTGTCTAATAGTCACACCGCCATTGTGTCTACAGTAGGTGCTTGTTTTACGGTCGACAGGTTATTCTGAGTGTGTGATTCTCTGCCTCCCTGTAATTTTAAACATGGCTTCCAGGATCTCCCACCAGCCCCGAAAACAAAATCAAACTGCACGAGATTAAGAGTGACCTCACTCCCTTCAGAGGTATTTCGTCCTCCGTCCGCCACCCCCCCCCCCCCCCCCCACCCACTGCCTATGTCTCACTTCCAGTCTTAGTAGGAATGTAAACACCAGCGCTATTTGCCTGATGTTACTGTTATAAATTTAAATCTGCAAAATGTTAAATCAAGACAGTTTAAACTTATTATCTCTCCACCACAGTAATTGTAGCTCATGAAGAGACCACTCAAAGAATTTATCAGGTTAGGCCATTGAGATGAATATTAAAAACATAAGAGCTTAATCATCATTGGCTAGGCTATGCTCATGTACCCTTATTATGGTTTATAGGTTGTTACTGTTCGGTCATTTATTGGCTATTTATTGTAAAATTTGATAAAGCTTGTAAATTCACATGATGAATGGTATAGTGGGCTCCCTTCAGAATCACCAGGGATTAAATCAGACACTTCTGGAGCAGCATAATTCCAAGTGGCATAATGAGGTTAAAATTCATATGTCAGTGAGACTGCAAAGTGACAGCACCTGCAGATCTGTGTGCATAGATCTGTGCATAGGTGACTTACTGGGATATAGAGGGTGCATTCATAGTCATATGTCAGTGAGACTGCAAAGTGACAGCACCCGCAGATCTGTGTGCATAGATCTGTGCATAGGTGACTTACTTGTATTGTAAAATTATATTTAAAAATGTGGCTTATGGTAGTCATATCAATATGTAATGATAATTTGTTGTAAATGTATTGCCTTTTATTTACAAATTTATGTATCTGGATGAATAACTGGTTGGGGTCCCTCACAGAGAGGTACAGTAATAAGGAGCTAGTCAGTACAGCTGTGTAGGGCCCTAACTACCACACGTCTCCTGTCTCCTCCCCTTCTGCTAGACTGGCCCAAGGCTTCAACAGATGCTTCAGAGGACAATGATGACTCCTCCAGCACGGAGGACCCCCTGAACTCCGACCCTGAGGATGAGGGGGGAAAGAAACTGGTGAGCTGGAATGTCTGGTCACCCATCGATCATCACTGCATATTCAGTCAGTTTTTCAAGTACAAACAAACTATATGTGTGGCTTCGTATATCGAGCTTGATGTCTGTACCTATTAGAGAAGCTAAAGCAGGAAGAAATATTGTTGTATGTATATTAACGTACAGAATCCTCTGTGACTGCGTACTTCATAACGGTGCGGTCTATCCCCAGTCTCCTGGGAAATATACAGTGGAGGCAGACTATGACAGTGGGGAGCCCCAGGATGTGTCAGTGAAGAGTGGGGACATGGTGCAGCTGGTGAAGGAAGGAGACGATGGACAGTGGTGAGCTGTATGCCGATATATTACTGTCAGTACCTCAATGCTTGTTACTGCACAGTGTGTCCACGTTCAGTTCGTAAAAGTTAATACATGATGGGGGCGTTTCTAGATATTGAAAAGACCAGGGGCTAAGTCAAGTTTACCTGGGGGGTGTCTTTTTCTGTTTTTTTTTTGCTTGTTCTTTGAAGGCAAATTGGCATAAGGGCTAAAATATTCAGGTTTAGGCTTACAATACTCAGGATTACAATCCTGAGTGATCAGACCTAACCACACCCATGATGCATGACAAGCCGTACATTATACGCTTTTAAACACATGGCTGCCGAGATGAAGAACAATCTGACACGTGTAATTAAAAAACATATGATGCATGGCTTGCAGTGCGTTAACCTCCTAGTACACATTTGGCTTACATGTTTCTACCGGAAGACATCATTTTCACATTTAGGAACTGAATACTTTATTTATCAGTAGAACTATTGTTCAGGCTTGGACGGCACATTGTTACCACACTGTGGTATTTTCTTTCAGCGAAATGTATGAATCTCAAGCGGTGTTGAGGGATTTTAAAACACCAGAAAGCATTTTTACGCTTTTTACAATACTGTCAAAATACCGTATTGCGCTGTGAAATATCTGTAAGGTATGAAAAATTAGACATCAACCAAACATACTACTATTAACTATCTTGGTTATACATGACCCAAGCCACCGGTATTACACCGAAAATTGACTGCTGCTAAGCACAAATGTGTAGAAACCATGGTATAAGCAGATACATTTTTAAACACAGGCAATGGAGGCAAAGAAATGTAAATATATACTCAGCCATTCTTTTATTCATTTAGCTTCATGTACCTCCTGACATTCAACTGCATTATGGGTAAAACATAACTTATTTAGCGTTAACCAATCATTAAAACCACACTTTTGTACCATCTCATTTAGGTAGGTTGAAAAGGACTGTAAAGTATGACGGGCCTACAAGTGCGTGACACCAGTAAATGATTTTGGTATTTAATCATTGACTACTGGTTCTGGTCTTCAAGCAAAAGCACTGTTGTCTAAGTGATTTGTAGCAATGTCTTTGCTTTTATACTTTCTGTTAAGGAACGTTAGAATTAAAGATTATAATTGCGCATTGATTTACTAGTATGATTCACCTGGCCAGCACTACTGTGCAGTTACAGAAAATCGGTCAAATCCCTTCTGACCAATCATATTCAACACTGCCATGGTGTAAGTTATGATAACATTGTCCCAGATCCCTGTAGCTGGACCCAAATATTTGGAATTATAATTCAGTCATAATACAAACGTTAATTCAGGTCCACTTGAATGATGTCTTTGATCTTTGCCTGCTTTAGGTTTGTATGTAACCTGACAACCAACAAAGAGGGTTGGATTCCAGCATCTAACCTGGCACCTCTACTCGAACAATCCAAGTCTGTACAGTCTCTCAGCAGTTCAGGTAAAATACACCATTAATAAACTATATTAATAAACCATTAATTCATACATCTTCTATAATTGCCAAATACAAGGTCGATAACATACAATTACTTTAGTTTAACTATATAATTGCTTCAATTCAAACGACGCATTAGATAATTGCGACATTTGTCAGTGTTGTGGTCAGCCTTCAATCTGTTCTGACGTTGCTATCGTTTCTGTGGTTTAGAGGGCAGTGGCTCAGGTGACCTCAGCACATCCTCCAGCTGTAGTGAAACCTACACCAGCTTCTCTGACATCAAAGCCTGAGGTCCCTATCCACCCAGATGTTAAGTGCCACCTGGTGGCCAAAACTATTCTACTCCACTGTCATCTCCTCAAACATTAATGATATGGAAGTGACATGGATGAAAACACGGATGTTGGAGATCTTCCAGTGGCAAGTCATCCTGTACGCGAGGAGAGTTGATGGAACTGAAGCACCTAGGAGCAGACAGAAATAGTCCTAATTATTTTCCTCTAAACCTCAAGCCCAAGAACAGCTCTCTGCACTAGACTGTGTGTCTCTTTTGTCCTGCATTTTTGTTTCTACTGATGATGTTGGTCTACATCCAAGATCCTGGCGAATCCCCTAGAAATGTTCACAAAAAATGAATGACCCTCTCTTAATAGAAATGTGTACAGCCACAACTAATCTTCAAGCCTCAATTTGATCTTCAAACTGTGATATGTCCTGCACCAGCAGGATAGTGAGGCTTGTGTATTGAAACATTATAGGACACTGAGTCTCGGGATTGTTTTACTGCAATAGTACTAGTCTGACAGCTCTCTTGATCACATGATTTCTCCTCTCTGTACATATAAATACTGTATAAATCTAAACGAAAAACTACATTATTTTAATCAGTTCTGAAATGCGGACAGAAGTTAGAGTTACAGTTGTATGAATACATTATAAACTCATGTACAGATATCTTGTAAAGCATTGCATAGTTGTACAGATATTATATAATGTTTTGTTTAATGTAAAATGTATATATACTGTATAAAAAGATTATATCTTAAACTTTCACAGATCTACGATGATGCAGATTTTTTTTATTCGGTTTGCGGTGACTCCTTTTCAGCTGTACAGGCGGGATCATATATATCAAATTGTCTTCCACTATCTCACTGTCTCACTCAGTGATCATACTGAGCTCCTCAGCGTAAAACACAAGGACCGGGCTGTTTCGTCTTAGAAATCTCGAATTATACAGTACTGTGCAAAAGTCATAGTTAGTCAAAGAAAGAAATGTTTAAATGGTCTTCATATTGGTGTAAACTATAATTATGTCTGTCAAAGTGTTTCAGATTAGCCATTTAAAAAAAAACCTCTCCTAAAATCATTTGGAGTATTCTTCTTAATTTTATTGCTGTTACTGTTAAATAGCACATGTAATAATATTAAATTGTTTTTTTTCTTAGCAAATATACACTTAATACCCAGACAGACAGTCTTAGACATCGACTATCTAAGACCATCATACAGTACTGTTAATAGCACATGTCCTGTACTTTACATGTGAGCATCTATTCTGATTACTGGCACGGCCGGCATTTCAGCTCAGAGATACACTCTTGTTGACTGTGGAGAATTTTCAGGTGAACTATTAAGATTAAAACAGAAGATACATCAACAAACCCCTTTAACATCACCTTTGACCAGTCCAGTAGTGTTTTTTGAAGGAGTTCGATATACTACCTAGAAAGCTGCAAATGGAGAAAGATTTAATTGTAGTATTGCTATGAGAGCTCCTTAAACTTTGAGGAATAAGGTTTAAGATTTAACCTTATTTAACATTTTAATTTTTTTTGTGATCTGAATTTGTTAATTTCAGTTATTTCTCAGACCAAGTATACTACCTTATATTTACATATATTAACAGAAATATCAGTGTTAAGATCTTTTTGCATATGGAATTGTGAAGTGAGGATATAAAATGCCAATTTTGTTACGTACATGGGAAATGTTCATCACATCCTTTATATGAGACAAAAGTGCACATTATAAACACCTAACCTTTTTATCCAACGTTTTATTCTAATTCACTTGATGCGTGCACATCCATGGCGAAATATAATTAAGTTAATACCGATTTCTTATACACAGGAACATTTATATTGAGTTAACATCGGGCGTTGCTCAACAAGTAGTTTAATTTTTTTTTCTTTGGCGTGGTCACGTGATCCACTCATAAACTCATGTTATTGCGTTGTTTTTGTATTATTTCCAGCGCTGCAAATAACAGCCAAAATATGACAGTACTCAAATGTGAGACGGGAGCGCGATTTACTATCCCGTACAGTTGATCAGTCTCAGCGAAATTCTGCACTGGCCTCTTAAAAGAGTCCGCATCGCTCCGTTTGCTCATACGCACATTCCTCTGACGTTTATCCCAGTGTACACATCGCTGGCGTGACTAGAAAAAAAGAAAGACAAGAGAGACAAGCCAGACAACCGAGATATCCGAAAAAGACACAAAATATAACCTTGCGCTGTAAGTATTCATCATTCGAGAGACCGAAGTGGATCAGACCAAGCTGCCGGTTGATCATTTTATAACACGATGATGCCTGTGACACTTTAAAACTTGCGTCGAAAGAACATATAATAATAATAATAATAATAATAATAATAATAATAATAATAGGCGAGCATTCCTGTATTGTTTCTGTGTTGTCTTTGGTTTGTACTGTAGTAATTTAGGTGCGCTTTGCGCATGTCACGCTTCAGTGTCGGAGGAAGCACATCAGGACGCTTCAGTGTTAAAAGCAGGGGTCCCGATCGCGTTATTTGCTTATACAGGACGTATAAGACAGTGTTATAAGAGCCATACTTTATGGCTACCGTGCCAAGTCTGAATTGCAGTTAGGAAATAAAAAATAATTGCAAGTCATTTCGCATACAGATAATACACAGATACATTGTGTTGATATAACAATTTCTAGGGTGGGTGCTTGTTTTTCAGTTCATTCTGTAAATAAATCGGAAGGCTGAAGTCGGGCCATAGGACTGCAAATACAGTCGATTGCTTTTAGATAGTAGCGTCAGTGGCATCGCCTTGTTAAGATCGACGCATCGCCTGTTTGTAGCGCAGCAAACGTCATGGAGAGATACAGCCGGCGAGCTGAGTCGAAGCTCGCTATCTGACCTTCAATAAAACCTGAACTTCATTTCGCCTGTCCGCCCTAATCAGCGCCCTGTATAATTATCATCTTTTCCCTCTGTTTTCAGCTACGTATAGAATCTGAATTACAGTGCTGTAGTTATATTACTGCAGCTCTCGGCTGTTTCTTGACTAATACATGTTTGACTGGCTATGCTTAGTAAATCTATACAAATGCAAGCTATCATCCTAAGGCATTTTATTCTGTTTCAGAAGTAGCTTGTGATTTGTTTACTGTTGGACGGTAAAATACTATATGGACAAGTTTGTCTGGTATACTGACTAAAGACTTCTTTGATGTCTACAGACAATTTCCGTCCTGAGTTGTTGTGAGAAGATGCAAGTACTACTCTGTAAATTAAGTTTTTTTTTCTAAATTGAATTATAGATTATATCATTTTACTTCTCAGGTCTGTTTGAATGCTACATATCAAGTTGTTGACATCATCTTTAAACTTCAAGCCAACTGCAAAGCATTTCCTATTGGTGTTAAACCTGAAGAACTAGATTTAGCATGTAACCTAATCCTTGTGTTAAATATATCATTACCCTATAATACAATGGAAGATTTTAAGCTCTGTCAAACATAGAATACGTATTCCAACACTGTCAGCACTAAGGAAGTACTAAATTCAGAAGATGTGGCAATGCGGATGCCAAGGTATTTATCTCTCTCTACCAGCAGCCTTCGTCTCAGCAAAGCCAATGCAGCAACCTAATCTGACGTCTTTTCTTTGTGGGCACAGCTGTTAGCTGAAGGTGTGGAGATAGAGCCAGGAGCCCAGTAAAAATCCCTTGGCCATTATGCCCCAGCAAGAGCACCTAGCATTTCAACAGGGGTGTTATTGTATTAGCAGAAACTGTCCATGTGAATATTCTATTGCTGGTCTAGTGGCTGAAGACTTTAATATCTTTTCAGTTGTCATACTCATTCAGTGGATATACATTAATTGGTGTCATGCGTGCTTTGTTAAAGCTATGTTACAGTAGCTTAATCCTGAGCCTCATGGGAAGTGATATTATCAGCAGGAACATGCGAATGGCATGGATGGGGTGGAATGGCTTTCTTTGGTGGGGCTCTCAATGAATCCTTTGGACAGCGCCGCAGTGGAAAGATCGCCAGTGTTTACAGTGACCCACTCTTGGTGAGCACTCACACACACCCCACTGGACTCGAGGAGCGAATGCAATGCCCAGCTGCTCAGTACCGGTGATTACCTGTCACAAGGTATTTGCCTTGTTTTGTCAGTTGCCATTGAATCAAAACTTTTTCTCATAAATAAGCATAATCATATTACCCACTAGGGGGTGGCACACTGGCGCAGTGGTTAGCACTGTTGCCTCACACCTCTGGGACTAGGCTTTGAGTCTCCGCCTGGGTCACATGTGTGTGGAGTTTGCATGTTCTCCTCATGTCGTCGTGGGGTTTACTCCGAGTACTCCAGTTTCACCCCACAGTCCAAAAACATGCTGAGGTTGATTGGAGTTACCAAATTGCCCATAGGTGTGCATGTGTGAGTGAATGGTGTGTGAGTGAATGGTGTGTGAGTGTGCCCTGTGATGGATTGGTCCCCCATCCTGGGTTGTTCCCTGCCTTGCACTCACAGCCTCCACGATAGACTCCAGACCCCCCCTGTGACCCTGAATAATAAGCGGTTACAGAAAATGTATGGATGGAATATTACCTACTAATTTGAGATGTGCTCTCAGGGGACGAAGTAATTCTTGGTTGTTGATATTATGCTTGGATTGAGCAGAATCATTGAAAGTGCAGTTTGTTGTGAAGCTATGGAAAACTGACCATCAGTATTCTGCCTTAAAGAAGATGGATCACACCTCTATCTGTGGGACGCGGGCACTGCTGTAAACATCTTTGGTGTCTCAGTAACTTGGGTAAATTCTGAAACCTGCCATGCTGTTAAATACACAGTGAGTCTCTAGCCATTGTGAGTCTGGCTGAATCTATAAAATGACCTCGTGGTGTTCAGATTGTTAATGTCATGACGGTTGGATGTGTGCCATTGCATTAATCTGCCATTTTTCCCATGGACATTTTATAAGATTACCAGAGGTGAGCTGAAGTTCCTTTTAAAATTTTACAAAAATGCCAAACCCATTGTTGGATGCTAAAGATGTGCTACCTGTTTTTTTTTTTTATATGATTCTTCCTGTGGTGACTGTGGCCAGATTTATAATAGTTCATCTTGTACGCGATAATTTGGATTTGCCATAACACAGTGTCATCTCTGTGCCATCACAGGCTCTGAAGTGAGACACGGAGACACAGTAGCTATGCCGCTATTCGGTAAATCCCACAAGAATCCCACTGAGATCGCAAAAACGCTAAAAGAGAATATGGCCATCCTTGTCAAGCAGGACAAGAAGACTGAGAAGGTGCGCGAGAACCGTGGGGGGGCTTGGGTGCTTTGAGGGACCCCTTACTCGTGTGTAATTAATTAATTAATAGCTGTATAAAGTAAGTCTGTGTTTTGCTTGTTTAAGCACAAAGCAGGATGTCGTTTGGCTCACCTACCTGCTCATACAAGGACAGACGAAAGTCAATTCTCCCATTCTGTCTTCAGATTCTTCTGCCCGTTGAATCTGTTCAAATTTATAATGATCTCAATGTCTTTTTTTCACAGTATAATCGTGATAAGCCTGTGTCAAGCATGGAGGACACATAAATTATGCATCTACGTAATAGGAAATTAACATCAGAAGACATTTTACCAGCCAGCTAGTGATCCAAGACATGTCTATCGAGTGGCTTTATTATTACAATACATAGTGACAATAGTGACAGTGTTGCCTGTATTACTGTATAAATATTATAAGCTGAGAAGTTAACCTGAGAGTTTTCCCACCTTTGTAAAAGGGTGACATACGGCACACTCTGATACAGTGTTCAAAATATTACAGTAATCGTAGAAAGAAAATTAACAGTATATGTCAGTCTGCTACTTGTGATGCTGGTGCTCATTTCACGTTAATCTGAAATTAAGCCTTTTGTCATTTCAGTAGCTTCTATTGTACTCATTTCATTCACTTCCATTCAAATGTTTTCTTTTTAAAAGGATTTGCTAAGCTGCTTATATGAAAATGATCCTCTATACAGAATTCAGGTCCAGGGAGTAAACGTCCAGACCAAGATTTTGTTTCAACCAACCAGTTGACCATAAAGAGTCACAGTCACAGAGGACTCAACTGGTTGGTTGAAACAAAATCCCGGTCTGGACTTTTACTCTCTGGACCTGAATTCTGCTTTTATACATATGAATATGTTTTCTTCAGGCATCAGAGGAAGTATCCAAATGTCTTGTCGCAATGAAGGAAATCCTGTATGGAACCAACGACAAGGAGCCACACACTGAGTCCGTGGCCCAGCTTGCCCAGGAACTATACAACAGCGGCCTCCTCGTGTCGCTCATTGAAAATCTGCAAGTCATTGACTTTGAGGTGAGGTCTTACCCCAGGATGTGGCTGTTGGAGCCACTGGTCAGGATTGCTTTGCTCTCTCCGCTTGGTACCAGCACCCAACAATGTATTTAGATAACAGATGTAAAACAGTCAAAACTATGAACAGACCCTTGCTCTGTATTGCTTCCAAAATCTGCAGGGAAAAAAGGACGTGTGTCAGATCTTTAACAACATCCTTCGGAGGCAGATTGGAACCCGCAGCCCAACTGTGGAGTATTTCTGTTCTCACCAGGAGGTGCTCTTCATCCTTCTCAAAGGGTACATTTTCTAGTCTTATTCTTTTTCAATACTCCCTTGCAAATGTTGCATGAGTGCTTTTGGAATGCAGTGAAACATATTATCGTCAGAACAATTGAGGATCAAGATTGTGGGGTTTTATCCTGCAGATATGAGACACCTCAGGTGGCCCTGAATTGTGGCATCATGCTGCGGGAGTGTATCCGGCACGAGCCCCTCGCCCGCATCATCCTGTACTCAGAACACTTCCGGGATTTCTTCAGTTATGTGGAAATGTCAATCTTCGACATCGCATCTGATGCCTTCGCCACCTTCAAGGTCAGCAGTCCTAATTGGTAGATGACCTGTATTGACGAATCACCTTTTTCATGGGTCTTAGTTAATTTTCGATCAGAAAATTCTGTTCACCAACTTTAATTTTATTTTACAGGATTTACTAACAAGGCACAAGGTCCTAGTAGCAGAATTTTTAGAGCAAAACTATGAAACGGTATGTATGAGGGTTACTTCATGAAAAATGAATAAAAAAACATCTGCCTGGGGAGAAGTGTAAACACGAAATTAAAGCTGCCATCCACATAGGCCCAGCTGGGTAAAATGACCTGCCATTTGGGGGGCCCTTATGCACATTTAGTAGAATCCTTATTTAACCATGACAAAATGATATACATTATGATAAAATGTCAGATTTCCTAAAGCAAATGTGTGAAGTGATTGAGATGCAATTTAAAAATAATAACCCGGCATTTACTTAATGTTCTTGCAGTGGCTGGTAATACCCGACTTTTACTTTGGATGTGAACAAATATGCACAAGTATTACGTTCAGCTTTTAAATGTGAGAAAAAAGCAAAAATATGAATAAGCTACAGCTGTTCCTTTCCTGCAGCGGAAAGGTGGCTGAACAGCGGTAGCATGGTCCGGAAAAACAAAATTCAAACTGAATAAAATATATTTGTTTTATATTATTACAGATTTTTGGGGACTATGAAAAACTGCTGCATTCAGAGAACTATGTGACAAAGAGGCAGTCATTGAAGGTATTAATAATACTATTTACATGTTTACTAATAAGATACGTGTACGTACTACAATATAAAGGCCTGAAGTAGAGAACAGAGTAAATTATATTCTTACTTATGGTGTGTGAATTGAGTACACTGTGCACCGCTACGTTCTGGCTGTGTGCTGTAGCTCCTGGGAGAGCTGTTGCTGGACAGACACAACTTCTCAGTGATGACATGCTACATTAGCAAGCCCGAAAACCTGAAACTCATGATGAATCTGCTGAGGGACAAGAGCCCCAACATCCAGTTTGAGGCCTTCCATGTCTTCAAGGTAGAGCATAATCCTGACATGCTATTATTGTCAATATGGTTTCCAAGTTTACTCTTAGAAAACTATAATCTTTGGTCCATGTGTGTTCTTGTGTCTGAGATCAGTTTTGATCTGGGTTCCTAAGGCAAGTTTTTGGTTTTCATTAGATTAATTTAGATTAATTCTTTTTTTTCCCTTGATCTTTCCTACTTATCTCCCCCAGGTGTTTGTGGCCAACCCAAATAAAACACAGCCAATCGTGGACATTCTTCTTAAGAACCAAACCAAGCTAATCAACTTCCTCAGCAACTTCCAGAAAGACCGTGCAGACGACGAGCAGTTCAATGACGAGAAGACCTACCTCATCAAACAGATACGGGACTTAAAGAAACCTGCTTCATAGAAGCGTTCTTTTTGTTTGGAATTTACCAATAATAGTATATATCAAAATTCTATTTAAAGTCTTTGAAACATTTATATGTTCCTTAAATAGCCTGCAGGAAGTGGCAGTTTTCCATCAATCTCACTGTCATGAGGAACATTTATCACAAGTGTAGTAGGAGTGTTACCATTGCTGTCATTTTTTTCACATGAAAGGTGATTCCTTTCGGAGGGCAAACCAAAGGTTATAACATCCTCAGTGGAAGCTTTATTTCCCTTCATAAGTGGCTCGTTGAATGATGGCATCGAAGTCCTTACGTAGAAATGTACATTTCAGATATGGACTATTTAAAATAACTGACTGCTTAATATTCCATAATGAAATGCAAAATGTAGGTAAGAAGTGCAAGGAATGAATGATTCAGCAGATTGCTAGTATGTATCTTTGCGGAGTTTGCACTGTGGTTTTATTGTTTGAAACATGGTATCATTCATCAATCATTTTTTATTATGCATTCACAATTTTCTTTTCTCTGAGTTTATTGCTGTGTTGATATGGTTGATACTTTCACTAGTTATTAATATTATCCCAACAAAAGAGAAGTCCTTCATTTAAATTCATTTAAATCTTTCGCTTCACACATCCATCAGTCATGCAGAAGCAGTGAAAAATTTTGACCACATTTAGCAGTTTGTTTTTGAAAAATAAGTGAGAGTTAATGTGTTGAAATCCACGCCACCCACCAAAAACAGTAGTGAAGAAGATTAAAATATCCAGTCAAACACATATATATGTTACTTCGGCAGAATGCGATCAAATTATAATTATGAAAAGTGCAATTCTAATATTGTTGGGGAAAGCGCCCGGCGTTTCCACCCCAACTCCACATTTATGAGACACACACAGGTTACAGTTTTACTTGCAAGGGTACCCACACTCTCTGTAATGCAAACTACAGCAGAATGTGTTACAAAGGGTGGTTCCCCTTGACTCCTTTATTTATAGTCAGTGGGAGGCGCAAGAGTCATACAGAATAGGGAGGTGAGAGAAAGTTCTGGTTTTGCTAAGGTGGGAATGCTATTATTAATATAATCTAAAGTATGAGGCTAGGGGAAAACAAAATAATATATATACATATTTACATTCATTGCTGATCATACAGGAGTGATAACAAAATGATTAATAACAGTTTCTTCAACCTAACAAATATTAATACTTATATTAGTAGTTGTATTTTTTTCTATTTATGTTTTTGCCATACTTTCTGATTTGGAACACAGGTGTGAATTGTAATTCTGTTAATTTAAGTTTTATTGTCATGAAAGCCATTTAAACATAGTTCAGAGATATTTAAAGGCAGCATTGTTATTTAACAAGTTTCCCATTCCTGTAAAGCAGGGATGGGGAACCTGTACCATGGAGAGTTGAGGGGGGTTGCTGGTTTTTGAGACGACCTCTCAATCAGTCAAGAACCGCTGTTTTATTATTGGCTGAACGGGTTCTCCACTCCTGCTCTAAGGAATGTGTTAAAATAATTTCTGACTGGCATTTATGTGTTTGATTTAAGAAGAAATAGACCATTTTGGGATTTGATTGCCTTTTGGCAGGAAACTGAGGGAATTGTGAGTGAAGGTGATGTGGACGACAGGTGATGTGGACGACAGGTACATTTCCAAACCTCCAAGGACCAACGGTTTCTTGGCATTCCATATTTAAATAGGCCTTATAAGACTCTTCTGAAATTGATTTGATCCAACGTGGGGTTTAACTCAATTATGTGGATCTAATGTGTGGTTTATTATACTAGCTATAAATATTTAATTAGCAACTGTATTCCTTGGTCTCAAGAACCAAGAAGAAGTATTAGACATGTATAAGATATTTAAAATGACATTCATACTTTCAATTAGGAATGACAGGTAAACCTTCCAAGAATGTTGGTAGAGCTATCATGAATCGTTCAGGGTGTGAACCTGGAAAAAGTTGGTGTACTTCAATTACTCTGGCTAGGTAATGCTGCCGTTTTGCATCTACTAGCAGGTTAAAATCAGAGTTTGTTGTATTTCTTCTTACTGATGAAAGAATCCGTTTTAAGTATAAATGTTGATTTAATTTTAACTTTTTACATATAACTATAAGATGCGGCTTAAAATAACATTTCCCTGTTCTGCACCACTCAAATTACAAGAAAATGTAATACATTCTTGATTGAGGTGTGAGTTTTCCACTCGCACTTACTTGGTCGTATGGGGGATGCAGGCGAATAAATGGTGAATAAACTTAATGTTACGTTCGTCTGTCACTCGTATTATGTTGGTAGTCTGGTGACAGTATTTTATTGATATTCAAACCAAAGGCGTTTATTTTTCACGTTTTTTCATCCACCAAAGACATATTATTTATTACTAAAAGGGATGTAAACATTTTAAAAGGAATTACCGTTTTTTTTGGACATGCAGTGGTCAGTTTGCTTCCCCAAACCACACGATGGTCATCGCCTCCCCATTCAAAACTACTCGGCTCCTCGTTATTGGCTAAGATCCTACCGGAAGTAATTCATTAACCAATGAAGTACTTTGGCTTTTATTTTCAACCATGTGCTTCCGGCTGGCACATTTTTCGTTTGCTTCAGCTTGGGAATTTCAAATGTTCTTCTTCTCGGCAAACTATCGTTTGTCAATTGATATCGATGGAACGTTAAGGCCCCACAGCTTTGCTGCTAAATTAATCGTGTCAACAGCACCAGTTTTATTTTAGTGTGGTGGAAGTATCGGCGGTGTCATTGGGAAGCTAAAGGCAGGGAAACTCGTGTTGGATCGGATTTCGAAAGTATAAGCCATGACCAGCATTAAAAAAATCATCGTGCTGAACACTGGTAATAATTAACACTGAGCATGTACAGTGGGGCTCAACTGTCTGAGACCATATGGTACACGCTGTCATTAAAGTAAAAGGAGGAAATATCCATCCATTCTGAAGTTCGTGTATACGAGATTCAGCTTATGAGTCAAATTATGCTTATTTGTAATGAAAATATATGGTATTACATAAGAAAATCGTGCAAAATTGCTGTATTTTCACAAATTGCTTTAGACAATTGACCCACACTAGTAGGCATATTAAAGTATACTGAGTTAGATATTCTAATATCTGAAACGCAGTTACACTAATCATAAATATACAAATTTTAATACAAAGTTTGAATTACATGCATCGTTAACCGTTTGCACAATTCCCCACATTCAATGCAGCCTTTTTTTATGATCAAGTCAAAATTAATGACTGCACATCTGTAGTTGTGCAGATTGAAATGCAGTTAGGTAAGCTTTACCTGTGTGGTTTATGCATGTATACATTTTCTGGATAAATAACACTTAAGTCAGTGTTCGCGTAGTTTTTGTTTAACAAAGGACATTTGTAACATTAGCCTCTTTATTGTACAACTACATGATCCTGCATAAAACTACATAAAAACATTTCATATCAAAGAGCAATAGTGAACTCAGCTGCTGTGCTTAAATGTCTTTTTGACATTGTTATTATATATTTGATCCTTTCGGTTTATTTAAAATCAGTTTACTGAAATGTTACATAGGATGAGTTAAAATAACTGGGGTGACAAACCAGGTCGTCAGTCTGGTCGAATGAAAATGTTTAAATGCAGAAAGTGACATTTGACATGTTTGTTTCATGGCTGAATATAAACACATGCCTTGTACAAAGCACTCAGTGTGTAACCCTTTGTTTCAGAGGTTTGCCTGCTTGCTTTGAGGTTTCTGTCCACTTCACCGTGCGCTGTAAACAATTCCTGAGCACGATTCCGACACTCAGTAAATATCCCAAATATCCTGAGGACTAGAATCCAAAAAGACCTTTAGTGTTGGAATATGCCAGGTTCTTCAAGTCATTTTTTTGCTGATATTTAAAAACACTGCCTCTTACTCGGCAGGGGGTCATTCCCCTGTGTCTCTCTGCTGTGTTTCCCCATGCAGCCATCTGCAATTAGAAATGAAGGGTCAGTAAGCTACTTTTTCGTACTCATGTCAAAATGTAAGCAAATCTGTGGAACCTGGACTGTGTGCAGAAAAGCACAGCGTCCTGCACTGTCAGCCCTCAGATCATAATAAAAGTACTTACTGGACAAACAAGAATTCAGCTGCCCTGGACAAACTTGCGAATTCCTCTGCCACTACAAAGGGAGATACAGTTCTTACATTATATACCTTATCACTCAATAGCTAGTTTAATCAATTCTAGCCAATACTGCACAAGAAACAAGCACACGCCGGCACTGTGATCTGATAGCGCTCAACACTTGCAACTAGGGCTGCAACAATTATTCAACAACCACGATAGTCAGTAATAAAGAAATAGTTGATAGACACCTGTCTTTTGGCCCACCTAATTGGTTAGTTGTTCACTTGATCACACGATCGATTATCAAAATAATCATTGTTGTGCAGCCCTACTTACAACAAACTTCTGCACTCCCTGGAGATTCTCAAACTGGAGGTATGAGATGTCATGCTTGTCTTTGCCACTGTCCATATCTGAAGTGTATATCTGCTTGACGCCGGCCCCCTTAATCAAAGGCACACACTCGTCACATGGGCATTTCGTGACAAAGATCGTCGTGTTTTCGTCCTCCCTGAGCTCCGCACACCTGCACCATACAAGGAAAAATGACACTGTTCACACTTCATCATCACACGTGCATCACAGGCCCGGCGTCTGTATGCTTCGCTCATTTCCTGCATTCCTGCATCTGAGCCATCAGCTCAAGTTCTGCACCTGAAAGTCAGTGCGTTCTGCTCAGCGTGGATGATATATCTGTACTTCCTGCTGTGCCGGTCCTGCTGCTTGTCGTCCATCTGGGGGAATTCGGCGTACTCTGAGCCCACTGGGTAGGCGTTGTACCCAGAGCCCACGAGGTACATGCGCCCTGTCCCATCGCAGGTCCCCTACAATTGGGCATGTATGTTACACTGAAGAATCCTTGCAGTCTAATGATCATTATACACCACGATACAGATACAGGATACATATCACACACCCGCATAATAAAATCCATTCATATTGTTTACTCACAGATTTCCCTTCCGCCCATATAACAGCACCAACCCCCACTTTTGGATCATCTGTAAAGTAAGGACAAAGACATTTTGCAATACTTACATTAGTGACACACTGAATATTAAATATTAGTATTATATCAAATTAATTTAAAAATGGAACTACATAAAAATCCATTTCTCTAGACCTCAAATTCAAAGCATAGCAATTTGTTTTATACGATTTCTACACATTATTTAGCAGTCATATAGCCTAATCTGTTCTGTAGTACTAAAGAGTAATATTATGAATGGAAATAAAAACTGAAATGTATCTATTGATACCAATATCAGAAAGACGACACATGCAAAGGGTATAAAATGCAATTTCTTGACTTCAACACGGAGAAATAAAGAAACTGAGAAATTGAGGTCATGTAATGAGTCGCGATAAAATTAAAAATTTTTCTCCAGGCAGAAGGACATTTATCTGGATACTTCTCTATTGGGTCATGATTATCAAAGATAAAGGCAGGAGGAGTGGCGTTGGCCTCACCAGTTCTGAATGCCAGCAGCTGGGCTTGTATGATGCAATGTTTAGCCACCTCCTGCGACAGCGGCCTGCCAGGCTGTGCAGGGCCATTGTCATAGAAGCCATAACGTTGGCCGTGATCCAGGAAGCTGGACGCCACAGAGGCCAGGACTGTAATCAGGTCCCTCATGTTCTGCCGCAGGTTGCTGAAATAGGGCTCTATGCAGAAGTTCTCCAGCCCCATTTTGCTAAGGATGCCACGGTGCTCTGACTGGTCTTGAACAAAGAACGCTCTGTTGAAATGATCCAGATTGTGCTTCTGCTGCTCCCTAAAGAGCTCCCCCACATCCAGGCAACGATCATCCCGAGCAATCCTGCCCAGGAATTCAGAGTCTTTGGAGGTTTCCTCCACAAACTGCTGCATGCCACTGGGTAGCGCCTGGAGGAGGACGCAGATGTGTGGCCGGCTGTTGGACTTCAGCCTCTCCGCTGCCTTGGCGTCCAGCACGGCCTCCTGGGACCTGCACCCTAGCCTGCAGTCGTGGTTGCTGTCACCAGAACCTGTCAGGAGGCTCATCTCTGGGTCGCCTGGCCAGTAAGATATCTGATGGACTCCAGCTGAAATGGAAAGCAAAACAGCTAATGGAATTTCCATTTCGATGTACAGATGTTCCTCTACTTACAACTTACGAACTTTCAGACATACGAACAAAGAGGACTGTAAGTCCAAATTGTGTTTATTGGGCTCCCGTTTCCTGTCCTCAACATCAATTTTCTTTCTGCACACCAATTCCACCTAGTACGACTTCCGGCCGCTACTCCTGCCACGCAGCAGCGTAGTGTGCGTACTCCCAGCATCCTAGTTCTTTGTACTTGCGTATACCCTTAAAATGATTTTGAATAACGACTTACGAACATTTCAAGTTACGAACGGCCATTCGGAACATATCTCATTTGTAAGTAGAGGAGTGTATGTATTTCCTGATTAATTGTAGTTAATTTCGTATAAATCCCTGGTCCTTATTTCTACCATTCCTTTCGGATTCATGAAGTGTTGTGTTTTACTGAGATTATACATTCAATGTAAATGGGGGGGGGGTGTTCCTCACCCACCTCAGAATGCTTCAATTAGCTGGTTAACTTGCAGAACATGCTGCTTC
This sequence comes from Brienomyrus brachyistius, assembly GCF_023856365.1. NCBI lineage: Eukaryota > Metazoa > Chordata > Actinopteri > Osteoglossiformes > Mormyridae > Brienomyrus > Brienomyrus brachyistius. Next base: position 16,597,317 of record NC_064548.1, read on the forward strand.
AGCAAGTACTAATATGAGGAAGGTGTTTATTTAATATTTAATGTAGTGACTGCTTGTGGCCAGCAGGGGGGCTCAAACACAAATGCATGGTTTATGTCAGTGGTTTTCAGTCCTGTTCCTGGTACCCCCTTGCCAGAATGTTTTCATTCCAACTCTACCTTAATTAGTCTTATATGGTCCTTAATAGGCTAATAATGAATGTGCTAGGTTGACAGCAGTGTGGGTTGGAATGAAAACATTCTGGCAGAGAGGCTGTCAGGAACAGGATTGAGAGCTACTGGTTTGTGCTGGTAAACAATGCCTCTGAATCTAAGCACACCATAATCACATGCATTCCGCATGAGTTTGTTCCTTCAGTTGAAAGACATGAAGTTAAACTGACATTTCTAAATTGCCCGTTCAATATGATGTACATAGAGAATATGTCAGTGTGTGTATAAGCCCTGTGATGGACTGACATGCCATCCAGGCTGTTTCACTGCATTGTATCTTTAATTACAGCACATCCAAATAAAACAAAGACATTAAATCAGTAAGAAGAGCGGCCCAATACCATTGATGATCATCTTCAGGCACGTGGAGCAGGGCTTTCTAGAAAAGTAGAGGTCACAACCCCTGAGTCTAGGCCCATGCTTAATCACGGCGATCTGACCTGCATGCAGGTTCGCGCTAGAGCAATGCAGACCTGTGACACTGCGTTCCTGAACCACCACCAGCCCTGTGCTTCGGACCTGAAGGATGAAAAAGGTGACAGTAGCTGCTCAGGGTCATCAGAATGTGCCAGCAGATGTCTGTGTCTGGACTTCAGTGTAGAAAAACAGAAGAAAAACGATTCCGATTGTATGTAACCCCCCACTTTGTGTGTTGAAGGTCTCTGTGACTTTCTTCTAACACAGCTGTGTTCTGTAACCTAACATTCAGTTTGGATTAAAGCTTTATCAGAATGCGTAAATGCAGCTAAGGACATTAGACAGAACTGCTTCCCTGCAACATCTGCCTGTTTTACCTGCCATCTTTCAGTTTGTTTTGGGAAACCTTCTTTCTCCTTTCTGGGGAAAAGTTCCATCCAGAGACTCAGTAACGTGAACAAATTAACTTTGGAAAGTCTGGGTCCGTGACCTGAAAAACAGCACAAAGACTAAGTTGCTCAAAATTGTCACTAAAACACTTTGTAACAATAATGATAGATATGTTACTGATCCCCATGGGAAAATTGTCTTTATGCCTCCCTCAACTTGCTCTTTGTAGAGTAAGCTGTCTGCAAAGGGCTGTCACTTGCAGTAGTCTTGCTACAAAGGGCCTTGGTGAAGGACCCACAGACATGCTGAGGTTAGGTTTGAACCAATGACCTTTTAACTACAGGCACAGAGGTTTAGCCCACTGCACCATACACTGACTCCTATCAATATATGGATTCAAGAAATCTCTGAAGATGCCAGTCTTAAACTGTGCGATGCTACTGTTCAAGAAGTCTCCGATTCCTTGAGAGGTAAAGGAGATTTGCTCTGCGCTCCAGAACTTCCCACAAAGGTTCAACGATGTTTATATTGTGGTGATTGGGGAGGCCGTGGAAGCCGTTTGATTTCATTGTGGTGTTCATAAAGCCAATGTTGAGTTTGTTTAGTGGTATGTATGGGGGCGGCATCATTATGATTTGGGAATTGGCATGAGGGAACAGCTTTGCACCACAGGGAGCACCTGGGCCTGTAAAATAGCCTCATATTCTTCTGCTGTTATACAAACAGGCAGAACAATCATTAGTTCTAAACTCTCCCAGAAGTTGACCACCCATACAAACACATAGTTGGTTGAGGGCTTTCTACTAGCTATCAACTATCCTGCTAAGTGGCCCTCTATCACTGTTGGTGAGGACCAGTTATACCTCTATGCATCTGTGTTCGGTATGTGATTTCTGAGACGATTACTGTGATTGGTGTAATCCAGGCACTGGCTATAAGCTTGGAAACAGTGCTCACCGCTATTGTGTCATACTGCATTGAAGGCATGTCAGTGGGCTTATTGTGAGTACAGTTCAATTCCATTTATTTTAATATGACGCCTTTCAAATGAGAGCTGCCGCAAGGCGCATTACATTGTAGTACATTATTACATATACACAGAATAATACAGGAACAAGGAAGAGGGAGGGAGGGGAGGAAAGAAAGAGAAAAAGAAAGAGAAAAATGAAAATAAAGAAACTCCCAAGTAGGGAGGAAAAACCTCTGGAGATCCAAGGGCAGCAGTCAGGTCTATTTCACAAATAACGCTTCCTGTTAATTGACGTGCCTCTACAGCATTTGGAATTGTGATGTAGTTACTTCAAAGTTAAAGTCTTTATGAATGTGGTGTTTCCTGTATTTTTTTTTACTATGTTGAAGGCACAGATTTCAATTCACCTTCAATTTTAAAATATCACAGTATTTTCCAAAATATGCAGACTGAGATGTCAATGTCCACTGGACCTTCAGTTTCTGACCGTGGGGGGAAACCGAAGTACCCGGAGGAAACCCCACGACGACATCGGGAGAACATGTAAACTCCGCACACATGTAACCATGATCCCGCTGCAAGCACGTTATTGCATGGATGTGCGCACTAACGGAGTGCAGACAAGGTCCAAGTGGCAGAGCAAGATCCGATGAATGCTGTAGGCAGGGATCTCAAGTGTCACGCATTGACCGTGAGACATATTGCGCCCCTAAGCAGATATAATCTCACTCCAAACTTTTGATGAACTTGAAAGCCCGGGTAAAATACAAATAAAAGCTGTGTCCTATTATGATTGCGATCGTTCCCTCCAGTAACCAACCAATGACTAATAAAACGACTTGTTCAAATAAAAGATTATTGTTGCAATGTTTACTGTATTCTTGTTGTTGCTGAAATTGATTTATAAACATACTGGTTTCGAAAAAGTATTGTTCAGGAGCCAGTATTGAGATCAAGGTATCGTTCTGGTACTGGTATTGAACATTTTTTGAAGGACGCCCAGCCCTACCTGTATGCTACATTTCTACGGTCAATTCAGTACGCAGCGACTGAGTACAGATTAATTACACATTGGCAATAATTATTTGTATTTTGACAGACGACTGCCTTCACGGTGTTAAACAGATGGGTCTTTGCCAGTAACATTTAGCATTTACGCATGTCTGAAAACTAAAGTGTACAATATTTGCTGTGATGAGATTTTACAGGGTGTCAGAGGTACACAAATGGGGGCCACACCTCCTGGCATGGGGGGTAAAATGACTGCGCTGCTCTCTGTGGCGTCTGCATGTTAATCCCACTGGGTCTCCGCCCAGTAAAAGTTCATTCTAGATGGCATCTGTCATCTGCCTATAGTGTATAAACATGCCCTGAAATGAACAGGAATTCTGTCCAGAGTGTAGAACAGCCCTCTTCTGCCTAAGATAAGCTCCAGACCTCTCGACTATCTTAACCGCCATAATCGCTCAAAGACAAATAATAACATAATTCAGGACTATATAACACAAATAAATGTTATAGTCTGATTTATGGAACAGTGAACCACGTGAGACCTAATTCAAATCCATTGATATTGACCTTTATTTTCTGAAACAGTTCTGTTTGGCTTTGTTCTGTTTGTTTGTTTTCTGTAACACCGAAACCCCGTAACGTCCTACTGGCCGCCGCTCTCACCTCGCACTTTGGCATCTGTTTGCGTGCTCGCCTCCCTCATGTCACTGCGCCCTTTGCCAAAGCGATCGCCGACGCGGCGTTTCCCCGGATCTGTGTCATTGCAGCGAGACTCCGACGTGGCCATTCAGTAACAACGCACTCATTGATTAAAATATCGTCTCCTTTGAAATCTTTATTTTTTTGTCCGCACTGCTTTTTAAATGAATCGACAAATTTAGACCATTAACGTCAGACCACTTCGACTGCTTCCTAGTTCGTGTGACGTCGGCAAGCGAAGGCGGAACCGCGGTCAGCAAATCGGCGGACGACTGAGAAACGGCGCTTGCTTGGCGTTACGTCACCAACAGGGAGACCCGTCTGCTGTGGGGTTGGGGACGCCAACTCTCACGCAAGAAATCTTACGCAAATTTATATTGTTATTCCATTATAAACCTACATCAAAAGCGTCGGAGTAGGTTGCAAACCCTACACACTAGAAGGTAGCAGAACTGTTACAATGTAAATCCGCAAGCAGACTAACCTCAAAATTAAAATCTCGCGTCAACCCTGGGGATGGCAGTCGGGCTGAGACAGGGTGGGGTCATTAAATACGAGCAATAACCCGGAGTCATGCTAGCATGGTTTGGATAATGAGGCAGAGAAATATTTTCAAGACCTTTCATTTGGACGTGCCCAGTAAATGCAACAAAATGACGCGAATAGAAAGGTCCCTGATTGAAAGTGCTTTGCTTCCCACCTCACAATGTCACCCTGTAAAAATAACGTACTGCTCACTGCTTAAGTATAAATGAACAATATCACATGATTTATGATAATGGACAATAGTGGGTCGCCTATGAATGCAGTGCCATGTTGAATCAAAACTACGTATGTTACTGGAATAGAAGCATGGGGCACAAGACCTCAGGCATACAAGTAAATGGAAAGGTGTATCATGGGTAGGACTAGCTAGTTCCTGTCTCAACACCTCCTCCTGTATCCTGGCTACAAGTACCAGCAGGATTGAGTGCTGGTTTGCATACTTTGTCTCTATGAACCAGGGATGCCAGCTCTCACACATCTGGCATGAGACACCTTCAGACTCTGACACTCACACCAGACATCTTACTGAAAATCCATATTATTCCATTATAGACCTAAAATTAGCTACATCAGAAATGCTGGGGTAGTCTGCAAACCCTACAGACTATTTACAAAGTAATAGAACTGTTACATACATGTAAATGCGTGTGTAGACTTGTCTCGCATTGAAAATCTCATGCCAGCCAGCTGACCGAAGTTGGTAACCCTGTATAAACACACATCTGAAGTTCGGAGCCAACGTTCTGTTTGCCAAATATGGGTGTGTGCTGGATGCAAAGAAAGAGTTTGGACAATAGTATGTTGGAACCAGCTTGCATCTCTCACTTACCAATAGTGTGTGGTTATTACCTTTATAGGATAATTAAACACAATGGAATTAAACACAGCTGATTTCCATCCATCCATCCATTTTCCAAACCGCTTATCCTACTGGGTCGCAGGGGGTCCCAGTAGGGAAGCAATGGGCAAGTGGCAGGGAACAACCCAGGATGGGGGGCCAGCCCATCGCAGTGCACACTCACACACCATTCACTCACACATGCACTCTATGGGCAATTTAGCAACTCCAATTAGCCTCAGCATGTTTTTGGACTGTGGGGGGAAACCGGAGTACCCGGAGGAAACCCCACAACGACATGGGGAGAACATACAAACTCCACACACATGTGACCCAGGCGGACACTCGAACCCGGGTCCCAGAGGTGTGAGGCAACAGTGCTAACCACTGCACCACCATGCCGCCCCCACAGCTGATTTAGCCCATATATTATCATAAATTGTAATACCAACTGCACCTGTGTGACTTTATGTGCACCATTGGTGATTAAAATGACACCATGTGCTAAGCATAGATCAAGAAGATGGAAGACAAGTACAGTAGAACCCATGAATTGGAGGAGCAGTGGCTCTACTTTGAGCTCCTCACCCTCTCTCTAAGGCTGAGGTCAGACACTCTGTGGAGGAAACTCAATTTGGACTTGTATCTGCAATCTTCTTTAGGTCACTACCAAGAGCTCATGACCGAAGGTGAGGGTAGGAACGTAAACTGACTGGCAAATCGAGTTTCGCCGTCCAGCTCAACTCCCTCTTCACTACGACGGAACAGTACAGCGTCCTCATTACTGCTGATGCTGCACCAATGCTTCTGTCCATCTCCCACTCTCTTCTTCAAGACCCTGAGGTCCACCCTTTTCCATCCACCCTTTTCCGGTAGAGAACCATGGCCTCAGACTTGGAGGTGCTGATCCTCATCCCAGCCGCCCCACACTCTGCTGCAAACCGCCCCAGTGCATGCTGGGGCCAACAGGACCACGTCATCCGCAAAAAGCAAAGACAAGATCCTAAGGCCCCTGATCTTGACCCCCTCCTCCCCTTGGCTATGCCTAGAAATTCTGTCCATAAAAATTACAAGCAGAATCGGTGACAAACGGCAGCCTTGATGGAGCCCAAAACCCACCGGGAACAAGTCCGACTTATTGCTGGAAATGTGAACCGAGGCCTGAAGGCTCGCAGCAATGAACCCCATACCCCATACTCCTGAGGCACCCCCCCACAGGACCCCCACAAGTCCACAAACAGATGTAGACTGGTTTGGCAAAACCCCATGAACCCTCCAGTATCCTTGTGAGGGTGAAGAGCTGGTTCAATGTTCCACGGCCAGAATGGAATCCATATTGTTCCTCCGGAATCTGAGGTTTGACCAGTGGTTGGGCCCTCCTCTCCAGGGCCCCTGCATAGACCTTCCCAGGGAGGCTGAGGAATGTGATACCCCTGAAGGTGGGACACTTCTTCTGGACCCCTTTCTTAAAGCCAAGACAGCCCAAACACATCAAGAGCCATCAAGAACTCAGGGCGAATGTCATCCACCCCCAGAGCGTTACCACCAAAGATTTTTTTTGACTACTTCATGACCTAGAGATGGGCAAATCCCCTGCCGAGTCTTCCAGCTCTACTTCCTCCAAGGAAGTCGGATCAATGGAATTCAGCAGATCCTTGAAATATTCTCTCCACCACCTAACTATATCCCAATTGAGGTCAACAGTTCTCTACCCCTGCTGTAAACAGCATGGGTAAAGCCCTGCTCACCCCCCCCCCACCTGAGTCTCCTGATGGTTTGCCAGAACCTTTTCAAGGCCAACTGAAAGTCCTTCTCCATAACCTCACCAAACTCCTCCCACACCCAAGGCTTTGCTTCAGCCACCGCCAAAGCCACTTTCCGCTTGGCCTGCCGGTACCTGTCAGCTTCAGGAGTCCCACAAGCTAACCAAGCTCAGAAGCCCTCCTTCTTCTGCCTGACAGCTCCCTTTACCAATGGTGTCCACCATGGGGTTCGGGAATTACCGCCACGACAGGCACCAACATCCTTACGGCCACAGCTCTGCAATGCTGCCTCAGTGACGGAGTCCCGGAACATGTTCCATTTAGGCGCAATGTCCCCTGACTCCCTGGGGAGAGAAATTCTGCTGAAGGTGTGAGTTGTAGATGTTCTGGACAGAGGCCTGGGTCTACCAGATTTCACACCATATCTATTGTCCAAATTTTTCTTAATCATAATATCATACAACAATATTCTGCCACTGTGTAAAACAACTATATTGTTCTGTATTGGTCCGTTGGCAATAGAAAATAAATTAATCTGTAACATTCTTGATCTGACTAGTGTCAGTAGTACAGAACTAAGAAGATTGATTATGGTTAAATCCTGCATAAATTTCGTTAGAAAAAAATAACCATCACACCAAACGTGTATGTCTGTATGTGTTATTACATTTTTGGTTGTCTTCAAAGTTTCTATTCAAAATCTATCTTCAATAAGTTGCGTGTTTGATTGAACTGAATCAGATTAGATACATTTTAGTCACCTTAGTGTTTTCTGAAGACACAGCACTGCATGAAACTTAAAAAAAAGCTTTATTCCAAAATGTTTTCAAATTCAGAACTGCAGTCCACTCCATAGAGAAGAAAAATCCACCCAAAGTAAACTACATATATATTGAATATTCATTCGCTCATTTAAATGTGTATTCATAGTGATATCTAAGATCAATCCTGTATGAAAGTCCAAACTAACCTGACCATAACACGCGCCATTTATCTTAGCTGAAGAAAAAGACGAGACCAGCTGTCATTTAAGCAGTTCTTTGGAAGAGCTGCTCATACTTTCCCAAACACTTCAGCAGTGACATCACCAAAGCCACTACACTGTGGAAAGAGCGATCCCTCCTTACTGGCCCTGCAAGCTACTCTAGCAGAGAGGCTGGAAAAGTATAAGAATAATCATTTTTTTATAGCAGTGTTATATACTGTGACAGTTGTATGTAAATTAATTTTTCCCCCAACCGGTCTGCAGTAATTCTGCAGATTCTATTTTAATAAATTGCTCAAACTTATGCTTTCTAAGGGGAAACATTGTATCGTTCCTACTTCTGTAAAGCTATGGTACTGACGCAGCATAGCCAGGAACGCTGACAGGCGGAACTGCAGAGGCTCACTGACGGCCACATCCCGCTCTCCATCAGCACCACCTGTTGGTACAGAAAAGGCGGATCCCGAGCTTCGTGTCAGTTTTTGAAGGCGCCACATTGGCTGGCTTTGCTTATGAACTCCTTGAGCAGGTTGCCCTCAATCTGCCAGAAGGCCTCGGTCTGTGTGACCTGAGTCAGGTGGTTCACACAGTACTTGAAGCAGAACTCTTCAAGATCCTGGGAACAGAAATGGGAAGCGGCGTTCAAATTAAAAGGCACCCAGACCAAAAGAAATGTATTCATACGATGTACAATCGCCAGAAGAATGACAATCGGATGTATTGCAGGTTTCCTCAAATAACTGTACTTTGCATATGATTAATTTGTGAAATATGTCTAAACCGTCTCCTGATTGACCTGCGCTTCGTATTTGGCAGCTGCAGACAGTAGAATGAAGGCATTCTCCGCCGTGATTCCTCCCTTGATGATGTTCTGACACAGTCTCTTCAGCCGGTTCTCACAGTAGGAAGTAGCCAGGTCCAGCAGGCCTGCATGATGAGAGAACTTCACGTCCATCAAGAAGCCGTGAGATGATGATACAGCATTAAAGCTACCTGAGGAAGCAGACTGTAAAATCTCCTGAAAATATTAATGAACAATTAATAAAAACGTTAACTGTTATTAATATTTTAATGTTAAAGTGATTTGCCTAAGACTTTCCTGCATAAGGCTGTTGAACAAATATCGCCAAGTATTATTTCAGGATAGGAGGTTCTATGGAAAAAATGGAAAGTTTGCAAGTGGGATTCCATTATGCAATGCCATCAAACCACAGGAGAAACCAAGGTTTTGTTGGCCTGACCAATCGCATGTTCAGGGGACAGGTCCACGTTGTCTGTATAGAGGAACCCCAGGAAGGCATGATACACAGGATAGGAGTATTGGTCGAGCTCAATCTCCTCCTTCGTATCTTCAGACCAGTGGGACTGAAACATGGAGCGGAAGTATTTACACCTACACAGAGAAGACAACTGTGAATATTGCAATTTTTTCCTTTCTGCAGCCAAAGAGAATTTATGAGGAAAAAAAAAACGTACCTAATTTTCAGGAAAGCTTTATGGACATGAATGTACTTCCCTTCTACGCGGAACTTGAGGTCTGACGTCTCTGGGTTGTCAAACTCATTTTTCAAGGACTGGGCCACTGTTAGAAAGTCATCTTGCTCTGGGACCAAAAGAGGAAAGACCTTAGATAAAGCCATTCACCCGTTTTCTGAGCCCCTTTGTCCTATGCAGAGTTGCGGGAGACCAGAGCCTGTCCCAGAGGCTACAGGCACAACACAGGGAACAACCCAGTCAACCAATCATAGGGCACACATACCATTCACCTGCAAGATCACACCTACGGACAGTTTGACAGCTCCAGTTGACAACTTCAGCATGTTTTTGGACTGCGAGGGGAAACGGAGATCCCCACGGAAACACAGGGAATCCCCATAATGACACGGAGAGAACATGCAAATTCCACACATGCACAGCTGGGACAGGTGCTCAAACATCTCAGATAAATGTGTTTTTTATATTGACTTATATAAAAGACTGCAGGTCATTGTAAACATGGGTATGAAACTGATATACGCAACTAAACATAAGCAATAATTATTATAAAACCTCAACCCATGTCCTAATGCACTCCTCCCGCTGCTTATCAGGGCAGGGTGAGGCATCACACGTAGTTTCCCAGGTCAACAACACCCATTAGCATGAAAGCAGATGCAATAAATAGAGAGCACTGGTCTTCTACACGCCTGGCACACGCACCCACAGACAGCAGGCGCCACATGACAGGGGGTGTGGCGAAGCAGGCGAAGACATCATCCGTGCAGGTGAAATGCGTGAGGTGCGGCTGCACCACGGACTGGCCCCGGCACAGACCCCACATGTACACCTGGCCGCTCTGCGTTTTGGCGGCTGACGTGTTCGTGGAATGACAGGCTGCGATCTCGATGACCCTGCTGGAGCAGAGGGTTGGACAAAAGTGACATCAACCCTGACCATTCCACAGGTGCCACAGGAGTCTCAATCACGCTTAATTTGTAGCTGCTATCTGTGTTCTTGCTATACCATTGCAGTTCCTAAAATGCCAGCTTTTTAACATAGCATATTTACTTATTTCATGATCATTTAATCAATTTTTCCTCTTTATTCCAAATCTGGAGTCCCCCTTTCTCCGGACACCTAAGAAGGGTTAAAGGTAGCACACCCCTCCCTAGATGAGTGCCACCCACTTCATTTTTCTCACTCTCCGTCACACAGTGAGGAAAGAGCTATTCACTCAGTTGCACTTGCGTCCAGGTGACAGCAGGTGTCACTGTAGAGCAGTAAGAGGGACACAGTCGGCAGTCTGACCCACCCGCTTTTATTAACGAGGTAAATGACTTTCATTCCACATTTCACACATGTTCTCACACCTCCTCCACAGTGCCATCCATCGCAGCTTCTCCTACCACATTTGCCGGCGCCTGCATACTTGAACTATGTGCTAGAGTGAGTCTAATCAGTAAACACCCCAACACCACCCCTTTAATCTTTTATTGATGGCGGAGGTAGAGACGGTTCTATTAATCCATCACTAACATTGTCAAATCCAGTCCACAAATCTGTATGAAAAACCACAAAAACGTAAATCACCGTAAACTCAAAGGGCTCAGCACACGCAGCCACAGAAACAGTCTGATACCAATGTGCAGACAGTAACACTGATTAAAAATAACCTTAAAAATAAATATGCATTTTCCAGTCATTGTTTTTATGCTGAAGTCTCCACCTCAAATTAAAAGCCAAAAATTCGGGAAAAAAAAAATGAATAACTGTCAATAGTACTAATAGCTGTGGTGTAATATGCATTGACAGTAAATGAAGAAGAAAAAAAAAAACTTCTATAGGAGTATATTCTGCCTAAAAATAAAGAACCGATATAATGGAATGCATCATGTATATACAGAACATATCCATCCATCCATTGTGAGTAAACACTGATTACACAATTGACTTGACATTTTACACAAATGATCATCTAATTTAAATTAATACTATGACAGTATCATCCATTAGAATAACAGCGAACTGAGCAACAGGGGAGGGGTCTCTCTGGTGATTTCCGCAGTAAGAGGCTCGGTGAGCATTAACGCCCTCCTACCTGTCCTTCTCAACCATGACTTGCACAGGACTGAACTCGTTGGTCTTGTTGCCTGTGCCCAGCTGGCCGTACGTGTTGAACCCCCAGGCGTAGAGCAAGCCACCGTCTGTCAGGGCCATTGCATGAGCATTGCCAAAGGCGACCTATAAACCAGAGGAGACCTGTCAGGCCAAGCAACTGCCAGAGGCACCAGCCTTGGACTGGGCTGATACTGGGCACACCCCACCCTAGAGGAGCAATTTATTATTTTAGTTTTTTTTGCTAAAGTCAGTTTTGTGTGAAGAGTCAATTATGTTGGTATAGGCTTCCAATTTAATACACTCCACCGAAATACACTAGTCATAACTGCCAGGCAACACGTGCTTGTGAGTATTACTCTGCAGAAAGCCGGACCAGCAGTTACTGGCCAGGAGCCAGATTTAAGGCATTAACCATCGTCTGCAACCAGAAAAGCAGGAGAAAGGCTGAGGAGGTAGAGCAGTGCAGCGGGGATCAAAGAAGCCGACCGCGTTACCATCGGTCAACAGGCACCCCATCCGCATGACGCTGACGTCGCGCAGTTAGATCCATGACCTCCAACTCCGTCCTGGGGACCACTGTTACTGGCTGATTAAGAGCCCATCCCAAATACCAGCACCACGGAAGACGTGCCCCACCCCTGTATTGGACCCTTTATCGTGGATTGAGGCTTGAGGCATTGTGACTGAGAGTCCGACACATTTATGAAACCCTCTGATGAATGTTGCATGTAAAAGGGGACACTTTCGCCTGCCTGTTGGTAACCTTCTCTGCACTCTGCTACAGGGACCAGTCACTTAAAAGCAGGATATCTACATGTCTAGTGAGCCTGATAAGAATCGGGCTCCCCCAATGCAAAGGGCTTAGGATCCAGCAGCTCCCCAAGCACCCACAAAACAAACGTTTTTGTCCCTAACCCTACATCTCAAATTCGCTCTCATTTATAGAAATTTCTGTGGATTTATGGGAATAAATCTTAAAAATGGTTAAAATCTTAAGTGACCAACGGTCATGTTTCTTTGCTTCCAAAACAAAATGTAATTTATGAAATCAGAGCAGTACTTACACACACAACCTTATGTCAGCAATCAACAGGATACCGTACATCATTCTGAGCAGTACTTATGGTGTGGTTTTACTAATCTGAGGTCAGCATGTGGCTCAGTGGGCTAAGCCTGTAATCAGAAGGTTGCCGGTTCAAACCCAGCCTCAGCATGTCTGCGGGTCCTTGAGCGAGGCCCTTAACCCCCAGCTCCCTGGGCACCACTACAGGTGGCAGCCCTTTGTGGCCAGCTTACTCTACGAAGAGCAAGTTGGGGGAGGCGTAAAGAGAATTTCCCCACGGTGATCAATAAAGTATCTATTATCATTAATATGTTGAAAACACTGTTTCGCGGAATGTCCTGGACCCCAGGCGCAGTGCCACATGCCCAGTCCACCCTTACCTGTAACACACAGAAGTTTTGAAGTGCTGCCAATCGACACGGACTCAGCTGGTTGGCATTGTTGCCCAGGCCCAGCTGGCCGTTCCCGTTGTAGCCCCAGCCGCACACCTGTAAGCCAGGTAGAGGCGCGCATGTAGTACAAGGTTAGGAAACTGCTGTTAACATTCATATATTAGGGGCTTAATATGATCAACTCTGGGACATCTATTGAGTTCAGGGTTCCTTCTAGAAAAGCTTAAAAGATCTGGATCCCAAGCACTGTTGACTTTGCTTGCCTTTGGAGATCTAGTCTAATGTAATACTGTTTATAGACTGAAGTAAAGACGCACAGAAAATGTGCTCAGAACTGGTGTAGGAACAGCAGCAGATGTCTGTGCCTAAGAAATGATGCATGGATGGCTTGAATCTTCCTAAATGGCCAACAGGCGCTTCTTACTCTGACTGGCAGTTGGGAAACAGCGGGCACTCTGGCGTTTCAGCCTCAACACAGCCTGGCAGACAGATGGAGACAGCCTCTCACCTCACCGTTGTCCAGCACCGCCATGGAGGAGCTCTGGCCACAGGCGATGCTGATCACCACCCGGTTCTGCAGGCAGTTGGACACCTTACGGGGTGTGGGCTGGTTGGCTGTAGATCCAGATCCCACCTGGCCACAGTTGTTCAAGCCCCATGCGTACACCTGAGAGCATAAGGCGCATAAGGGAACCATACAGGCATGCAAAGGTCTCGCCTTGCCAACAAGCCTTAAGCTAGATGCAGATTATTTCAAGATTAAAAAAAGGAAAAATGGTTCTGGGGCATATAAAAGGACATCAGGTAATTAGAAGGTCTGAAAAAGACTTTTACAGCATGATAAGCTCTTAACCGTGGAGCAGATACAATGCTGGCATTTAACGTCGGCACACGGCGCGGTGTCAGAGAAGCAGTAGCCCTGTCAGGATTAATAGGGCCCAGCTCACATGGCCTTTGAAAAGCCTGGGTAAAGAACCGATGAGAAAATAAGCAGAAAGCATGATGTTTAATGCGATGGCAAATTCTGTCGCAGTAATTCAGACAGTTCAGACCTGGAACACGGCACAGAGAATACACTGATCATATCGATAATGGAGCAAACAAAGATATACAACACGATCCGGAATTATTAAAGGAATTATGCCAGAGAAGAAAATAAAATCTCCTGTTCCCAGCTGTCATTTCCCTACTGGAGCAGGTTCTAAGCTCTGACACCTACAGTAAGCCTCGTGTGTTATATTACATATTCTACATATAAAGTATGTACAATGGTGTGTGTAACAGAAATCTAAATTTGATAATCCTAGAGCCGAATCCCGTTTCACGTGAATTAATTAAAAGCATCTAAATCTGTAATTCTATGCGATAATACATCATATGGTGACGTGGTTTTATGCAGCCTTAAGGTGGGGCAAATCCTCCTAAAGGCAGAGGATTCTGTATGCCACGGTCCTGAGTCGCAGCCTGGAATCTGAAAGCTTGCAGGCTGATCTTCCAGATAGCCAACCTTTTATATGGTTCTATCTATAAAAGAACAGTGTTTTTGCCGTTTACCCAGTAAGCTTGTGGGAGGGAGATGTGAGGCAGCAACAGCGCTACCAACCGAGCTCATGTGTGCCCCGCAACGTTCATTTAACACGACTGAAAATCTATAGCAAACCCAGAACTAATGTGCTTCGTTCCAAAGGATTTGAACTGCGGGATTCGTTCATCAATCAACAGCTCGTTCGGTGTTAATTAAGCTGCGGTGAATGTCGCCCTGAGCCAGGGGCTGAGAAATGCTCTTTTACGGGACCATAGAGGAGTGGGAGGATCCTTAGCATTTATCCACCACTGAACTCACCTCTCCCTCGCTGGTACAGGCCACGGAGTGATGAGCCCCACAGGCCACCTCCTTCACCTTCTTGTCCAGGAAGTTAGCGGAGAGAAGAATTGGCACCATGCTCTGATTTGCTGTCCCGTTGCCCAACTGACTATAGCCATTGTGTCCCCAAGCAAACAGCTCACCCTCTAAAGGAAAATGATACCAAAAAAAAAATCTGAATTTTGAGTCGTTGCACAAAAATGCTGAAGGGAAGGCTTTCTTTTGAAAACATTTGCAGAATAATATCTATTTTGAAAACTGTCTGGGGTAATAGCTCTCAAAAAGCCCTAAACAATTTAATCAGGGGGCACATTACAATAAAGTAGTGCAACCATATCTAGCGGAATAATTACAAGCCCACAATGGCACTGGGTGACTGAAAAGGTGCTTGAAGGTCATTGGAAACCAAAAAACTAGAAACAACAGTAAGGAAAGGCAGTGAATGGCTGCAGAGCCCCGGAAACAGACCTTCAGTAGCCAGTAGGACGTGCGGCCCGCTGCCGTAGCTGAAGCTGAGCACCCTTTTACCCGTCAGACATTCCACTTTCTTAGGGACGATGGTACTCTGGTTGTCCCCTGTTCCCAGGCAGTTACTGCAGTTCAGCCCAAGCATATAGACCTGTGTGAAGTTGGGGGGGTGAATGTTACTTTATCCCATTTCTCAGTTCATGCAATGGTGCTGTACACCAGTATCTCTAATCACTGCTGTCAGGAAATAAATTCTCAAAGATAAATTGAAAACTGAAAAACAGGGATAGATGGTATACATGGTAAATTACAATACAGTCGAACCTCGTTACTACGTAAAAGACGGGATATCAAAAACATGTACTTGATAAGCATAGAACGTTGTAACCACTTAGTGCAAGATGGATGAAAGAACTCACGAAATATCCATGTAAATGATAAAACTAATAGAACAGACCCTTAAATTGACTACAAAACAAACGAACACATTTTTACTTGTTAAATAATTCGACAAAGCTAATTCGGATCCTTGAAATTTTCCTTAAATTACTCACGATTACTTAGTACCGGCCGGCGATAAACGGCAACGAAAATAGACAACGGCTGGTCAAAATGGATTTTTAAAATAAACATTCGCTTCCAAATTGGCATTTGGCCTGAAAATATTAATGAAATATTGGTCAAATTAAATCATAAAATCTTTTACTTCCATTATTATTCTGAATTCACAATTACCGGCATGACCGGTATTTCACAAAGTTTAATAAACAAAGAATACGCACACAACACTTAACAAGCCATTACTACGCTGTCCAGTGACGATCGGTCAAGGCAACTCATTTAACGCCAAGCAACGCAATCGACACATGTGCATTGTCGGGCGAAGATCAGGTAGATACAGGTAGATGTAGCGACACAAGTTGTGGTGGGCGGGGAGAGCGCTGTACCTTGTAACGATGGTTAGTTTTCGTATTTTCTCTAGAAATTTTGATGTTGTATCGAAGTTTACGCTGTAAGGGTGTACGCTGTAAACAATGGCTGCTATTGGAATAACACATAGGCTAAAAACGGGAATTAGAAACCTGTACGTTGAAAAGGTAAAAACGTTGTATCCGAGGTACGTAGTAACGAGGTTCGACTGTATTTTGTAAAGTCGAACCCAAAGTATTGAAAAAGTCTTTTTTTTTTTTGTTTAATAATATGCGGGCGGCATGGTGGTGCAGTGGTTAGCACTGGGGGTAGCATGGTGGTGCAGTGGTTAGCACTGGGGGTGGCATGGTGGTGCAGTGGTTAGCACTGGGGGTGGCATGGTGGTGCAGTGGTTAGCACTGTCGCCTCATACCTCTGGGACCCGGGTTCGAGTCTTCGCCTGGGTTACATGTGTGTGGAGTTCGCATGTTCTCCCCATGTCGTCGTGGGGTTTCCTCCAGGTACTTCGGTTTCCCCCCACAGTCCAAAGACATGCTGAGGCTATTTGGACTTCCTAAATTGCCCATAGGTGTGCATGTGTGTGTGAATGGTGTGTGAGTGTGCCCTGCGATGGGCTGGCCCCCCATCCTGGGTTGTTCCCTGCCTCGTGCCCATTGCTTACGCGATAGGCTCCAGACCCCCCACGACCCAGTAGGATAAGCGGTTTGGTAAATGGATGGATGAAATAACAACATGTTGCATGCATCTAAGAAACTTTATTTTAGGGTCACTGCAGCCATCGCAGCTAGTTCAACAAACTTTAGCACAAAGAAAAAAATACAGAGATATTCCAGGGAAAATCTACCCTTATCTTAGCCAAAGCGCCCAGAAGCGATAAAGTGTGTATTATACGTATATACAGATCAATACACACAAAGTGACTTATGAACATTACTCAGTAACGTCTCAAGTTCTAAACAGCCGTTTATGGGCAGCGAGTCGATGTTGGCCTCAGACCCTCACTGCCTCTCACCTCATTGTCCTGCGTGCAGTATATACCCTCGCTGGCAGACGCGCCAAAGACACAGGCCTGACGGATGGATGCGATTTCCAGAGGCCTCAGCAGGCTGAGGAGGGGCCACTTGCCCACGTCCACCATGGAAGAGCAGACTGAAGCAGGGTGAGGTGAGATAAGGGTGAGGTGAGATGAGGGTCGGTCGGGCGGGGCGGTGGGATGGGATTTGCTGGGAATCCTAGAAACAGCAGGCACGGCAAATAAGTGATCACAGAGCTATATGTCAATTACTAAAGAGTGAGCATTGTTAAATGGGACCCTTTCTGAAAAATATTTTCAGAAAGTTCTGGAAATATTTACAGAATCTCAATGTCTTGAATCCCAAAATGATACCATTCAAAATACATTAATGCCCCTGGAACACTATATAGAAGAGAAAATAAAGTATTACTAAACACATATATTGTATGTGTTGGTCACTTTCACACTCAACCCTAGATGTTATTCAACCAATTATGCCTATGGATGGTAAGCAAATAGATAAACTCCCTTTTTACACAGAAACACTGTAGCGTTCTCATTTGAGATGGTCCTACGTGTATTTAAATGAAACAAGTTATGCTTTCCTCACGTACGTCGTAGGAAAAACCCGACTCTAACACGCCTATGCTGATAACTCTAAAAACGCAGATATCTCCCGAACAGATAACCACCCAGTCTCCCTTTCGTTACTACCGACTCGGCTCTACTAAAAATGTAATAATTACCTGCAACGTCCCAGCAAATGAAGTGAGTGAGTACTACGTAATGCTTCTTATGTTCTGCAAAGAAAATGCATACTAATTATCTTATATGATACGAAATAATAGCTAGATAAAAGTTCCGTAATACAAACCAAAACCAAAACCAAATGATCGAAATAAAACGTAGCCCTTGCCAAAACCTCCAAACATCCTGCAGCAGCCGCCAATTCAGGAAAGCGGAAACGCTAAATAAGCGAGATCAACAAGATCCAGTTGTCACGAGGTTTATTTTGCAAACGAGAAAAAGCCTTTCCTTTAAAAAATTGAAAATCCATCAACTTACAAAAACAAACCAGAATCAATCTGAATCTGGGCTGCCGTGCGAGGAGCGTCCCCAAGCTGCTGTCCCGGTTTTTCTTGAAAGTTTCATTTCGACGTTCAGTGCAGTTACGTCAAGTTCGTACACGTGTGTTTATGTAAACCACAAATAGTTTCCAATTGCAAATGCAGAAAGTAATGTTAAATGCTGACGTTGAACCAATTGCTAAAAAGTGTGAAAAACATAAGCTTTATTAGTTTTGACGTCGGGAATTTTACAGGATGCCATGGGAGGGAGAAATCATGATAACTCATATCTTTTACAAAGTAAGACATGTCTTTAAGGTAATGTAATCGATTTTACATGTTTATGTTTTGATCGTCCATAAATGTTTGAATATAACTGATATAGCAGTATTATAATAATTAACTTGAAAAATGTATTTCCACATGCAAATAATTTACAATATGCAAAGAAAGCCGTACTATATTGCAGGAAGATATCTCTCTTATCCACTAAGTCCATCATACTGCGCGGTCGAGAGGACTGGGCAACTTCACAGACACAGTCCTTGTTTAGACTGGTTTTGATCCGATTCCAAGACACACAGTGACACAGTACGACAAGGCCGGTAACAAACTGCTTACTTTGGACTTCTTCCCTGGACCAAGTCAATCTAATAAAACTTATTCACAATCACTACCCTTATTATCCAAATGTGACTATGATGGGGGGGGGGGGGGGGGCAGGGTTCTCAAAGGGCCCCAGAGTGACAGAAGGCCCTAAAAAATTAGGTGAATAATTGGATTGGTCTAGAGGCACCCTCTTTTATTACCAACATGATGTTTGTAAAATATGCCATTAATCCAGTATATTTATATATCATTATATGTCATTCATCTTATATATCTTACATAAATCAAGGGTTTTAGTGAGGAACATACAAAAAGTAATGTTTGTTAATTGCAGATTATCTCGAGGGTTTACCGAAATAGCTCCATTCAAGCCTAACTACAATACACACAGCTCGGTTCTAGATGTCGGTTATAAACTTTATTTCTGGCTCAATTAAGGCTTCAAAAACGAATCAATTCAAAGGTTGCATCCTTGGAGGGAGGTGTCAAGAAAAAAATGCAAATTATAGTGAATAATATGAAGTTCTCGGTTTAGATGCCAGGGCTTATGTAATCTGTCTATAATGTCTATCCCCTCTAGATATCGCAAGGTAACCAGATATATTTTCTTTGTAACTGCAGACATATATTGCGGGGGGGAAAAGGAACTCTAGGATGTGCATTATGCCTAGGCCGAGGTGCATCGTGGGTAAACGTGAGCAGGAAAATGACATTTTAGGGGAAGGAAAACAAAAACTTTTACTGCGGAAGTGTCACACAAAAGATACCAACATCAGTGATACAGTCTGGAAATTTCATGGGACACCTCACTCCATTAACACTGCATTTCGAGATGGGTCACACCAAGCAAACATCGGAGAATACACGCCCTGTCTTTGGTCAGATCTACTGTTATGCTTGGCAGGACATTTCGCCGGTTAATATGTCTGCCTAAGAAGTTGTTAGCAAGTTTTATGTTACCCTAATTCAGTGTTTATCATGCTACAGACTAACTGTAAGGTAAACTAAACTAATCACACAATAAATCCTAGGTTTCTCCTACATAAATGCACACACACAGCCTATCGGAACGAGACAATAAAATTTACGCATGAGGAACATTCTGAGCTGCTCGTTGTGTATTAGATTTATTATTAGTAGCAGTAGTGGTGGTAGTAGTATGTAGCATATATACGGTATATATTTTACAAAAATACCAAGAATGATTCAGTGCTTCCCATCGTTAATTAAAAATTGAAGTCATTCGTTTTTTTTCTTTTCTGTTTTATTATTTAACAATTTTTCCACCAGAGCTTCAGAGGAGGACAGGCCCTGGTACTGAGCACCATCAGCCTGTGACTGTTCACTGTCTCAGCTCTCAACTGCTTAAGAGGCTTCCCAGCAAGTAACGCTGGTGTTTTGGGGGCCGTAATTAAACTCTTTATGAACACTATTGCAAATCCCTGCAACTGACAAACCAAGAAGACCCAACTGCTCTAAATCCATACATGTGGTGAAACTGGAAATTCATGAATAACACTATGAGCTAAATGATGATAATAATAATAATAATAATGATATTTTGTTGTAAAGAAACCAGAAATTATTAAACATACAGCAATACAACCCTGCCTCTTGCCCATTGCTTCCGGGACAGGCTCCGGACCCCCCGCGACCCAGTAGGATAAGCGGTTTGGAAAATGGATGGACAGCAATACAAAATAGTGGGAAGGGGGACAGAATTTAAATACAAAAGTCTATTTATTCTGGGGGGGGAGGTGAATGTAGCCAAATTAAATATTATGGGATACAGGTGCTTCTGGTCCATAAGCTCCTATATATAATGTCCAAAACATATGGAATGCAGAAAACACTTATAATATAGGAAGATATTTCATTTTAAAATATGACCTAGGAACCATTTTAGTGTCCAGCCACAATAAAACTATAGCAGGGTATTCAGTAGGTTAACTGACTCTTAAATGACCTTAGTGTTGCCAAACTGTGGTGGTCCTCGTTTGGGTGAAGAACTTACCCCAAGCTGTTACACAGTTCTTAAAGACAATGTTTTTTGCTAAGATGGACTGAGAGTAATACTGTTCGTTTGATAACTTAGTAATTATTAAAACATTGATTTATTGATTAGTTATATGCACAGAATGGAATGAACAACAGTTTGATTCTGCAGATGTATCATTCAGACTTACTAGGGGAAGTGCAACCATTAAAAGAGTCCCATGGTGAAATAGTGGGCTTTTCAGTATGGAGCTGGTTGAAAAGGGGGATTTTGTGTTTTTGGTGAGGTGACAGTAGATAAAGTGCGTTGAAGTTTGCTAATTAATCAAATTATGTGTATTATCCTTTTAACTGTTTACAATAGGAAACGTGTTATGTTTAAATGTGTTGTAAACTATGTTCTTCACCCTACCCCCTTTAGGGTTGAAATGGTACGGGCCATCATTATGTAGGTATCAGAGTGAAGGGTGGGGAGAAAATATTGGTTGAAGAGAGACCCAGTGTTACTGAGATTTTGGCTGTGGTATTACAGCCTGGATCCCAGAGCTGTCTCTTTTCATTCCTTCCCTTTCGTGTGTTGGGTGCTGTGGGCAAAGGGTATTGAATTTTGGGCTTTATGTAATAAGATCTTTGAAATCACTCCTGGTGGCCTCCTGTCTTTTCAGGCTTAGCCTGTGGTTTTTCATGGTCTTTGCTCAAGCCATCACACATATATGTATTCCCTTAATAAACCATGCAAAATAGTGTTTTGTTAATGCAGCCCATTCATTCTACATTATTAATATTTAAGACAGTGAAGGGAGATTTTCCCGCCTTGTCATTTCTTTACACAAACTACTAAATTCCAGTTCTCTACGTTAAATTGTCTAGTCTGGCGGCGTATAATCAAAATGCATTTTTTTACCTCTCCATTCCCACAAGGCATCAGTTTTCTGGCTTTTTCCTTTACCTCCAAAATTGTTGACAGGTGCTAGATGTTTTAAAATGGCAGCCTTAGTTTCATGAACAATTTTATATGACGTGGGGCGTCATCTCTGGATTATAAGGGTTCGTCTTGTTTAGCTCCCTTGGAAACTGCTCCTGAAAAGCCCTCTGCTCTATGCGACACTATGAAAGCTTTGCTTGAAGGTGGTTTTCTTATTTATGGTGGTTCAACTAAGAAAATCTCTATGGCTCATAATTTCGAAGTTTAAACTGGATGCATTACTGTAAAACAGAGAGGATCCAGTTCTCTATAAATACTAAACATAAAAAGCCATTGATTGGGAATTGTAATGCTTAATTCCTCCCCCTTTCAGACGAAAGCCCTGTATATTTATACTGATAATTAGCCGTTATTAAAGGAAGTGTTAAAAAGGAGCATCATGAGGCTATGAGAGTATGAAAAGCAGCTCGGTTCGATCCAAAACGTTCACGCACTTCTGACAGTGGGATCTATTCACGCTGTGACGCAGGGAAACTGCTGTCTTACACAGGTTTGTACGCCATTTCGCATCTCCTTTATGTAATTTATGGTAACTAAAATAGCTTTGGATGTCGACTTTCGGTGTAAACAAATGGCATTTCAGCCAGGGGACATTTCCCAAAAGACAGGTGCGGAGTGACCGCACAGACCCATGACGGACCAGAAATGATCTGTAAATGAACATTGCTTATATAGGACATGAAGTTTACCATTTGCAAAAATGAGGTAGAAAAGCAGATATAAAATTGCACAGAGACGTCAAATCAGGACACTTGAAGCAACAAGGAGTCAATGGCTAACAGCAAGTTTTATTTTGGTTAGCATCATTAATACAGAGACCATGTCCTGAGGGAGTGATGGAAGCGAGATTTCATGTTGCCACAGAGGCTGGTTTAAACCCCTCTGATTGGCGATAGATATGGCTGTTTGGCGTTATGGGAGTGGTATGGTCAGGGGAGGAAGTGAAGAGTGGCAGTGGAATACAATGGTCAGCCAGCAGAGCTGCGGTCGAACAATCCTGCTCTGCATTACAGAAAACAGAGAGAAGCCCTATTGGTAGTGCTGTCCAGTGAGAGCGAAACACCTCCCCAAATAATCCATTTCTTACACACCTCCATAAGTTAGGCTTCAGTGCTTAAGAAATGTTTTTTTTTTCCTTGTTGCTTAGAAATGAAAAACAAAAGGCACAATGAATTTCAACTCATCCTTATCTTTAATATGCACAAGAGTTGAAAGGAACGATGAGCCACCTTAAAGAGAAATTCAATCTAAAATTTATAAAAAGATATAAACAATCAGAGGCCAAAATGCTGTTGCTTTATTCCTATTTAAAACAAGTTTTTTTTTAGCAAGTAAAAATCTTGCAACGAACAGAAGCTTGTATCAGTTTTTGATACAAGACTAAATTGCAATCTTTAAAGTGGCTCTGTTTAGGTGTCTAGACTCGTCTAGCTCTTGACTGTACACCTGCTAACGGTTTGTTCATCAATAATGAATGGTTAGTCCACAAAGGCCTGGCTGCTTGACCTGGCTTCACGCGTCGTTTCAGTAGTTAGCAGCCCTGACGCAACTACATTAGTCCAAAAAAAAAAAAAAAAAAAAAAAAGGTGAAATTTCCGTTTACAATCTTCTTTTACAAAATAAAATGCACGGGGAAGCGAAGGGGGAAACGTCCAGTAACGACAGCGAGACCCTCACCGCGTGGGCGTGCGTGTGGTGGGAAGGCAGCTCCCTGGCAATGTCTGCGGTGGGCTCAATGCTGTCATCCTGCGCCGTTCCGGTGACCGGCTATCGGCTGCGGCACACGCTTAGACGGGCGCTATATTACTCGAAAGTTCAAAAAGAAATGCTTCACTTGTACGAGCAGGTTGATAGCGGGTAGTCTTTGAGGAAAACTCAGAAGAGCAAAGAAAGGGCATACGCTGTATAGTCAAGGATCACAAGAATTACTCATTTCTTCACAACTAATCTGAGGGCTCCGCTTTTTACGTTAACACAGAAAAAACTCTGGATCTACACGATTTGATGTGCTGTGTCAGACACTCCACGCGTCAAATGGGAACAATATATACGAGCGCTACTGTATTCTTAGTGATTTTAACGTAAAATGCACGATGCTAAACGGAAAACAAAAGGGGGGGGGTGGGCAAAATTATCCAAAAACAGAGCAGCAGTAACAGGTCTGCAGATTGAAGCTGTTCCTTGAGGAGAGGGAAGAGTATTACATTACAGCTCAGAGTTTTTATACCAGAACTCCACCGGGAGCCGGAGAACACAGAGGGAGGAGAACCGGCTCTCCTCTCTCCAGTGACCAGGGGCTGCAACATCAGTACTGCAGCATGAATCCAGTCTTTAAACCCCACCCACAAATGACAAAAAAAACAAAAAAAACAAAACATAATTCCATTGTCATTCATCTTCTGCAGCTCCAGCAGACTACGGCGTTCCAAACTTTTCACCTTTTTGACTCCTGCTTTCCAGGCCCAGAGAGAGATCAATGCTACAAAAATTAGTTTTCCTTCCTTTGTGTTGTTTTCCAGATTAAGTGAAATTCAGCTTTTCGTGTCAACTCTCATCACTGAGTAATAGTCTTTAATTTTGACTCTGTACTACCCCCCCCCATACATAAAAGGCATCCTCCATGACGACTCAGGACAAAACCAAAATCGAGAACAGCAGTGATAGGTAACTAAAGAACTCCAAGTTGACCATTAGTGTACCCCCACGCCAGTTGGATTGGACCAGGACTTTCCTGCGGAGAGGCTGACAGAGTCGCGTCACACTGACACATGACTTGGGGGTGGAACATCTTCAACCAGGGTGGTGTTCTAGGTGGTCAACTGAGTGAGACTGACTCCAGGAAACAAAAGCCAACAGGAAAAGCAATAAAATGACAAAGCAAACCTCAGTCAGGGGGAATAAGGTCAGGGCTGGGCTCCCTTACCGCATGATGGGTGTGTACCTTCATGCACACAAATTCCTTGAAGTCTGTGTGTGAGAAAGACATTTGGCAACTGCAGAGTGACGGTGATGAGGTTCCTTTTTTTTCCTGTTTTTGTTTTTCTTCCAGATTCTGTAACGTTTAGGGGCGTCGGCAGCGGACGCTTGACGAAGTCTGTGATCCTTTAGTGGATGGCGACGGTGTATGTTTCAGGTTAGTGGGTCTGTCATGATGTTCTGAAGGTGATGAAGTGCTGGGCAGCGGGGCGACCCGCACATCTGCTCTAGAACTTGAACTCCTTGGTCTGCAGGCTGGAGGTGGGGTCAAAGTTGAAGGTGCCGCCTTGGGTGGCTTCAGGGATCAAACTGGGATCCTCGTCAATCTGCGGAACGGTGTTCGGAACAGGTTACATCCTAAGGCAGCCCTGTTCATCTCAGGCAATCTAAGGCGCAATCGTGAAACCCCAGATATACACTGTAAAGATCATAAAAATCTTAATTCATCGATCACGTGCATAGTTTGTCGTAGTGATACAGTCTGTGGTATATATAAATACAGAGAACAACAGATATATCGCTTCATCGAAAGTAGCCTATAATTATTTTTTCCCCCCCATTGCATTAAGTTGGGTGCCACACTCACATCATCCCCTGAAAAGTACTGGTCGATAATTTCAAACGCTAACTTGTAGATATCCTCATTTTCATGCTGCTGAAGGCTCTCTATTTTCTCCAGACCTGTAATTAAGATGGAAAAGCATTAACACTGCGAAAAAATGCACAACAACGGAAATCCAGGTCATTCCGTGACCGGCTCCCCGTTAAACAGCCCAGAAATGCTCGCACCATATGCCCTCCCCACGTCTGTTTCACCTGCCCCTACCTCCACACTCTTCGATAATCTCCGCAATCGTGCTGGCCTCCTCCCCTGCCATTATCAGGATGTTCTTAAGCCCGTCAAGAACTACCTGGACGACCTGAGAGTCCTTAACCGAGAGGAGGTTACAGAAAGGCGGTATCACATTCTGCTGCACCAGGTACTCCACCTGCAAGAAAAAAAAAGTCAACATTCCAAAATGGTGGCAAACGAATGCCCCACTGACCTAACCCAGGGCAGGGACAATGTTCACAAAAAATAAATAACTTACCTGATCTTTCCTTCCACTTATTGTCAAGTTGCTAATTGCCCAAGCCGCCTCCTTTTGCGTGCCAAAATCACCCTGCGGGCACAGCGGACAGAGGAGCAAAGGCAGAGAGTGAACACTAAGACCCCTTCGGCTGATGCTGGAGACGGACAACCAAATGGTGAGGCTGCACTATATTTATGCAGCGATGGAAAAATACGTCCTTCACAGAGTAGAGTCGAGTCAGCTTTGTGAGCCTGAAATTACTTCTCTGCTGGTTTGGGGGGGGGGAGTGTGCTGTCAAATCAGCACCATATCTTGGGATGGGGAACCAGTGATTAAGTGGTTTGACTTTCCCGGAGGGCTGACCCTAAAAATATTGGCTTGTTACAGCCAATAGGTAAGATGTATGGAGAAGGGGCTCCTACCTTGGCCAACTGGTGGATGATCATGGGGATGAGACCGGCGTCAATCACAGCCTGAACTTGTTGCTGGTTCCCAGCTGTTATGTTGGACAGGAACCATACTGCCTCCTAGAGGAATGTGTAGGTGGTGTCAGGGTTCATAAAACAAAAGGAAAATGTAGAATGCCATATGACTGAAGAGGAACAATGGATGTTGTCTTTGTTCCACAAGGAGAATTTGTATAAGCATCAGCCCACAATAAAAGGTATTTTCTGCATAGTGAAGAGAACACTCATCCACCCTCCCACACAGTCATGAACCATAAAGTAAAATATTAAAATGATCCATATTCTACCATGTCTCCCAAGCATGTGCTGGCTTTTCCGTTTAAAAAAATAATAATTTGGCGAGCAACCGAACAGGTCTTCAGACAAGAGACTAGAGGCCCTGATTCTATTACCATGAAACCACAACACCCCTGCAGCCCAGGCTTGCTACATTTAAGGCAGCAGTACACAATACAGCTACAATCAGTTACAATTAGTGTTCCTCTGTAATTAAAAGCCTTCATTTGCACTATGACATGATTACACAAATATCTGAATAACAGCCGTACAGACAAAAGAATTTAAGTCAAATAACTGATGTATCAATGTATCTATGAAGCTCTCATCTATAATGCACTATAAATACCTTCATAATGCATTATAAGGTATTATCCTTACCATTAAAATACATTATGAAGGTATATATAGTGTATTATAGATGAGCTTCATATAGCATTCATTATAGCCATTTTTATTATGCATTATGTTATGCTATTTTAATATTAATAGCCGTGTTCATAATACTTTATGAATGGATTATAATGCATTATGAAGGCATCTATTATGCATTATGACAACTACTTTTAGTAAAGTGTTACCCAAACTTTTTTAACTTAACAAAAAGATTTATAAACTCACAGTATAAACTTAAGCTTGTGTGAGATGCCATTTTCAGGATAGCGTACACCATTTGCACACAACAGTGTGGTGCATTGTGGGTATTCTGGTTATTACTGTGTTGGGTTTAACATTTTCCTTTGGGGATGTGGAAAATGCCAAACAAAATGGCTGACAGCAGAAATGGGGAGTCTGCACACTGCAGAGGGAGCCAGCTCCAAGAAAGTCAAATTTAAACTAAAAATACTGAAGAATATGGTCCACAAGATCCAGTTTAAGGGTTGTTTACAATTATACTGGACTAGACACATACACACACTCCACATACAATTATGCCCAAAGAACCAACCACCATCATAATGCCATTAGCCATGGGGTACGCAGGGAAACCTAAGGGAAGGTAAATGTAAACAGCAGCCAACACGCGTGGCCTCTGTCGCTCACCTTATTTATCTTCTCCTTAGGGTGCGTGAGTAAGTTGGGGAAGTGGGATAGCACGTCACAGTTGAGCACCACCTGCGTCTGCTCATCCGTGCCCGTTACGATGTTGCCTACTGCCCTAAGTGCAGCTGTCTGCAAACACGAAGTGACAAGTTAGACAACAAACGACCCAACCTTGAGGTAAGCATCATCTTACAGAGGCTGGCTATTCGAGCTACAGGGGGATTTGTATGCCACGTGCAAAAGCGATGCATTTCAGATACAAAACGAGCTACAGGTCTAACAGATCCAACAGTTCACTCACCTGAACTTTGACCTCCTGGTGGCTTAGCAATGGCACAAGGAAGGGGACCACGCCCGAGTCGATGACCATCTGAATCTGTTCGTTACCTCCGTCGGTAAGGTATGAGAGCGCCCATACTGTGTCCACCAAGATCTGTAAAGAGAAACCACATGCTCCTCACTACCTGCCCTAGAAGGGGAAGCTCAAGCAAACACTCCCGACTCCTCATCAGGTACCACGTCATAAAAAGCTGCCGTTTCTTGACAAAAACTGATCGCTAATCACAAACTGCACAACGCTACACTTTTGCATACAGGCTGAAAAAGGTGGCAGCTTTATTCGAGTGGCACGAAGGAGGCCATACTTACGTTGATATCCGTGTGGTATATCAGCACGCACAAGGCAGGTAAGATCTGTGGGCGAGGGGGACAAAGAGCGTCAAACGCACCATCGAGCAGTTTTGTCTCCTAATTAAGTCAATCTATGACCTGGCTGAGACCTTCAGGGTAATGTATGTGACCTGCTCCAAAAGAGGATCCACAACTCGAATCATCAGCTTATCTTCACGGCACAGTGCTCTAATCACCATACTAACTTAATACATAGTTAATGCAGTGCCTTGTGCCACAAGCCATCTAAACAATTCCTGAACAGTCTGCTTAATCAAAATGTTCATTAACTGATTGTTTAGGGGGAAATGGGTAATGGGAAAAGCCATTCCAATGGGGGGTGGGAGGAGAATTTAAATTCACCCAGGAAGCCACAGAGAGATTCAAAATGTGAATGATGTTTTGAAGCTACACGGATCATTTGAAGTGCTTTGCTAACCGCCAGTGTTAGAAGACAAGGACAGGAAACGGAAGAAATCTAATATTTTTCTGGGTGCCTCGTGCACAAGATAATGATTATTTTTGCGTTTTTTTCCCCCCACTGTTATTGAGGTGCGAGTGCCGAAATGTTACAGATTAATCACTCCTCATACTTACGGTCCAGATTTTGCTGCTGGGAGCCTAAAAATAGTGCAGTGTTTGGGAAGATTTTAGACAGCCGGGGAATATGGAGGAGGGGTGTACACAATGACACTGAGGCACTGCAGTCACAGGCCACATGAAGGAGACAAACACACACCCACACACACCGATTCATCATTTATTCAATGACTTACACCCTTAAAATTTCACGTTGCTATTTTACACGAGCGATTTTTGGTTTGGATTCTTGCTCAGCAGCAAAAGCAATCAATGGGACTCGAATTAGCAACCTTCAGAATACTAACTCATATCGTTAACCACCATGCCAATTGGACCCTTACAGTAAAGGCACTGTTCCATGTCTCCTGCTCTGCTTACGAATTTGAAATCTAGGTTGAAAATCTAATATTAATTTAAAAAAATATTTAGTTTAAACAAAGTAAGCAATTGGTGATGGTGGTTCTGTGAGTGAAAGTTAGATTCTGATCTGAAGTTAAATCCAGGATTAGCATCAGTCCTGTGATATAGTTCCCCTGTATTACATTAATATTTTATTGATCTTGCAGACAAACCAATGTACATTTTTGAGAAAGCAGGACCAAAGCACTTGGACTTGGGGTTACTTGGGGTTAAGGGCCTTGCTCAAGGTCCCAACAGCAAAATCACTCGGCTGACCCAGGGATTTGAACCAGCAACCTCCTAACCGCAAGCACAGCATCCTAATCTGCTGAGCCACATGCTACCCCACTTTCCAACAAAGGACATGAGTTCCTATAGCTCTTTGCAGTTTCATTCCAACACGAGTGGGATAATCGAGCTTTCTGAAGCACTGATATTTTCATTCTCTCTTGATTAAAAAAATTCACATTATTTGGATGGGGAATTCCTCTGACAAGGAGGTCCAGTTGTACACAAACCTAACATCTCCATATTTCATTTGGAAAAGCCAGTGGAGGTCCACCATCCCATCTTGCATCTTTCTAGAGATCTTTCAAGTCAAAGCCCCAACTAATCCTCTGTGACTTCAGATTCTAAATTTGCCAAGTACTGCCTACTTTGCAACGCTAGCACACGCTGGTATCTAATGATTTTATGACGCTGTGTCACTGTTTGCAAGTGTACATATGAGCCCAACGCGCTGCTGCACCCAAAGACTCCTGCGTTTCTGAACCTGAAGCACTGCAGATTGATTTATGCAGCCGTCTGTGTGGCCAGGGGCAAGATGGTAATAATTTAGCCACACTAATGGCTCCATATGTCAGCAGTGTATTTGTGAACATAAATCTCCTGCCAAGGTGCTCACGGAAATCAAACCCGAATCGGACTCGCTTACCTTCCGATGCATTGTTCCTGCCTCTCTCACACTCGCGCGCACGCGCACGCGCACACACACACACACACACACACACACGCATGCACACGTGCAGCCTTACCTCCTGCACAGTCTCCATGGGTGGGGGGGGGTCTTTGTTCCTGCACAGGTTGACAATGACCCAGGTGACGTTGCGCAGGAAGGTAATGGGAATGGAAGGGTTGATGAAGGACAGGAGGGGCTTGACCACGCCCAGGGAGATGACGTAGTCTCGGCACTGCGGGCCATCTCCTGCAGGAGGACACGGGCGTCGGCAGCTATCAGCAGCCCTCTGGGGCTGGGGGAGTGTGGGGGCGCGGGTGGTGGAGGGGGACGGGGGTCACGTACATGAGGGTGGGCGGTTTGGAGCTCGCCTACTCACCGATGATGTTGCCGAGCGCCCACACAGCCTGCTCGCACACGTTCTGGTGGGGGGAATGCAGAAGCCTCAGAAACAGAGGTACAGCATCTACGGAAAGAGGTCAGAGGGGGTCATTCTCCACGACATGGGCGGGAACGCAAAACACATCCACTAGGGGGCCTGGGGGGAAAAAAGGTTCAAGAATCACATAACACTCACAGGAAACGGTAGCACAAACACGGGGTAAGCGCAATAAGCCAGCCCCCAAAAGCAGGCCAGGCCGGGAGAGATATGGATAAGACCTGGTGCCCTGCAGTACACCCCCCCCACCCCTCCCAGGTGAGCTTACTGGATTTGACTACAGCCTGAGTCTGAGCCGATGTCCCAGATGCGATGTTCGTGAGTGCCCACGCTGCTTCAAACTGCAAGGAAGGACTGGGGTAAAGAGAGAATGAGTGCCCACATTTCACAGCCCGTCCACCTGCCCCTGGCATTTCACCAGAGCATGCAACCTCCTGGGCTGAGCTAGACTCGCCCGTCACGCTGAAAATGGTGTCGTCCGGATCCCGAAAAATCCACCACAGGCTCGAGTCGGTTCAAGAAAACGATACTAATGCCGCAGCAATCCAGCTGGGGGGTGGGTGGGGGATCACGCATCCTTGACTCACGAATCAAGTGACCCAGAAAAATTCTGTGTCACAAACTGAAGTAGAACTTGGCGGCCGCTGAGGCGGCTCACTTTTTTGGCAGACGTGCGACTTTCGCCACTCGCTTGTTGGCCTGCGAGTCTGGCGCATTGTCACCGCGACGACCCCCTTTTCCTCCGGCCCGGGCCACGCCGGCCTGGGAACGCGGCGACCGCGGCGAGATGGGAATGCAGATTTATCTCTGCCGGTGTCGGATTGAGGGCAGCGCAGACTCCGGGTGGGAAGAGTGTGGGAGAATGAGAATGCCAGGAGAGTCCGGCAGAAAAAGCGCCGTGAGAAATCCTATAAATCCCATGTATGGGACGGGAGTCGAACTAAGCTTACAGTCTGATGGGCAGGGTTCAATTATGGCTTCTACATAAACACAGTAATAACCTTAAGGATGCAGCAAAAAAATTAAACCACAGCAAAACCAGGCATATATGAGCGCATTATATAATCATAGATTTGCAGAGCTCTGACTGAACTGGGGAATGTACCGAGCCAGTGCAGAGTGATGAAATCCTGTGAAAGTAGCCCGGCTTGTACACGAATGCGACGGCAGAACAGCCGAAAGCCACCCAACGCAGTCCAGTGCTCAGGGTCAACACATGCGCCCCTCCCACTAACACCCTGGTACTGGTACAGTCACACTGCACACCTCCCAGAACAGCAGGGACACGCCCTTTGCCCCCTACTGCCAGCTAAGGGAATTCCCACCCCACCCCACCAAGGCCTGTCTGGCTGATGTAATGAAGCACCGTCCACTTTGGATCGCCGCCATCCCATTAACGCCGGTGGGAGGAAGTGCCCCCCCAGCAAACACTCACTTGTCATCCCTCTCCAGGCATTTCACCAGGATGGGAAGGATTCCCGACTTTATTAAGTCATCGATGGGGGGATTCCGATCACTGGAAAGTAGCTTCCTGTGAGAGAAGTTATAAACAGACATTTAAAGAATACAGCTTGTAATGGCAAGAGCTGAGCCCATACGTACAACAAAGTGCACAAATGAGCCCAGAAGCTGACTGTGCAGGGCTCCGCCATGGTCTAGGCTCCTTTTGGAGATCCCGCCATTTTTGTTCATTTACAGACACTGACATCCATACCTGGCTGCTTGGACGGCGCTGAGCTGTACTACTGCATTGTCACTGGTGGCGTTCTTCAATAAAACAAAAATGAATGTTAGACACACGCTTCAAGACATCTAATGAAAGATGCAAGTAGGTGAGAAGCGGCATGCAGCACACACAGAGCCCCCATAAGCCTTATAGACATAGGAGTGCCGCTGCTGTCTTACCTGTAAGATGGCATCTAGTGTCACATTTTGCTATAAAAAGAGAGAAGAAAAATAAACAAGTCATTAATGCAAACTGGAACGTTTCCCAGATCCTTACATCTTTCCATGAATTTTAAAGCCAGTTGGACTGCAGGTGAACTGGCCAACTTCACTTCCAAAGCACCTACATGACTGGCCGAGGGACTGCCAGCTTTGTGAGGGACATTAGCAGACAATGGCATGAAGGACAGTTCCCTGAAGGTTGGCCATTGGACGACTGTGCTGTGAAAGCGACGGCAAAGGCGGGACGTGACTCCAGGCAGGGACACGCGGACAGGCGGCTCACCCCTTTGAAATCAGCGTCGACGTCTGAATCTTCCAGGCTTTCCTCTTGTGGTACATTTCTCTTCTTCAACAGGTGCTCATCTCTTTTGTTCTTAAGGAGAAGGAAGAACATTTTTTAATGTGGGAAGATTAATAAGGCGTGAAAAACGATTTCTAAGCCATAAGTCTGGCTATAACTTATGTCCAAGAAGAATCAGTAATGTGTGATGAAAGCGAATAATGTTCTTGGTGAAAAACTGAAACAAACAAGCACAGCAACAGATGGACATTTCTTTCATAAGTATTTGGGTTGGATGGATCATTTACAAATTCCCTCAACCAGCCGTTTGAAAATGGTATTTTTCACAGAAAACTAAACTACTGGGTTCAAGAAAACGTTTTAAACTGTTATGACACTGTAAGGTGAAAAAAATCACTGTAGGTTGAAAAAAAAATTATTGTTCACCTTTTTTACTGGTCATAAAATTTAGCAGGAGAATAAAAAAATATGACAAAAAGAAATAAGGGTATGAAGGCAGCGTATTCCATTGATGTTACTTCAACATAATTGTTTAAGAGACATTATAACTGTTTAGAGGGTTTTCCACCAATACATCTGTGGAACCTGAATATCAGCCAAATTTACTGCTCAACCAATACAGCAGTCAAGGCCTATCATGTATACACACGAAGCACTAGACTCTATTGCATTAGTCATCCATCTAGAAGTAATACAAGACCTTTTAAATTCTATTTAGCATGGAGTCATCCCCCCCCCCCCCCATTTTCTATGTAAATTTCCATAACTGATGACTCATTATTGATAATGATATCAATTTGTTTTAGTATTTTTTTTTCTGAGGTACCCTGAGATGACTCAGTTTTGAGTTTGCAAGAGGGATGACCCCTCCATGGATATTTCAGAATCACAGAGTCTTATTCCAAAAAACAACCTCAACAACATCACCCGCACCGACAACTTTTTAGAAAATCCAGTCGATGTAAATTTACGCCACCCGGAACCGACAATGAAAGCCCAACTCGGCAGACGGCTTTGCTCGGAGTCACCTACGACATCTGGTCAGAGCAATGGCATTTCCTCAACTCACGCTGACCGGGCCCCTACCAGCTGAGAGCGTGCTGCAAATTAATTGAGACAATTAAAACAGTTGCAGTTTAATCCCTCTCAGTGTCTTGGCCCTCTGTCTCACTCACACACTCCGAGAGGCAGATCTGAACGATCCTGGCGATGCATTCTGCAGGCTGCCAGTGACGTCCGTGATGACTAATCAGAGAGACTCTGATGCAAAGGGGGGGGGGGTTTCTCCTTTCTCCAGAGTCCACTTTCTTTTACGCTGAGCTTTCCTAGCCGGCTTAGGTGATAAATACATTTAGGACTGTTGTGAGATCCCTCCTTACCGAATCAGCCACTGCGGCAGTTTGTTTGGGTCCTGGAACACAGTGCAGTGGTGGTCCAGACTCGAGAGGACGTGGCCAGCAACGTCCACAGTACACCCTGCTGTGGAGCCACCTTTCTGATGACATTACAGCCTCCTCAGGGGAATCGAGTCGGAGAAGAGGGGGGGGAATCGGGG
This sequence comes from Brienomyrus brachyistius, assembly GCF_023856365.1. Lineage (NCBI taxonomy): Eukaryota > Metazoa > Chordata > Actinopteri > Osteoglossiformes > Mormyridae > Brienomyrus > Brienomyrus brachyistius. The sequence continues at coordinate 16,631,816 of NC_064548.1, forward strand.
GAACAAAGCTGAGAAACAGCTTCATATATTAGTCGGGCCTGACTCCCGAAGGTCTGCCCAAACAGTAAGGGCAATATCAGAGCCTGCAACCCCCAGGTCCGCACACAGAATGAACACCCCCATCTAGAGAAGAGCGCCGGAGCTGTGCATGTAGTGCCTGGCTGCTCCCGCTGTGGGACAGCGCACGGCTCAGGCGACTATCGGCTCTGACAGGGCCAATGGCTCACCTGTCGCCATGCAGAAGGGCTGTCATATACCCCATATACCCCGAAACCAGCCATCTCCTTCTTGCATATACACCGAAACATCAGTTTCAGGCGCTTGGTGCCAGCAACCCTGACAGAACATGTGAGATCAGGGCTGCTTGAGGAAGAGGACAATGGACCATTGTGGACCTTCTGTTTGCCCTTCTGTTACTATTACATCCTTGTGTTTAATGTCCATAAGAATGAACTGAAAGATTCTGCTGGAGTCAAGCATCACATGACCACTCCTGAGTCACCCACTCCAAGCCAGCCCATCAACACCCACAGAGGTCGGTGATAGAGCAGCAGCCTCTCCTGATCCAGGCCCAGTCCCACGCATGGCCAGCTGATGCCAGAAACAAAGGCAGAGGAGACTGTGGTTTGGGAATGACAGAATGAGTATGAAGAAGTTGGTGTAACACACAGGGGAGACACCAAACCACAATGTACCAATCGCAAACCCAGAAGCCATCACTCTCATTCATTTTTCATTTGCCTATGACAAGCTTGGAAACTCTCATGCAAAAATAAAGACCAAAGCAGAACCATACAAATCTTTAACTCAGAAGTCTGTCTACACGTTTCTTGGGGTTATAGTGTATTCCATTACAGTGTATATGTAAAAACATTGTTGATCCATGCATTTAAGATAGATTAGCTGCCCTACCTGGTTCCTATAGCTTAGACCAAACCAACCCATTGCTGATGAAGCTAAGCCAAGACGCAACTTGCTAAAATGCCTTCTAACTGAGAAAAAAAAGAAAATCACATAATAAATGAACTCGTGTTTTAACCAGGTCTCTGCTACCAGGTAATGGAGATGCTAGTCAGGGTTGTTCCTTCTAAACTGTGTGAGCTCAATGAGATTGAAGAGAACAAGAAACATTCTTCAGAAAAAGGGCAGCAGGGGCCGATCGTCCATTCCAGCAAACTGACAGGAAGAATATGAGAAGACTGAATAAGCAAAGGCTGGACCACTGATAGTCTATGGATGATGTGCAGCAGAAGGCGCATAACCAGGTTTGGAAGATGGGACACAACTACTGCTCCTCCTACAGACCACATGCCAGTGGCCTCACAGGTTACCAGAGGGTCACCTTCAGCACCAGAATACACTTTGGCACCCTAGCCGCCAAGAAGGGTTGGGAGCAATATAAGCCATCACACCACCTAACTTTGCACACCGGATGGTATTAACCCTCAATGACCCTCAACGGGAGGTTTATTCAATGAGTCCAGAAGAACGAATCAGGCCTCTTGGCACTGGGCCTCCGCATGTTGGCTGGATGCCCCCCCACAACATCTGCCGATACCTACACTCAGTAAAAAGCGGGCACATACCTTTCTCAGCTCCACTGTGACTTCATTCCGATGTCTTCTCATAGTCTGAAAGAGACAGAGTGGCAAGATAAGCAACGTTTGGTCTCCGTCCATCAAGTCTACAAAGGATGAGTACCCAACAGCCTCAATGAAGATTCATATTTATTATCTTGCTCTTTAAATCATGATCAGGTTAAAAATCACTTTAAAAATCCATACATTTTAATCACTTGGTTTGCTTTATGAGATAAGATAAAACTGCTCCTTAAAACTGGGGGGGGGGGGGGGGTCATACAATGTTTATCCGTATTTAACAGCATGTTTCAGTTTGAATTCATCACTCTATCCTTCCACGTGACGCTAACAATAGCCTATATAATACCGCCAAAACGGAGAATACATCAGGGGGGGGTGGTGTTTGTGTTCAGAAGGTAGCCGGTTCCAATCCCAGGATTAGCAAAATAATTTCATCATTGGGCCTCCAGTTTCTCCAAGGACAGTCGGACCCTTCCTCAGATATTGGATAAAAGCATCTGCTAAGTAAATAAAACGTAAAAATGTAATCAAGAAACAGACGTGGAGTAGGAATAAACACGGCCGGCATCTCTGATAGACACAGGCTGGCCACCATCACAACAGGACGTAGCACTGGTGCCTGACCAAGCTTCTGCGGCCACCAGCACTGCAAGACACATTCCTGCACAGCCACTGCGTGTCACACATACGTAGCACTCTTGGGGCCCCCCCTCACGGCACAGTTTCCTACATTCCCAAGAAGCTATATAACATAAGATGTGAGCATCGCCATACATAGGAGCATTTGGAGAGAAAATTCCTGACAAAATTTTACATAGATTTATTCCAGTGAAGTCAAAGGAGCACCACTGAAGGAGAACAGTCAGGACTAGGAGGAGGAAGAAGAAAAAAAAAACCCTGCAAAACACGGAGCTGGAAATAGGCTGGCTGGTGTTGGATCTCCTCAGACCTTGTGATGCGCCATCCTGGTTCATGTTACAATCCTAAATAGTCACTTATATAATCAGGGTATCACAGCCATCCCTGAGGAGGTCACATAAAGATTGCAGATGAGCGACTTGTTAATCAAATCATGGGTTTATTTTTACAAGCACCTTTTAAACTAAAGATCAGATGATCTTCTGCAGGAATGGAACATCACTGCATCTTCCGGCTTCCTTCAGCTGCGAGTCAGTAGAGGACGTCTGACTATTTGTATGAAATGTCTGCATTGTCTGCACCCAGATGACCCCAGAGAAAGGTCAAACTGACTGAATTCCAGGGTGCTGCACCACTCCCAAAGCTAGTTAACATAAAAAAGGATTAAGACAATCCTGGGTCTCAGCTGACCCACACAGCGTCCCAGTCTAACAAACTATCTGGCCGGCTGGGAAGGAGCCCACGTTCAGCAGGTAACCACCTTTTCAGCGAGCCTGAAGGCTGCTGCCCGCACGTTGTCAGGAACTGGTTGGTCCTGGTTCTCTTGTTGACAGCTGTGTGACTTCGGCATTTAAAACAGGCATCAGCTGATAGCACACACACATGAATTAACCGATATATAAATGGGTAAATATCAATGTCTCGTAAAACTGAAAAGATAAAGAAACGAAGATAAAATAAAATACACACATACATACTACAAGATGTGCAAACATATAAGCAACAAAAAGTCTAAACACCATCTTGGTCACACACTACTAAAAAAAAAACTTTACAATGTAGTAGAAGGAAGTCGCTGTTTAATGACATGATTATCAGAACAGTCTAGCACAATATGCTTTTCAGAGGGATCCTATATCAACCTGGTGTAAAAAGCGAGATTTTTATATAATAGAATTTTTAATCTCCCCCACCCCGTGAAGACAATAAACCCTTGCATTACACGTGTCCATACACATATGAATTGAGCCCTTGATTGAAAATTTTAAGCTATAGCATGTTTCTCGTAGAACGGAGCTTTGTAATCAAACACTAATATCAGTTAATTGCTAGGAATAAACAAAATAATTTTTTTACAAGTATATTTTTGGTCAAGTGATACAAAAATCAAATATATGAATTCCAATATTAATAAAATCAAATGTAGTTTTTAAAAATCTAAATCAAAGCTCACACAATCAAAATATAGCTGAGGATTCTTCAGGCTTTTTGAGGGTGAACATAACTTATGACTTCGCAAACAAGAAAAACAATCACTCAGTAAAGCAACCACCCATGCTATTTGTCTGCTAGAAATACTGATTCTACAGCCAAAGGGCCCCCAGACCTCTTCAAACCTTCTCAGGTTCCACTCAAAATTGTGCACAGCATATAACCAAACAAGCCCATTTTCAAAGGCATATTGAACTACTGTTCCGCACGTCAAAAAGTCTGATAGCTAAACATACAAATAAAAGCCCTTACAGAAATCAGACGGAAGACACACTGCAAGTCTTGCCCCATACCATTCAGCGGTCGCCCTCGATGGTAGATTACTTCACACTAGGTAAAGACGATGCCCTATTGAAGCTGCAACGGGCATTAAATGGCATGGTTCATTCCGCTTCACATTCCGCAAATCTGAGCAACATCAAGCTTCACATTTCACCTTTGTTTCATTAGCAGTCATTGCTTAAGAACCAGCCCAGGATAAACTTGCACTATATTACATGTCCGAGCCTGAGCAGACCCTGTTGTGTACGCAACATGTCCCAGAAGAAGGACTGTGCTGTCGTCATCAAATGCATACCTCCAAAGGAGCTTGGGCAAACATCATTGTCAAGCTACGTCATTGGCATATTCAATTAAAGCAGATTAGAAGTATAGTTTCAGGCTCCTTTCTCTACACACTCAAACACTGGGACAACGTAAAAGAGGCAGGAGAAAAAGATAAATTTGAGGTAGAAGAACTGAGGTGCTAGATTTATCAATTAAAAATTCTACACCCCCATGATTTCCATCCTTTTTTGAGGAATTCAGTAAATAGAAAAAGTATCTTTTAAGCAATATCTGACCTAGTTATCACGTGCGAAGACATCATCGCAGTAGGCATGTTGCCTGAAGTTCACACAATAGACTGGTCAAAACGTTGCATTTCAGTGAAGAAAAAAAACATTTTAAACTGGTGACTTGGACGTTCTCAGCCAAGACCATTGCACAGCTTAGGGTCACTTACAGATCCCATTTTTTTCTTATCACTGCTCTTCAAAGGGTCGTTCCATGTCAAGTCATCACACTTCTGTGTGAAGACTCACCCCATCCTCACGGATTTTAATGAAACTCGGCACGCTGATTTGGTCATATGAGTGAAACTGAAATTGGGTGAGTCTTGGATCAATATGGAGGGAGATTTAAGCAAACAAAAGTTTTAACTTTTTTTTTTTTTTTGGGGGGGGGGGGGGGCTATGACTTTGACTGGCTATATTTACCTTAATGTAAGCTGCACAGAAGTGGCTACAATGTGCTGAAGAAACTATGCCCAGCACTGGACCGTTGAGACTGAGCTTGAGAAAATTTGGCCTTTGGTTTTTGAGTTGTTGCCGAGATATCATTACTTATCTGAAGTGTGTATCAAAACCACAGTTCTTCACAGTGCTGTTAGCAGTAGCTGAATAGCAGTTAGTGATCAATGCATGGAACAGTTATTTTTCATGACGACTACTATTGCCAGAACTAGCTGTGGAAAAATAATTTTACTAGAAAACTTTTCAATTACTATTAAAAATGAATAAAAAGACAATATTGTCAAAGTAACTGAAGAGAGAGAATTCATGGTACAATCAGAAGAGTTTATTTTCCTCTTTAGTTTACAATTTTTATAGACGCTGGCCTACTAAAAGGGGCCATCATTTGTCAAAAACCTGAAAAACTAATACAAATAAACAAACTAGATAGGCTTTTACGATACTAGGGCAAGGAAAGAATTTCAATATTGGTGTAATAATACATAAGTTACATACAAGCAGTACTGTTTAAAGGGAAGGAGGGAATGTAAGAACAAACTATTGCTATACGCTCAATTTATAGTCTATCAGAGCCTTTGATGCATCTATTGTGTCTTTGCTTGAAAGTGTGTATGTCCGCCCTGTTGCTGTCACAGGTTCAATTACTAAAAGCACATCCTGATGATCCATAACAAGTCTACCAGGATGGTATGGGAATGAATAGGATGGAGATGATCCATGAGGATGTAAAAAGCTCAGTCTCAACTCTCCAGTGCTGGGCATAGTTTCATCAACACATCCCAGCCACCAATCATCACCATACGCAGCCATGACATAACCTTAGATGCTTGCAAAGTCGAGTGGCTCCCTCAATGTGCACTTACACTGCACCGATTTGCACACCTCACTCATCTCTGATGAATGGAGGGCATTTATTAGCCACATTTACTAGCCATGTGGGCCATTTCAATGGTATGGCAAGTACAGGTGTCTGCAATGACATTAATGAAGCTTTCCTTTAAATTTCATTGTAGCATATTTGTAACCTTAATTAAAGTTAGTACTTACACCTTTATACCTGTGCTTGTTATACTATTTCATGTCAGTTTGGCTGCCATTACAAAGGCCCATTAGTGATATGAAACCATGTGATGCGACATTTAAGTCAAGATATCTCGCCAACACCTTAAAAACCAAAGACCAAATTTTCAGGAGTTCATGACATTATGATCTAGCTTTAGTAAAAAAAAAACGATCAATTTTGAAATAGGTTTTTTGTTATTGCATTTTTAATAAAAGAAATATCATGTAATCTTTACGTATTACATAGTAATTATTCAAATGAGGATGGCATATTATTTATTCAATCTATAGAGCTGGACAATAGCTTTAAAACAGTATAAGAACCACATCTGTGCAGCTTACATTAAGGTAAATATAGCCAGTCAAAGTCATAGCCCCCCCCCCCCCCCCCCAAAAAAAAAGTCAAAACTTTGTTGTCTTAAATCTCCCTCAATATTGATCTCAGACTCGCCCAATTTCAGTTTCATGAGTTACTCATGTGACCAAATCAGCATGCCAAGTTTCGTTAAAATCCGTGACGATGACGTCCAAAAGTGTGATGATTTGACATGGAATAACCCCAAAAACATCTACTCTACAGCAATCAAATTTGACAAAGACGATATGACGACGTACTGACTACAGTGTGACCAGTCAACCAAAATACCAGTATGGATCATCAATGCTGGACACAGGCCATTAACATCAGGGCTTAGGATCTGAAAACATTCAAACCACTTCTTGCATGAAGACTGCCAGTAGCAAGTTTGCGTTGTTTCCCTTAATCAACCGAGTAACGATCAAAAAATGTAACTCAGGAAAAAAAAAAAACATTTTCATAACTGTTTAGGCCAAACAGTTAAATTGGTTATATAAATAAATATACACGATAACCCGCCTACTAGATTGCTACTACTACTAAATTAAAATTTGCTCTTCATAAGGTGTAAGTAGTACACATGCACATACAGTATAAGTGAAACTCCTAGCAGCACAATATTTAAAGGCTTAAGACATTACTCCAAAGGCTGGGTTCCATCTAAAGAGCTGTGTGAAAAGGCCGGCAAAAAAAAAAAAGCTTTCCCAAATACAGTTAAGGCAGTGGAATGTGTTCGTATATCAATTTTAAGCATTTCACAAAACTTCATTCCGAAAATAATTGCCTCCTTTTAAAAGGCTTTGTCATATATCAGTTCTTTAGTCCTTTTAAAATATGAGTGAATGTGTTAAGGAATACAATTTATAACCAAACAAAGGAATTACTTAATTGTTCTGCGGCATTTTAGAATTCTATACTTGGTTGAAATCAGGCTTGGAGGGAAGGATTATCATAAACCTGTCGCAGGCTGACAGCACAAGCCACTAACTTCAGATACAAAAACTCGCTATCAGTTTGACACTTATAAACCATTCGGCAAACCATTCCATTCTGTAAGTATGTTTTACCAAACACACAGCTAAATACAGGAATTTAAAGCTTCCGGCGATTTTTCCGGCCGAATCCTACGGGATTAACGAAGCCCGTTGTGCCAGAACGAAATCCCAAAGACATTTGGGTTTGTCTTTTGAGGAATTTCAATCCTTCCCTCCAAAATATTTTGGATAGAACCTGAAGTTCTATTACTGCTATCTGTGGCCATATGGGCTGGGGTCCACATGAGACTGACACCGGTTCTGCCACTGCAAAAACAACGTCCTCACATGTCTGCCTTTTCGCCTCCAGATTTAGCACGTGATCTGTGAGTCTTGCATCTCCTCCTTTCTGGAGAAGCAGAAGTGTTTCGGGGAAGCCTGTACAGTCATATTCAAGATTGCATTTCTCCAGCTACTTACTTTGCCAATGTAGACAGCAGTTAAATCATTTTGAGGTCAGAATGGATGACTTAGTCCATAACTCACTTAAAGGCTGCAGAAAAGAGGTCTGTTACCCAACTCATGATAGTTACAGACGATCTCACAACAATGGATAAAACTACCTTTGTTTTATTTTAACCTAACCAACCATGACATTCTGGATTAGAGGGGATAAGCTTGAAACATACCCACTGAAGTACCACACCAAGCAAATACGGATGATGATGTCAATTGTGCCCTGAATGCAGTCATCCACATACAGGCCATGCTCTTCCCACCAGCAGCAGCATGGGTTAGGGTTTATTGACAAGGTAAACGCAGGTCTGTCCAGCTCTCTACACTCCCGTTTATGTGGCGTGTCAAAAGTTCTGATTCAGCTTGCCCTCAGCTATTGAAACCACATAAAAAAGGGCACAGAGATGTACCGGACTGAGCCAAAGCCACCCAACGTCCCTGCATACAAGACCCAGAAAAACTTCACACTTGGACAGCTCTGGTGGCAAAGTGTACGTAGCAAAACGAGCATGACGTTCAAGTGTGTTGTGCTGATCCACTAGCCAGACAGCCTAGCATGGATGTCCCATTACAAGAGTGTGACTGATGACTTTTTAAACAAAGCCGGTTTACGATTATGTTGATAATTTATTTAATAAAATATTAAATATAATGAAATATTTACTGACTGACCTGAGCATATCACGATCCAACACAACAATCAGACAGAGAATAGACACTTAAATGTTCGAGCATGCTTGTTCAAACTGAGTCACGGTACCAAAATGGCAGGAAGTCGAGACTTACAACATGTGTTTGGTTTACCAAAGCAGACCTGCATGTGTCTGTTATACCAAACCAACAGAAAGTCTCCCCTAGGGCAACTAATCCCCAGCTAACTGTCACGTACCTTCTCACAGATCATGCTTGTGCATTTACACTTTCTAACACAGATCCTGCCCCACGATTGTTGGATGCATGACATCAGCACCAAATGTTCATTAATTTATTCCTAGGCCATTTCTTCATCAACTTGAGAGGATGGCCAGTAAGGAAAAGATGTGAAAATACAGTGGAGGTGTTATTTGAGGGCAGGACGAGAAATGTACATATTTTCCAAAATGACCATGAAGCACTCAAATGGCATTTCAGTCTGCCATTTCATCTGTGCCAGCAGAACTGACAGACTGAAAGCAACAACTACCTTCTGCTTAGCAAATTCTGAACAAGAAGGGGAACCATCTTTTTATGTTGCTAAATTAAACAATCGAAGGAAACAGCCGTTCTGGGATTATGCACTTAAAAAGTCCATCGGGGTTGGACCAAGAAGCTGGCCTCCTGATCCTCGCAGTCACAATATGGGATGTCTCTGAAAAGCGTAACTGTGTAACTGCCTGAAAATGAACCCCGCACTAAAAAATTTACCCTCCATCTCAGCATAAATTCCTTTAAAATTTAAATGAGATCTGTGGTGAGTAGAAAAAGTTACTCCACCATAACACACATTAAAGGGCAGACTCTAAAGCTTCTACAACCAAATCTCCCATTTTGAAGTACATTAAAATAACAGCACATCTGGTAGAACTCAGTAACCGCTATAACATGTACAATCTTCAGTCCCTATGCTGAGAACTACAAGTATTTGACTTCTGTTATAAAGACATAAGTTTAAATACATAAATGAAAGCACACCACTATCACTTTACATTGCAATCACACTCCAAATTTAAATGCACCTGCAGACATGAGGTACTGTCAACCCATCACTGCACGCCGCTGTCACCGTGTAGTTTAGCTACTCCACATATAACATGCGGTATCGGGAGTCAAGCCGCGCCACACGCATCCCGAGGCTCCAGACACCTCGAGCCCGACAAACGGTGCGCATTTTGTGTGTGTGTGTGTCTGGTGTGGATGCATGTCAAAAACGATAAAATACAACAGGATGCCCCTGCGCAGGCTGAACCACAGCCGAGGGCTGCACCTTTAAAGCATGGGATGCGGTGCGCCAGCTGAAAAAAAACATAATCCATTCAATATAATTTCACACGATTTGCAGAAGAACAGACTTCGACCATTTAATTTCAACATGTACCGGTACTCTCCTAATGACGCTTAAACGTTAAGGATGGACAGACGGCGTTAAGGTAAACCACACATTAAAAAGATCGATTTGCGCATTCTTGGTGAAAGCGAAATACATAGATTATCTGTAATCCTTTGTTAACCCGTAATAAAACCGGGAAAACTAAAAATGCGAGCCGTTGAGATACCGGCATTTCGCGTGCTCAGGCCCGCCGGGGGATAAACCGGGTTAAGCGGCTAACTGCCGACGACTAGCTGCTAATAACCAGCTTTACCTACATTAGCGTAACTAACGACGTGGACGAAAAAGCTGCGCACAAATCCAGCGGAAGGCGCTTCTCCTTTGCCGGTTTAACTGGTTAAATCCGGCGTCGCATCCCGGTGTCGCTGTGCCTGTCAGGCGCCATTTAGCCTGCAGTCCGCTGCCACACTGCTGTCGCTGGACGGGCCTGTTAGCGCGGTACCAGGCGGAGGGCCGTGCGCGGCTGGAGCTCAGGGCGCCCACCGCGGCGCTTCTCACCGACGCCACGCTAAGAAACGCTGCTGTTTTTAGGGATACCTTACGAAGAGAGAAACAGCCCTAGGCCGCGCCCGCATGACGAAGCCGGTGCAGGGGGTTTCCTGAACAGACTCCCAGAGATTCAGCCCGCCAGCTCGTCACAAGGCCGGATCTTAGAGCCCCCCGATCGCATGTTCCTTCTCCGTAACTCCCACGACCTCGCTCCTTCTGCTGCCCCCCGTCTCACCTCGACATCGCGGCCCTTGTTTTTGAAGCTCTTGATGCGATGGTTTTCCAAGCCGGCGCTTTCTGCCATGGCTCTTTAACGCGCTGCGTCGTGCGAGTTGCAGTCCGGCGCTCCGAGCTCCAGTGACACCGAAGACTGAGGAAGATCGGAGGGGAGGGGGAAGCGGCCCGACGTAGGGGCGTGACTCCGCTACGCCCGGAAGCTTGAGGGGCGGGGCCTTGGAGGAGGAGCTCCGTCACGCAATAAAGTCTTTAGGTATGAAACGGGCGGGGCTATACCACCACCGGCGTATTTAAACCGTCCCAGAGCGCTGTCTTTTACAAGGTCGACGAAGAAATACTATAGGGTTCACTAGTTCCGGTACTGGAGAGCTAATCCATTTTCATGCTCACGCACACCTTATTCAGCGCACTAGCTAATGGCCAGGTTTAGTAGGTGTGTTTGAGTAGGGATATCTGCAAACAATGTTGGTTCTGCAGGACCGGAAATGGGGAACCCTACGTAAAGAGAGTGCAATCGAGAAGGGCTGCGGGTAGTTGCAAGACTGATAACAGCTACTGGTTTGGAGAACCGCAATTAATGTTGTTCTGATTCATCAGACACTTTGGAAATAAAGATAGACGATGATTCAGAAATATTTATCAATATTTGGAGTGTAGTTAGCAAAAAATATAAATGGATTTTCATTCTGTGGAATTATAAATTAGGCTTTACTAAAAAAAAGATGTCCAAAGCTTTTTTGATGTCTTCTTACTAGACACTGCTGTAATGCATGTACAAGGCTCACTACATTTTGTGATGCGTTTTCAGATTTTCTGTATTTCGAGTTTACCATCTGCAACACGCGTCAAGTGGACTACAAGTAATTAACCTAACTGCAAGTCTTTGAAAAACCCGACAGCACGCAAACTTTACACAGAGGGTGGAAATGGGGTTCAAACTTGTACCCACAGGTACACCGTGTGGCCCCTGTTATTATAGATTTAATTCACACAGCGTTAAAATGACACCATAACTGAAGGTTATGAGGAAAAATGTTGTGAAATATTTAGTAATACACACTGAATATCTGCATGCGTAACAGTATTGTTATGTCGATAATGCGTAATAAATGTGCTGGATTGGTTGTATTGAAATAGGCCTACTGATTGGTCTTTTTATCAAAGAAAATGACAGCTGTGTTTTTCCTTGTACCGATTTCTTATCAAATGAGCATGCGCAGGGCGTGGCACGCACGGCACCCTATTTTCTTCCCATTGTGCGTATAATTAATTTCAAAATCCTAATTTATGACCATCATTCCTCTATCTTAACGGCACATAAAAGTCGGCTGTTCAGCGGAGAGTCGGTGCTGTGTTATTTGTGTGTAGAATGAGATTTACATACAGTATGTCTGAATATTTCAGATTCAACAAGTCCCATGCCGTGACAAAACGTCCACTGATTCCAGTCGATTCATTTACTATAGCACGGCACTCCTATGGCGCCTTACCTGTCTCACAGACAGGTAACATATAACCAATAAACTTGTTACTCCTCATAGCCTACTGACCAGGCAGTTATGAAACAACCTCCAGTTTTTAAATCCAGTCATGTCATCAATAGTAAATTAGTCAACGTTTTAAGTTTGCAAATAGTGACTATAGTTAATGGTAGCCATAAGTTGTAGATCATATTTGCCAGTAGTGATTCAAAAACGGGTCTTATGACCTTGTACTGTACAGAAGATGGATGGATCAACAGTGTAACACATTTCAGTAAATAACCAAAGAGACTTTTGCTCCATTCGCTTATGTAAATGTCCGGACAATCCCTTGAATAACATGGGTCCAGCTTCAGGGGTACTTCTTATGAATATATTTCCATTCAAAAGCCTGGGGATGTTGTACACGGCTGTAACGCACAATGCCCAGAAGAAGAGATGCAGAACCAGTTGGAGAGAGACTGGCACAGGGATGCAGTTCACTTCAGACTGGTGCAGCACTGGCTCTCAGAAGATCTGCTTCTCAAACATTATTTTGTCAAAACCGTGGGGTGGTGCATGGTTGAAATCACTGAAGTGGCAGTCTAAGATGGCGCTGTCATCCACTGGAATGGTGAGATGAAATCAGTGAATGACTACAGGGGACATGGAACAGAGTGTATTTGTGGATTCCCCACTCATTTTATATGCAAATTAAGTCTTACCTCTAGTGTGACAAACCAACTCTACTTCAAGTTCTAACTATTCTCTGGGAATTTCCATTAAATAATAATCTCTGATCTGTTTTTTTCTGTTATGTACCAGCTATTTAACAGATGTTTCCCATCAAACATTTATCGCCTCCAAGGGCAGCCCAATTGCTGAGTGAATAGCACTGTTTTCCCATCCCTCCAGTGTTATGCATTTAACTAATGTCCTTGCAGACTCTCAAAATGTCCCCACAATGTGATATAAACGTGCTGTCTTGACATTCTGGTGACCATTTTTGCGGTCCCCACAAGGGGAAATTCAAATAAAAATCTGTGACTGCAAAACACTAAAAATGCCAAAAGATTCGGGTTTTGTTTGGTTATTCATGGTTAAGGTTAGGGCTGGGTAGGGATTAAGGTTCTTATTGTTGGGATTTGTCCATTGAAATTAATGGACAGTCCCCACAAAGACATTGATACAGGTATGTGTGTGTGGTGGAGTTTGGATGCTCTCTTTGTGATCAAGTAAGTTTCCAAGATGGTGATTCATGTTGATCTAAACTGTCCATATTATGTGTGTGTATGACATCTTGCTGAGTGTACAGCCTGTCTTGTACTCTGCAATACCTGGGATAAGCTCCAGGTTTTCCACAAGCCAACTTTGAATGAAGTACTTATGCAAATTCGATCAAGGATTTATCGCCACCTGGTGGCACAGATAACAGTGCACCTTATGAAGTAGAAGTGGTTCCAAGAAGTTGTTTCATAATGATCGCCAGCATTGTCAAGAATAGTCAACAGAACAGTGAGCTCAAATACTTTACCATATACAACAGGGAAAACTGTTCCATGGATTCCTGAGGCTGGACAGTGCATGTTCTTTCCATTCAAATACAAATTCAGATCAACGTGGTCATATGTTATGCCCTGAAAAGGGATTGGAAAACAGTAGAAGAATGTTTATAAAAAGCACTTTGTTATGCTTCAATGAAAAGATTCCTTGTAAACCCACTGAGTCATTTTAGAGAACCAGACATGGTTCAGGCCATAAAATGTAAATCCCTCCCTTTCTGTCCATTGGCCAATTAAGTAAGTTGGAATATGCAAAATGCTTCAAGAAAAGTCTCAAGCCTCAGTTTTCCAGGAACACCTCAACTAAGGTATCCAATCACTGACCTAATGTCCGTCTTCATCAACAATCTCTTGGTTGTCTTGGCAACAGTGAACGCTCTTTTTATATATCGTGCACCTGTCTAGCACGATGTTCTGATGTACAAAACTTTGAATCTAACAACAAAGTTTTGTTTAGCTCTTGGTCTAATTCTAACTTGCACATCCGGTACCTAAGCTGGCTCCATGACACCTGTGTGCCTGTAATGCATCATTACTAATATTTAATTAAAATGGCCAAGGGAAAGACAGGGAAAGCATTTGTCTCGTAAATCATTTGCAGGCAACATGGTTTGTTGCATGCACTCAGTCCTCAGCTTCCCACACCTACGATTTTTACACAATGTGGCTTTCACCATGTCATGAAGGAGAAGCAGTATCTACTATATATGGAGGCACTACATATCTGAATGACCCACCAGCCCCTGTAGTCACTCACCACAACATCGCCCTCTTGTGGTAGGCTGTTGGCTGGTAACCGATTCTTCTCCTCATTGTTATGGTACACTGAGCCGTCATTTCTGAGGACTAGACTGTGGGCATCCAGTCCCATAGGGATCTGATTGAGGTTAGCTTTTGGAGTAGCCACACCTACACCCCACAATCCTGCAGAAGACAGCAGTGGAACATCCCATGTGAAAACATGGAAAGTGTCCAACACCAGTAATGACAGATCCCACCAAAGATAGACACATTTAAAATATCTTTATTGTGTTTTATCCGTTGAAGAACCTAGATGTTTTGACAGCCAATCAAAACATCTCCATTTCAGGCATAACTCTGACATTTAATTCACGACCTACTATCCCACCTACAATAACTGCAAAACCTACCCATGGAATGAATCTTGATCTCAAAGTAGCTCTTGTTCTGATGTAGTGGAGCATTGGAAAGGCAGCCACCCGTACCACATATCCGTCTACCACTCTTAATCACAACCACATCTGAACCTGTAACAGTAAGACGATTAAACAACTAACACCCTAACAAGTGTTTTTACTCAGCATATTGCAATCGAATTCAGTATTTAACTTAATCGTTTTTTATTACTATAGTTAAAAAAGAAATTGATTTCTTGTAAGCGTGAAGTGAAGTAATCGCCTATTGTCATACTAACGTTGTATTTCTGAAGTTTGTCTTTAAAAGCTAACCCAAATCGCTTTCGATTCTGCTGTTTACTAACCTTTGAAGTAGTCCGGTACGTCCGGAATGCTTCTGATACAATGATTACGGATACTCGATTTTAAGTTTGAAACTTTTCTCACCAGCCCATTTCACTTTTTTCCACCAGCACATCTCACCAATTAATGTTCGCAGAACGTAGCACCGTTTTACGTTTGAATGAGAGATAAAGTAACGCTTACCCATATGCTGTGTGTCTAACAGAACCACAGGCATTTCTTCAAGAGGTACATGCCCATGCCTCCTGTCTGCACAGCACCCCAAAATGCAGGAAACAACCGAGGCCATTAGACATCTGACAAGCAGGACACCCGGAACCAGAACAGGCACGGCGGAGCGCAGTGGGCTCCTTGGCGAGATCCTGGGAAATGCGAGCCCAGTGGAGGGCGCTCTAGGACAGCGGGCGCTCCAGGACAGCGGGCGCCCTCCAATGAACGAGAAACAAGAGGCTCCGCGGCCGTAACTGACAGATACAAGGTATTATGTTTAATGTTTAAAATAATGATCATTTAAGTAGTTAATTTGTTTCGGTAAATCAGTGATTCCGTTGCGAGAAATATGACACAAGTATGAAAATATATTCTTATAGGAATCACACACAATGCTGTGCTTACTTGCCATAGCCAGACAGTGGCGATGCCGCGTACTACACATAGCTTCACTGCGGCACTGAAACGGTTAATATTTCCCGCGAAAGGTCAAAGTCTGCACGGTAACAAGCGCCATGATTGCTTTCTGCTGAGTGGGGACAGCTGGTACGTGAGATCCTTCTGTATTCTGGCTTTTAAGCGTATGGGGTCTGCAATAATTATTCGGAAGCCAACCCGAAGTATGTACGACTTGTATATAGATAGCCAAATTGATTTCTTTTTCTGACAGGGCAAAGAATTCCGCTAGCTAAATATTAACTTACCACATATGCTCCGGAAATACAAACGTAGGCTGATACGAGTAACGTGGCTAGTGTTTACATGTCGCGGACTATTTATCTGTGTGCTTCGATCACGTTGAAGCAGAATTTAATTATTCTTCTGTATAAGATATTAGTGTTGCAGCTCGGTGGATTGCACAGTGAATTTCTGACGAGTAATCTAATCTGATATCTATCTATCTATCTATCTATCTATCTATCTATCTATCTATCTATCTATCTATCTATCTATCAGTCAATCAATCAATCATCCAGCAATGGAGCTTTTTGAAGAAGATCTTACATGCGCAATCTGCTGCTGTCTGTATGAAGACCCCCGAGTCCTTCCTTGTTCTCACAGCTTCTGCAAGAAATGTTTAGAGGGTATCTTGGAGGGCAATAGGGGGCCTTTGTGGAGACCACCCTTTAAATGCCCCACTTGCCGAAAAGAAACCACCCACAACGGTGTGAACAGTTTGCAAGTGAACTACTCCCTTCGCGGGATAGTGGAGAAGTACAATAAGATCAAGATCATGCCGAAGATGTCCCTTTGCAGGGCGCATCATGGACAGCCGCTGAACATATTCTGTGCGACAGACTGTAAACTTATTTGTGGGTTTTGCGCAACAACTGGGGATCACAAAGGGCATAAATTTTGTGCTTTACAGGAGGCGTATGAACAAGAGAGGGTGGCGTTTGAAGAACTTTTCCGGAGTTTTGAAAGTTGGCGCAACACCGATATCCTGTCCTGTTTGGACTCTTTGGAAACAAATAAAAAGAAGTCTCTGCAGGCGGTGTCCAAAGACGCTGACAGGGTGACGGAGTACTTCGACAAGCTAGTCAAAATCCTGGAGCAAAAGAAAAACGAAATACTCTCGGATTTCGAGACGTTAAAACTGATGGTAATGCAAGCATACGACCCAGAGATGAACAAACTGAGAGCGGTACTGGAGGAGCAAAAGCGCGCACTCATTATCGCCGAGTCTTTTAGAGATGTGCCTGACCCGCTGTACTTTCTCCAGCAGATGCAGGAATTTAGGGAAAAGCTAAAGGTCATACAGGAAACCTCTGTACCCTCTCGGACATGCATGGATGTAGGCCCTCCTTTGAAAACTTTCGACCTGAAGACCTGGGACGCCGTGAGGCTCAAGGATGTGGACAAATTGGCTACTCCTCATGAGAATAAGGCACGACGTGTCTCAGCTACTGGCTGTTGCAAGGTCCTGTGGGCTCTCGTCATGGCCGCATGCCTTTGTGCACTTTTATTTTTAGCGTCCCCAGACTTGTCCTGCATGAGTAGCGTGATTCATCCGTACTTACCTGCGGCAAATGATCTGGCCAGTTACGCGACCCAACGCTGGAGGGAAGCAGCCGGCGTACTTTTGGTTCTCTTTGAATTGCTGCAAAAACTTGCATTTGATTTCTTGGGTATGACAGTGGATTTTATGTATTATTATAAATTACTTTAGATTTTTATGTCCACTGTATGTTTACATTTGAAATGACTAAAAGTAGCGAATTACATATATCATTCTTTTATGAATAATGTATGACATAGAATTGTAAGGAATTTCATTAGAATGAATTGTTTCTCAGTTGTGATGGGATTCCTGTGCTGTGTGTTGTAACTTCTAAGTGTTAGTAATGGCAGAAAATCCCAATACAGTATAGCCCCACTTTCAATTTGGAATCGTTATGTTGAAAGAAGAAACTTAAAGAATACTCCAAAGTGTAAGATCTTGTAGTGTAACAGTACTGAGCCCATGAGAGTGCATGGTGACATTGATGAGGTGCACAATATATTGTGAATTAGCTGGTCTCTGAATTTAAACAAACAACTGGTTTTTAATCTCTTTGTACAGTTCTGGTATTTCTGTAAAACAGAGAGATCTGGGTGGCTCAGGAGGATAGAGATCAGTGCTGCTTTATCAAAGGTCTTGAACTCAAGGCTGAGGCTGGCAATAAATTCTGTAAATCAGCCCAGAGGATGCACTGTTGGGACCCTCTTCTAATATGGTGAATTTGCTTCTACCGGTGGTACTGAAGTTTATGTGTGTTTTTTTGGTGCATTTTTATGCTTTTACGAATCAGTTACACTTTTCCTGACATTTTTGTTTTTTTTAAAGGAACAACTAAATGTAATGTAACTTTAACTGAAATGTAGCTGGGAACCGCAGTTTTGTAAGTAGGCATTTTGCAATTTGTGTGCAACCTGTGAGCGCAACATGTTCCATTAATTGTGCAAGTTTGCATATTGTGCCCATATTAACATGGGTTTTCATTCTGGAAGCTGCTGCTTAGGTCCGTTGCTGATGGTAAACTGAGACAGTCACATGGTTCAGGGGCTCTGTAATTTGTCCTGTGCTTTCTGTGGTTGACCAAAGAATACCTAAAGAAGTCCAACAGATTCCATACAATTAATCAGCTATAAAGTAATAGTGAAAATAAAATCCTAATATTCCAATAATGTGAAAATGAGGCGTGATGTTACATTGCATTACATTTCAATGACATTTTTTTTTTTTAAAGTACAGTATGTACTTTATCAATCTCAAGAAATTAAAATATTGCTTGGAACGTTTCTAGTTAGCATATCCTTTCCTGAAAAAAAATTAAAGGAAATAATGATGATGCCTCAAATTAGAACATTGTTGAATGTTAAGCGTAAATTCTGAGTTTTTTTTCCTATAAAAGGGGAGGGTTTACTTGGAACTGGTGGTTGTTTAAAGGAGAATGGAAAATATATCAGTTTTTTCTTGCTGTAAAAGACCAACTATACACTCCTTGTAGCACAGAAATATCTAGCTTTAGATTTATGTGCTTATGGAAGACCAACTTAATATATTACAGCAGTGATTTGTTTACATATAATAATTTAAAATGGCCAACATGTTAAAAGTGGCAGAAAACATTATCTTATTCCAAATATAGTTCACCAGTACTTAACAGTAATGTAGTGATGTCTAGCACAGGCTGTTATTGAATAATGGATGCATAACAACACATTTCACAGCCTTGGAGGTGCGAAGCTTCAGTGCCCGCCCCCAGCTCTGTGAGGCTTCAGTGCCCGCCCCCAGCTCTGTGAGGCTTCAGTGCCCGCCCCCAGCTCTGTGAGGCTTCAGTGCCCGCCCCCAGCTCTGTGAGGCTTCAGTGCCCGCCCCCAGCTCTGTGAGGCTTCAGTGCCCGCCCCCAGCTCTGTGAGGCTTCAGTGCCCGCCCCCAGCTCTGTGAGGCTTCAGTGCCCGCCCCCAGCTCTGTGAGGCTTCAGTGCCCACCCCCAGCTCTGTGAGGCTTCAGTGCCCGCCCCCAGTTCTGTGAGGCTTCAGTGCCCGCCCCCAGTTCTGTGAGGCTTCAGTGCCCGCCCCCAGTTCTGTGAGGCTTCAGTGCCCGCCCCCAGCTCTGTGAGGCTTCAGTGCCCGCCCCCAGCTCTGTGAGGCTTCAGTGCCCACCCCTCAGATCCATGTGAGACAACAGTGCCCACTCCCCAGCCCAGTGTGAGGCTTCAGTGCACACCCCCAACTCTGCGTGAGGCGATTGTATGCTTTTGCATGGGTTTCCTCCTGCAGTCCAAAAACATGCAGGCTCAAATTTGGTAATTGTTTGATGCCAGTCCATTATGAGGCTTACATTTTTTTAGGCTGTTGTTCCATGCACAGAATTCATTAGATGGGCTTTAGGCTCAGTGACCCTGCACTGGGAAAACAGTATGGAGAATCAATCTTCCACTAGCAACTTTTGAAATTACACTTGTTACCCATATTGTAGGTTTTTATGCATCCTTCTTTTATCAGCTTATCCTATAAGGTCACAGTGCAGGTGTTTTGAATTTATCAAATACAGAGTACCACCTCAAAAAGCACTGTAGGTGTTAACTACGGTCACCTTTTTATTAGGTACCAGGCACTGGGTGCGCTACCAAAGATTGCTGGCAGATCCAGAAGACACTACTGATATTTGCACCAGCCTCGATCTCTTAATCTCAACGGTAAACCTCGTTGCAGATGGTTTATTGGCGCCTCGGTTAAAGAGGATTAACTTGGCAGGTACCAGGCCTCTCCCAGTGAAAGGTTTAAACCTTTTGCTTACATTAGCTTTATCAGTCGTTGATCCTGCAGAAATAGATAGCCAAATTTTATTTGTCCTGGGTGGGTGGGGGTCACGATTCGCAGGACACGCATTTCATAATTATGCCATAATAGTTTAAAACATTTGTGTACCATATAAGAATGGAAGTACGGATAATTATCACAGCATGAAACAAAGGTCTGATGTGTATTATTGTATATACAAAAGTGGATACTTATTGTATAAACTTAGAACTAATCTACTAAGCCTTTCGGTGAAGTGTCAATGTAAAAAGGGTCAGCAGTTAATGACTTTTAAATGTATTAAAATATCTGCATGGTTTAAATGTTACACGTTAAGAAAAGTCATATCTTTGAATTAAAAAGTGAGGATTTATTTGAAAGTAAACAAAATACAATAACATTCACATTAAAAAGGTTTGTTTCTCCCTTGAAAGAGTTTCCTTTGGTTTCACTTCGTTCACTGGGCAGCCAAGCAATGGGTACCCAAAAGACAATTACCTCTGTTCTATGACACAAACTGCCATTTACCACACAATTACCATTAGACAATGAACAAGACTTTTCTTTTAGTAATTGGTGTGTAAGGAGAGCATGACTGCCCTTTTTGAAATCACTTGATGAGGAATGGCCAACAGATGGCAGTGGCTAGCTTTTACTCCAGCAGCACGAGCAATACTGGAGGCATCAGCAGGGTTTGAACTCCAATATTTACGTGCTGCTACAGCATGGCGGCCAGACACGGGATGAAGACCTGTGCTCAGTCTGCTTTTCTAGTCCTCCCACACTGCTTTACATGCGTTTTGCCTGTTTGCAGTGAAGGCAGTCTGTCCAGGCATTACTGAGGCAGCACAGGACAGTCTGCGTCCTAGTAACTCCCACAAACCATTCTGTGCTGCTACAGCACTACCAGACCTCACTTAAGCAGATTCCCAGTGTTGAAGTCCACCTGCAAAATAGGGACAGTAAGACATGAGATTGGTCATTCCAGTGTCGAACAGACACACATATCATTTAATACATTTCCTGTGGAACAAAACGTGATCTAGCAGCACCCAAAGCAACACTAACATTTCATAAAGTCCCTTATACACTGCTAGTAAAAATACATCACAACAATTTATATAATGATGCCACTGCTTGACTGTCAAGGCCTATTTAGTAATATTGCAAAACCCTGAAAAAATTCACAATCAAGACATCTATACATTTTTTTTCTTCCAAAAAAAAAGAAAAACATAACATTTTACCAACTACTAGAGATGGGCATTTCAGATAGAAATTACTACATATCTGGCTTTATAGACTAGGCTACTCCAAACTGATTATAATTCAATGGGTGAAAATGATGACTGGCTTGAGGAACACATGCAGAGCTCATGCAAAACTTCTGAATGAATAAACCAAACTTAAAACAATAAAACAAACATGCTTTATTTTCCAATTACACAAGTACAGAATGCTTCTTTTCGCTGACCCCACCGTGCTCTCCATAGCTTGAGGGTCACAATGCAGGATCAGCTAACATGCAGCACCCCTGGAGCTACAGGTTAAAGGCCTTGCTCAAGGACCCACAGACACGTGACTGTTCTATCGAGGCCGGGGCTCACACTGGCAATCATCTGATCACAGGCAGAGACTTAGCCTGCTAAGTTACTCACCACATTAAATATCTTAGAGTGAATACATTACAAGTTATATTTCTGCAAAATAAAGCTTATCTATCATTCAATTTTAAGATTTTTTTAAAAATATATTTTACACACATTCTCAAACAAACAATGCCGACTCATCACTATCCAATATTTGAAATTAACGCTATGCAATCAGTCCATTAAACCTACCAGTGTATAAAAAAGCTCATGCAGAAGCAAGTAAGGAGTGACTCAACCGTTGTATCTGTATTCCAGTCTATGGGGGGGCATCTGCCATACCTGCACAACACTGGAATAGCACCCAGATTTATCCCTGGAATTTTGATTATTACTTCTGCCAAAAATAGCAAGTCAATAAAAAGGTTCTAATGTATACAGAATCCAGTACTCTGCAATTTGCAGAAATTGGCTAACTATACAACAAACCACAAAGAATATTCAAGTGTCATAAATTTAAACAGCAGTAGCAGGCCATACTCTGGTAAAAGACCAGAAGTCTGTAGACCAGACGTCAGTAGAAAAGTGGTTCTCAAACTTCTTTGCACCACGACCCAATTTTTACCATGCCAGCTCAGTCGCAACCCTATGTCAAGGATAGGTTTAAATTAACGCCATGATCAAGCGTACAGTTTACTCTGCAATTTCCACCAATCAATGTCTATTGCAAAAATTTTAATCGATGTGCCACTGAATTTTAAATTAAACATCTGTGGGTTTGACTTCTTGGATTGGTTGAGTGTTCACTAGTATTGTGCTAAGCATTTACAGACCGTAGACCCGTTAATACAGGTTAATTCCAGGATTGAGGCCGAGAAATCTGATTGTGGATCAGCGTAGAAGTTCGCTAGTTTTAAAATGCTTACATTTCCAACTATGCTTTGTGACCCCTTTTAGAACTTGCCACTACCCAAATTTGGGTTGCAACACACAGCTTGAAAATTGCTGCTATAGAATATATAATGGTGTTGAAAATGTTCCCCACTGGGACTGCCGTGATTAGTCAACGTAGGTAATGACATCAAGGCTGAAAATGAGTCGATATCAGTATTTTGAAAATGTGTGTGTCATTAAAAAAAAAATTGTAATAAAATTAACCTTTTATTTTAGAAAATGTGAAGATGACAATGTTAAGGGCCTATTCCACATTGATTGACAGTGCCAGTGTGTTTGTGTGCATTGGGCTTGTTGCGACCACTTATCAAACTAAAACAGGACCAAAAAGACACTAAATTAAAAAAAAATAAATCATGAACAGAAATAAAAACAAAACATTTACCAAAAAATGGACTTTAAACTGGAAAAAAGTACTGCCTCCCACCAGTGTGTTTTTTACCTTGTTTAACCACAATATCTCCTTTAAAAAAAAAAAAAAAAACTTTTAAAGTTATTTTAAGATATGATTGCTGAACTGTCCCATTCTAGATTTTAATGCTTACTGCTTCAATGATTTATCAAAAGTGGCATGTGGTGCACACTGCTAACCGAATTTAAAAAGCATAAGGGTACACTCAATTTATACAGATCATTTCAACTTTTGGGCATCCCAAAACACCTCTCATTATTATTTTAGGCATACTACTAATCTGCTTACTGAATTGTGAGCTTAAGTAAGATACGTATACTGCCGAAAAGCTGGAATCCATTGTATAAAGCCTTGCAATCACAAATAGTTTGTTCTTGTCAAAATAAAATTAACAAATGGTCAATTTTAATTTTCAAGAAGAAAATGAATCATTTAGATTAATCGAGTAAAATAGTCAATAGATTAATTCTTACAATTGCAGTTAGTGGCAGCCCTACTCCCCACTTACACATATTCCAGAAGCTCGTATATGAATTTTGTTGCATTTTCATTCTTTAACTGAGCATCTAATGTATGATTTCACAAAGACATACCTATCCAGTGGGTAACCACATGCTTTGAATTGCACCAAGTACTAGTACTAACATACCATTCGGACAACAGAAATCAAAACGCAAGCCACAAGTTTTATGAACAACTGAACTTCAAGTTTACTTATCTTGTTACATTCCAGATTAGGTTTGGTCTTTTTCGCAGCAGAGGTAATGGAAACTCGCAGCCAGTTTGCTAGACAGCTAAATATCTCAATGAGACCAATCATATTGGTAAACCTACTTATTTGCACGTCTACAGGAAGCATTAAAAGGTATTGCATAATTCCTAATGGAATATACTTATGAACATGATTTTTAATTTGTCAAACTGCTCTCATGGGTAGTTCTCATGGCACTGCTCTCATGGCATTTTGCAAATGCTAAATTATGACAAAAAAATTCTGGGTTTGAGTTTTGCATGGTCCTTCACTTGATTATTATTCAGAAGTTTACTCATGTTACACATTCAAATGTTTGTCTGCTTAGTGTACTCTAATAACTATACTGGTCATGTTGTTTATGGCTCGAAGTGTACATCTGTCTCAACCACCAAGATCAGAAGCCATAAAATGCAAGTAAGCTGAAGAGGTACGGCATCAATATTTGTTACGTTGAAGTACACAGGGGCCATAATGACTGCAGCTTGCCTAAGCTGGCCAAAGAACCAGGTTTTCATTGTCATTAAAATTTCACCTGGGTTTGCTGTGTACAAATTTACAACATGGATGTGTTTGCACCTCCAAACTATTTTGAGAAAAAAATTCCAAAAATTGAGACAAAAAAATGAATACTGACTATAAACATCATAAATCCACACCAATTAGAAATTGTAATTTAGGATGACATTCTTATAGCATGTGCAATACAGGCCATATCTGAAACATGAGACATTATTACAAATATTACAAATGAGTCAAACACACATGGCACATGTACTATTCCATATACTGTATCCTGATTTAATATATTCCTTCTATCCAAAAATCTTTAACGCTTATTCCAATCATGCCTTGAAAACAGTGGAAACTACATTTAGCCCAGAAACTTCACTCAAGTTCTTTGCCTTCGTAAATAATCAGCTGCCAACGGCATTTTACCAGATAAATAGTACTGAAGAGTAATGCCTTGGGTGAGAGGGGGATTGTGTGAAAGTATATGCACACAATGAAATGTGTTACTCTTCCTCAGCCCCCATTAGCCCACACAACAACATTCAGGCCATATACTGTCTATTGCATTGAATACAAGGAAAGATCACGCAATAGTGACTAATATATAGAAAAGTCACTATGAATGTATGAGTGACCAAGATTAATAATTCCATATACAATGGGGGTAATGACCAACATTTAGAGTTCCTTAGTTTTATTCATTCTTTTAAAACAAAAGTAAAATCAAGTGACAAAGTACCATATCCATCTATATTAGCTGGAAATTACAGAATATACCTTAGAGTTCGAATACTCTAGAGTGGAAACATACGATACAAAATTAAAAAGCAGTTAAGCACCAATACTATGATTTATTTTCCTTAAACTGCAGTTATCCAGACACTGAAAGATATGTATCCCAAAAGCAACAAAAACTTCTATTCCAATAATGTGTAAAAAAAAAATATCCATTTTTAAAAACTGATGTCTATTTAGAATATACACCCCCACTGATGTAGGGCTGAGTGATATATCGATATTATATTGCACATGCGCAATAATCACCAGAGCTTCAGATGACTGCCAAAACATTTGCCAAATTTATATTAATTACTAACTTTTGGATGTCACAACCCACATCTCATTAATATTTTAGGTGCATTAGTCTTACCAAACTGTGGCCGTTTGTATAGTACCGATAAGCTTGCATCTGGTCAAATGTTTCGCCAGTCATCTGAAGCTCTGGTGAATATTGCATATACGTGATATAATGTCAATACGTCAGCCAGCCCTAAACTGCTGCGATATTGCCTTTTTTGTATTTAACATCTAAGATTACTGGATGTAGACATATATATGCCCAAATGAATAGTAACATTTTAAACAGGACAGAATGAGTTTTAGTAAAAGTACCATATTTTGCTAACACACAGCAGACAGTTTGAATAGTTTATAAAATGCATTTGCTTTCCCCCCCCCAAATAAATAAATAAATAAAATGAATAAGATGCATTTGCTTTGAACATAAATGCACCATTACCCCCAACTTCATTTCAATTGAAATTTAATTTTGAAAGCAATGTGCACAAGGAAATTAAGATTACTAAAAGAGGAAGGGGTTTAACAGTTTCAACAGAAAAAGCATAACTTCAAACTAACACACACTAACGTCAGGAGTGATGTTCTGAAAATCCAAATGTCAGATGATTTTTATACTTAGATGATAATCAATGAGTATAGGTGGCCTGCTTGTGTGTATTGCAGTACACGTGGTATTAATTTGAACAAAACAGTGGTGGTAAAGGTAAGTTTAACTTGGCCAAACTGCTTTGGTACAAATACTATCAAATCCAGTAGGTAGCATGAGAAAAACTTAGATGTGAAGCTGAATCCCACTAGCACATTTGACTTTGATTATTCACTCAAAAATAATTCAGCAAATATTTTAAAATCCTGTCAAGTTTTGCTAGAAACTAAACCCTAGGAAACACCACCAACAGACAATGATTCTGAATCAAAGGGGAAAGGGTATTTATACATATATAAACAATACCAGATATTGATAAAACAGGAATACAATAAATTTACTGAATAAACTGACTTAAAAGTGATTTTGGAAAATTCGAGTTTGGTAAGTATTTGAACACTGTCTATTGACCAAAAAATATACATTTTATTAAAATTATTTCCATGTTCAATTTTAAACCCACTTCCAAAATTGAAAATGATTCAGGTGATTCTAATCAAATTCCTCCACATATCAAATAAAAATGAGAAGCCTATAAATTAAGATTAAAATCAGACGCCTGGACCTATGCAAGACTTGTTTGGGGTGATTGTTGAAGTAATACCACCAAATTTCTTTTGCAGATTTAACTTTCTTCCCATATTCACATTTAAGGTACATAAAACTCCAAAGCCATACTTGTCCCCTTACTTACTGGAGTGAATGAATACATACAAAAAACAGTTAAAAATAATTCTACTAAATAGGTCAGGGAAAAAAATCTGCAGCTAATGTTTAGCTTCTAGGTTTTTTCGTTTTTTTCCCTTTTTATTTACCTTCAATTAAGATTAAGTAGAGACCTTACATGTCCTCAGTGAACTTGAAAACTGAAGGTCAGCTGAACGCATATGGCCTTAATCACAATTACTGGCAAATTTTGAGAGTCTGTCTCATCAAATTGCAAGAACAAAAAGAAGTCAGGTTTTCTATTAAGCCTACATCCAATGAACTCTCTTTGAAGGTGTGTGTGGGCCATGAGCATCGTGGGACGGGATGGGGGGACAGAGTGGTGGGAAAAGCTATATTTTTAGGATGAGAATAAAATGCTGCTTGTTACCAGTACACTCTGAAGTAGATGTTTAATATTAAATGCATAACAAGGGCAAACCCTAGTGGAGCCTTTGTGTTCATGTAGTTGGACATTCAGTATTATTTAAGGAATATTGCTGACTCTGATTACTTGAAATCCATAACCATACAGACATCAGTGATCCCCTACAAAGAGACTGCCTGGAGTTCACCAGATAGTTCAATTTCTGGTCCATGGGATTTTCAAGACATTCCATGTAACATAATTTTGCATATTTTAATATCTAGACATATGAACTACCCACAAAAAAGTAAACATCAGTTCAGTTTCAACATTACAAGCCTGTCTACTCTTTTAATGTCAGGTC